>NW_027169590.1:85000-450000 GCF_036898095.1 Palaemon carinicauda | reverse complement strand
CATAATTGTCATTTTTAATTTCATCAACAGCAATTTATATCTAAGTTATTTCTATTTATATATCATCATACCGTGAACATGTTATATACCTATTTTCATAAGATTTTAGTCATTTATTTCATATATGCCACATCTGGCTACCATATGAACTTAGGATATTTGTATATTTATAATAAAATCATTAGAATAATCTTGTTTTTTCTCTTTCAACAGGAAAAGCCAGCTAGCTGTTACAGCTTCATGCCATTGGGTGGTGAGTACAGGACAATCAATATTTTGTAGTGTTATGTAATAACTCTTTAGACCTTTAAATGAACGTTGTATTTTCTTTTCATTCTTGTCAATGTAGGTGGTTGTAGGTGAGTCGTTTTAGAGAGAGAGAGAGAGAGAGAGAGAGAGAGAGAGAGAGAGAGAGAGAGAGAGAGAGAGAGAGGGAGGTTTGAAGTAAAGGCAATTGATGGTTTAATTTGTTAAAAAGGCGTATGTCACATCAAACAGACTTAAGAAAGCAACCTTATTGCTCCTTATTATAAGGACCATTATAGCTTGGAGATTAAAGCATACTGCACCCGTCGTATTATGGTTTGTGCATTATAACTAACACGTTAAGCAATCTGCTATTATTATTATTATTATTATTATTATTATTAATACTTGCTAAGCTACAACCCTAGTTGGAAAAGCAGGATGCTATAAGCCCAGGGGGTCCAACAGGGAAAATAGCCCTGTGAGGAGAGGAAAAAGTAAAAAGATATTTTAAGAAGAGTAACATCATTGAAATAAATATCTCCTATATAAACTATAAACTCTCTCTCTCTCTCTCTCTCTCTCTCTCTCTCTCTCTCTCTCTCTCTCTCTCTCTCTCTCTCCGTATGAACTATTGATAATCCCCCTATTTCACTATTCTAAACATTTAATTTCTCAAAAGGCTGGAAATCCCAGCAAATGTAATGGGAATTACGACTTTCATTGCAAAAACCATCAGTACGAGATTTAACGTCCAAACAGCTGATATTTAAGCCTTTGAAAATTGCAATAAAGCGGCGTACAAAGACCAGGTATATCGGCAAAGGATTTTCTAATTTGGAATTTCCTTCAGATCGTTGGCCCATTCTCTTCACAGGGAATTGATACCTTGGGGTAGTGCTGGCAGTGCGCTCCTAGTGGGTCACTGTATGCATATCTTGACTTTGAACTCAACATGTGACTGTAGTGAGTTTCTCCTAGTTTTCTATGGTGCTGAATGGCCTGACAGGCCCCAACGCAGGGTCATATAGCTCAAATTTATGAATCAATTTTATTTATTTAGTTTTTATCAAACCAATTTCTTATTCATTAGGATTTTTAACTGATGACAGAGGTTTTTGTTAAGTTATTGCATCGAATAATCCTCATCATCATCATCATCATATCCATCTACGCCTATTGACGAAAAGGGCCTCGGTTAGATTTCGCAAGTCGTCTCCTATATTGATTTTTTAATTCAATACTTCTCCAGTCATCATCTCCTACTTCACGCTTCTTAGTCCTTAGCCATGTAGGCCTGGGTCTTCCAACTTTTGGTATGTGAGCTACTTTGTAAAGTGTATTGGGTACAGACAATTGAGTAAACATTGAAACTAAAAAGGAATATTATGTAAAATACATTGTTTATCAATTATGCTTGAGGGTATTCTATTCTGGTTCTTTATTTCATTTCGTAACTGAGCTATTTTCTCTGTTGGGGCCCTGGGTCTTATAGCATTCTGCTTCTCAACTAGAGTTGTGATAATAATAATAATAATAATAATAATAATAATAATAATAATAATAATAATAATAATAATAACGTGAATATTTTTAATGCCATAACCCCTAAAGGTCTAATATAAGTTTAAGAGCTTATTACGGAGCCTATAGAATGTATATATATATATATATATATATATATATATATATATATATATACATACATACATATATATATATATATATATATACATACATACATATATATATATATATATATATATATATATATATATATATATATATATATATATACATATATATATGGATACGTTTATGAAATTACTTCCCTTTGCTTCTTCAATAGAATAAAAATGTCCATCATCCCTCATCTTTTCCTTCGAGAATTTCCCACGGTTGGGAAACGGGGGGGGGGGGGAGAGAATGCGAGCTAATTTAGGAGTTGGCTGGGTCCCCTAGGGAGGGGGGTGTGTGTTTGTACACGTGTGTGTCTCTAGCTTTAGAAGAGAAGAAAGATGAGGCGAAGTTTTATTATTATTATTATTATTATTATTATTATTATTATTGATGTTGTTGTTGTTGTTGTGGTTGTTAATATAATTATCCTCATGATTAGGAGGATCTCTCTCTCTCTCTCTCTCTCTCTCTCTCTCTCTCTCTCTCTCATATGAATAAGAAATTGGGTGTATAATAGCTCTTTGGACTAGATTGCCAAGATAGTGTTTCATGTGGCCATATATTTTTTGTACAGTTATTCTATAAATAGAATATGCAGACACACCATTAATCATTCCATCTCTCCTTTGCTTTCATTCGAAAACTCAAACTTTGAACTTTTTATCAAACAATCAATTGGCGAAAGTAATACCAGCAATCTTTGAAAAAAAGATAAAAAAAAAGAGTTGTGTGATATTGTTGACTGGCAAACATACCAAGTGACATTAGTAAGACCGTAACATATAAATAACAGAAATTAGATTTGTAGCTTGGAGTCACCTCTGACTCTCGTCTTCAAACGTAGAGAAGCAGCGTTCTTTGGGGAAAGGGAAGGGTAAGGGGGAAATGGGTAAAGAATTAAGGAAAGGAAAGGGAAGGAAAGTTTCCTGCAAGGAGAGATCACGTGAATGTAGCGTGTAACATTGTGTAATGATGGGGGGGTGGGGGGGGGACTGAGATTTGACAGGGAGGTCCAGGGCGTAAGTGAGCCCCGATCTTGGGTAAACAAACCATTAGAGAAAGATGGGGGAATGTAATATACGAAAGGAATATTTTATGTATGTATATATATATATATATATATATATATATATATATATATATATGTGTGTGTGTGTGTGTATATATATATACTGTATATGTACAATATACATATATATATATATATATATATATATTTATGTATATACTGTATATATATATATATATATATATATATATATATATATATATATATATATATATATCTATAATATATATATATATATGTATATACTGTATACGATATATAAATATATATATATATATATATATATATATATATATATATATATATATATATATACTGTATATAATATATATATATTGCATATATAATGTCTATATATATATATATATATATATATATATATATATATATATATATATACATATATATTTAGATTTATATACAGATTTCGCCAGTCGTCTCTATCTTGGTCTTTTAATTCAATACTTCTGCATTCACCATCTCCTACTTCACGCTTCATAGTCCTCAACCATGTTGGTCTGGGTCTTCCAACTCGTCCAGTGCCTTATTGGGCCTAGCTAAACATATTAGGAACTAATCTCTCTTGGGGAGTGCAAAGAGCATGTCTATCTCCATCTACCCCGTTCAATGATCTCACCCACATATGTCACTCGAGTAATCTCTCTTATAGTTTCATTTTTAATCCTGCCCTGCTATTTAACTCCCAATATTTTCATGTTTTCTGCCCGTTCAATTTGAATGATCTTACTACTAAAACGTATGGAAAACTATAAGACATAAGAAGTCTTCTTTTAAGAGATATCAATGTAGTTTTGAAACATTCGGTCTTGTAGCGTTCTGCTTTTGAAATTAGGGTTGTAGCTTGTTTGGCTAGTAGGACCAACAACAACTCGGAGTAAACTAAAAATTAGATTCTAGATATAACAGCAATGAGAGAGAGAGAGAGAGAGAGAGAGAGAGGGAGAGAGAGAGGCTTCCTTACAAATTTGATGTAATAATATAAACTGATTTCTAAAACAGCTTCGATATAAATTAAACTCCCAAAGAATGTATATATATATATATATATATATATATATATATATATATATATATATATATATAAATATGTATATATACTGTATATATATATTTATACATACATATACATATACGTAGGACTAGCTAAGCTACAGCTTCAGCTAGAAAAGCAAGATGCTATAAGCCCAAGGGCCCCAACAGAGAAAAATAATCCAGTGACTCAGATAAAAAGGATATATGGAATTGATAACATGTATGAGGTTTTTGTTCTGCAGTAGACTAGTGACACCTGATGATACACATATATATATATATATATATATATATATATATATATATATATATATATATATATATATATATATATGTGTGTGTGTGTGTGTGTGTGTGTGTGTGTATGTAATAGGCGTTATTACCTCACGTTCAATTCCTATCTTTTTCTTCAGCTAAATTCTTTACAAGGCCTTGTCTTTTAAAGGTTTAAAGGTCGCTCATGAATGGCAGAGGCAAGGGACAGTGACATTGCCCCAGCAATCAGGACAATGCCCTAGAGACTGACCATATATTATATGATCAGCGCCCAAGCCTCCTCTCCACCCAAGCTAGGACCAGGGAGGGCCAGGTATGGCTGCTGATGACTCAGCAGATAGAGCTACAGGCTCCCCCAAACCCCCCAACCTTAGCTCATAAGGATGGTAAGGTTGCAGACACTAATGGCACTAACAAGTCTGAGCGGGACTCGAACCACCGACTGGGAAACACCAGGCAGAGACGTTACCGATCAGGGCACAATAACCTTTATTTGATATATGTCGTGGGTATATTGACTCGCTTCTTCCTACAGTTTTTGTTTACTGTTACGTATTCCTCCTCTTAATATATGTAACTGCAACAACTTTGCAAACATTTCTAAAAACTCCAGTGCAGGAAAAAGGACTCAGACACGTCTGGGGGTTTGGCCAAACTGATCTCCAAGCCTGCCACTGCAGATTCGTGATGTGGGAGACTTTAGTCTGATTCCTTACAGCAAGCCAACCTAGTATGAGTGGCCCCGACTAGTTTAGCTTTGCTGATCATGGCGATACCCAAACTCTTTCACCACGTTAAGGCATTCCCACTCCGAAAGGGATATATATATATATATATATATATATATATATATATATATATATATATATATATTCAAATAAGGTGTATATCTTAATAACTTGATGTCTGGATTCTCTCTTATACCTCGGGATAAAAGACCCAAAGGGGAATCACTCAAAGACAATAGCTTCTGGCTGGCCGGGGAATCGAACCCTGGTCCAGGAAACTGATATGACAGTGACATAGTATTTAGCTAAATGCTATGTCACTGTCATAATAGTTTCCTGGACCAGGGTTCGATTCTCCGGCAAGCCAGAAGCTATTGTCTTTGAGTGATTCCCCCTTGGGTCTCTGATCCCGAGGTATAAGGGAGAATCCAGACATTAAGGTATTAAAATATATACCTTATTTGGATAAGAAAACCGTCTCATCTTTGTGAGTAGGTGAAACTTTAGGCTTGAATCTCAGCCAGATTATTTGAATGTATTAGTAAGGTTGTAGTACTCTGGTATTTTGTAAGCATTCAAATCACGTGTCTTCGGTATGTCTTGGCTTAAAGTATTTCATCCAGCAAGTTGATTTCGCCGTTCTCTCTCTCTCTCTCTCTCTCTCTCTCTCTCTCTCTCTCTCTCTCTCTCTCTCTCTCTCTCTCTCTCAAACATATCAGCCATTATGCTCTTTCCTTATTAAGCTCACTTAGCACTGCTTGTCGTCGTTTAGCCCGAGGAAAATCGTAAATGGAGGCTTAGGGTAACATTAGCTTCTAATGCTGCTTTGATCATAAACTCACAGACTCTTACGGCTTTACAGATCACGAATATTTCTTAGCAATTAGGGAACTTGTTTGCTTCGTGTTGTTGTCGACTTGACGATTTAAAAGAACTCATTATCATCTACTTAATTGTTTGCTTCGTGTTGTTGTCGACTTGGCGATTTAAAAGAACTCATTATCATCTACTTAATTATTTGCTTCGTGTTGTTGTCGACTTGACGATTTAAAAGAACTCATTATCATCTACTTAATTATTTGCTTCGTGTTGTTGTCGACTTGACGAATTAAAAGAACTTCTCATTATCATTTCCTACTTCACCATCTCTGAACATTTCCTTAAATTTGTTCCCTAGTCTTTGGTTATTGCCATAGCCTCTGTACTATGGTCCCCCACTGTCTTGAGGTAGAGTTCTCTTCCTTGAGGGTATACTCGAGCACACTGTTCTATTTTATTTCTCTTTATCAAGTGTTTTTTTATTGTTTATAAATGAAAGATTCATTTGAATGATGTTACTGTTCTTAAATTATTGTATTCTAATTGTTTATTACTCTCCCAGTAGCTTATTTACATCCTTGATTTCTTTCCTCACTGGGCAATTTTTACCTGTTGGAGCCTTTTGGTTAATAGCATTCTGCTTTTCCAACTAGTTAATAATAATAATAATAATAATAATAATAATAATAACGATAATAATAATAATAATAATGATCAGGATTCTCTCAAAATCTACTTTTCCTATACCTTCCGTCACATTCATCTGGGTCAGTGTTTCTTTTTCTGATTGATCTTGTTACTTGTGCTGCCACATCATCTGTGTCTTCATCCAGTCGATTATGTTTCTAATGATACCATCGCCTTTTCCAAATCTGCCATAAATGATTTTATTTATCGATTTACCCTAAGAAGGATGATGTCAGTCCTTTAGACCAGGTCTTATCAAGGGATCCCTCTCTGAGTGGGAAGGCCTTAAGAGGATGAAAGGGTTTGCGTATCACCATGATGAGCAAATGTTTACTGATCAAGGCCACCCATACTAGGATGGTTTGATGTGAATGACCAGGCTAAATTCTCCCACCATCACCAGTCTGTAGTTGTCATCATGATGATAAAAGGGGCCAAACCTCAGACATAATCAAGGAAATGTTTCAGGCCTTGGTCCTGCAGAGGTCTATAAACCACTGCATTTGTTGTATATACACTCACATACGTATGTTTATATATATATATATATATATATATATATATATATATATATATATATATATATATATATATATATATACTGTATATATACATGTATATATATATATATATATATTATATATATGTATATATATATGTGTGTGTGTATGTGTTACTTGGGCACGTTACTCAACATTTATAATGATGGGGGATGGGTGCCAGTTAGGGAGCCTATAGGTCTATCTGCTGAGTCATCAGCAGCCATTGCCTGGCTCTCCTTAGTCCTAGCATGGGTAGAGAGGGGGCTTGGGCGTTGATCATATGTAATATGGTCAGTCTCTAGGGCATTGTCCTGCTTGATAGGACAGTGTCACTGTCCGTTTGGTCGCTGTAACCTCACCATTCTTGTGAGCTAATGATGGGGGGATGGGTGCTAGTTAGGGAGCCTATAGGTCTATCTGCTGAGTCATCAGCAGCCATTGCCTGGCCTTCCTTAGTCCTAGCTTGGGTGGAGAGGGGGCTTGGGGGTTCATCATATGTAATATGGTTAGTCTCTGGGGCATTGTTCTGCTTGATAGGACAGTGTCACTGTCCCTTGCCTCTGCCATTCGTTATTGGCCTTTAAATTTTAGGTGTTTTACGTAGGCCTATCACATTGCTTAACTTGTGTTTATTGACAAATCCACATTATCGAAACTCTTCAAGAACAAAAAAAGTTCAGCTTTTTGAACGAAGTATCTCACATTAATCAACTCGTAAGCTTTGAAATTCCACTATATGATCATCAGCAGTTTATATATCTTATCTGTTGGGTGTTACATTCTTTGGCAGTGTTATTTCCTGAACGTTTCCCCCACACACTTTATCATCAGTCTGGAATTTGTTTAAGTAATTAGAAGGGATGGGTATTAATAAACACCATATGTTTATTTAGTGCTTTTATTCCACGAAGTGTGAAGAGGAGGGTATAAGAAATAACAATCTCGTGTTGACAAAAGAAAGGAAATAAATCCTGTTTAATATCTCTCTCTCTCTCTCTCTCTCTCTCTCTCTCTCTCTCTCTCTCTCTCTCTCTCTCTCTCTCTCTTTATAATGGCTGTATCTGCTTGATCAAAACTTTAAGTGGTTTTACTTTTTCTTATTCTCTTAACAATATTGAGGTGTATTGAAAATATCTGCCTTAGTCTGGTTATTCGATAGGTGTTGTAGATATAACTTAAGAAACTATTTTTCGTCTACAATCGAATCTGTTATTTACGCAGAAGAATGACAATCAGCTGTTTAGTAAGCACCCACCTCGATGCCACATCTACATGATAAGGCATCTTAGGTTAAGAATTAATGAATGAAATTAAAGAAAAGTGGCACAGGCGCATGCCATATGTACGATAATGTTTGACCGTAGACCAAATACATTATACAATAGGCCTTGTTTGATGTAGATGCGTAAATTGTACTTTATAAATTCATAATACTTATTGTAGTCGACTGTGTTGAGTCCCAGGATGAAAAGAAATTGAATTATTCCGTCAAAATCGTAGTAAATTAGTCCGTCAAAATCGTAGGCTATCGGCATGACAGAAGGAAGTCAGCATTTTCGTTATATAAGTGGTAAGTCTAAATATTCCTTGTAATTATATTTTCGTTTCTATCTATAACTTTACCATATCATCAAATATGCTTTATATAGAGGCAGAAATGTGTCAATTCAGGTTAAATACTTCGAATTGTTCTGTTTTGCTCCAGTTAATGGCGGTATCTAGCAACCCTAATGTACCGGGGACCCGGGGGATGGGGGATGATAGAGTGGTGGCCGTGGTAGGACATATCACGGGTTTCGACGTCTACCTTCGTTAATATAACAACGAAATGTCATTAGTTTAATGGTATGTAATTAATTATATTTCTAAATCAATTTTATTAGTTTATTTATCCTTACAGGTAGGCCTAATAGACTTATTTTTCATTATTCACACCAATATCAACCTAGCCAACTTACGTCTGTTCTGGCCAGAGCAGAGAGCCCATCTACTCGGCATTTGGGAAGAATATTTTAGGTTAAGTAAATACTTTTTCCTTAATGTTTCCATTCTAAAATCAGTATATCAACAGCAGAAATTCATTTGAGTAGTCATAGTTACAAATCTTTCATCATGCACGTATTTTCTTGGCTAAATAACTAACCTAACCTAACATAATCCATGGGGTAACACTGAATGATAGGCCCAGACACTCATTGTAACACATTGTAGTTTTAATTATCAGAAAAAACGTTTAATTATACAAGTGTATATCCATATATATATATATATATGTATGTATATATATATATATGTATATATATATATATATATATATATATATATATATATATATATATATATATATATATAAATATACAGTGTACAGTATATATATATATATATATATATATATATATATATATATATATATATATATATATATATATATATGTACACACATATATACACACATATAAACATACACACATATATATGTATATGTATATACATATATATATGAGATATATATATATATATATATATATATATATATATATATATATATATATATATATATATATACATATATATATACATACATACATACACACAGTATATATATGTATATATATGTGTATATACTGTATATATATATATATACATATATACATACACACAGTATATATATATATATATATATATATATATATATATATATATATATATATATATATATATATATATATATATATATATATACAGTATATATATATATATAATGTTTACAGTATGTATATATGTGTTTGTAATAGAACACTGCAAGCTAAATAAAAAGCAGAAGCTATTGTCAGAATTTGTGGAAAAAGGGGTTAGAGGAGGATCTATACCTTCAGGCTGAGAGAATACTATACAGTATGAGCATGAGAAACTCAAGGGATTTCTGCTGGTCTACACATCTAACCATATTGTTAATTAGCCTCTTATGGACAGCAAAATCATAGGGTTCTAGGAGCTATAACCACCAAAAGGACTTTTACATCAGTCTTTGTCATTGCTGTGGCTTGACAGCTAGATGAAAATGTCATTTGAACCATTTATATAAGCTTGCTGGGTGACTCCATATCTTGATAGTAGAATGTTAAAGTCTGGCCACATTTCCTGTACAATTATGAGTAATGTAACAGGAGTAATGTTGAGATACTACCGCTAGAGAGTTATGGGGTCTTTTGACTGGCCAGACAGTACTACATTGGATCCTCCTCTCTGGTTACGGTTCATTTTCCCTTTGCCTACATACACACTGAATAGTCTGGCATATTCTTTACATATTCTCCTCTATCCTCATACACCTGACAACACAGATTACCAAACAATTCTTCATCACCCAAGGGGTTACTGCACTGTAATTGTTCATTGCCACTTTCCTCTTGGTAAGGGTAGAAGAGACTCTTTAGCTATGGTAAGCAGCTCTTCTAGGAGAAGGACACTCCAAAATCAAACCACTGTTCTCTAGTCTTGGGTAGTGCCATAGCCTCTGTACCATGGCCTTTCACTGTCTTGGGTTAGAGTTCTCTTGCTTGAGGGTACACTCGAGCACACTCTCCTATCTTATTTCTCTTCCTCTTGTTTTGTTAAAGTTTTTATAGTTTATATAGGAGATATTTATTGTTGTTACTCTTCTTAGAATATTTTATTTTCCTTTTTTCCTTTCCGCACTGAGCTATTTTCCCTGTTGGAGCCCCTGGGCTTATAGCATACTGCTTTTCCAACTAGGGTTGTAGCTTAGTAAGTAATAATAATAATAATAATAATATTACCTAGATGTACTGTAGTTGTAGCACTAATCATGTTGCTCTTCATTTATACAACTTACCTAATTGATTCCTGCATTGTTTTAATGGGGGATTTACATTTGAAGGATGCCGAGAAACAAAATATTTTTAGTTGTGGAATTTAAGCTCGGTATTCTGTGGAATACGAAGAAGGTTCTTTTCAATTTATGACTTTTTTTCTTGAAAGAATTGGTGTTCCTTTTTTAATTAAATTCATCACTTTATCTTTTAGATGATATTTAGCAACATATTACGGTAAAGAATCTTCTTTGTACCTACACAAACATACAACCTATCATCCTTTGATTAGAGGGATTTCTTTGGCTCGAACTGGTGTTGGTCTATGAAAAGGGGTAACAAATAGTTATCAGATCGGTGAGGGAGCACCCCATCACTTATAATTTTGATGCTATCCTTTGAATCATTACGAGGATATAAAACATTGGTTCATGGGCCTGAAATGTATACAGTACTGCACATGGATAACCGTACCCACGTGATATACATGCTCCAGTCATACAGTATGGAGAGCTGGATATATTAACGGATTTGGTATGATCCCTGATACCGTAATACTAATTTTACATAGTTCACTATACCTGCCTAATGATTTAAGTGGGCAGTAGGTGAGAGATGTGCAGGAGTGAGGCTTGGCTTGGACTTCATGTAAACAACGCTTTCCCCACTCAGTCTTATCAGCTCCTTACCAATGCAGTGGTACCACATCATAACTCTTCATCTCCCCCAAAGCTTTTAATAGCAGTTAAGAGCTTAGTTACTCCATTGACCCAGTCATCGCACACTGCCAACATGGTTTCCTGGTTATGCAATGAGGGCGTGAGGCAGGTGGTGGGCAAGGTAATGTAGGAATCCCATTGCACCCAGGTGACAAATCACTGGCTAAGGGTAGCGCCAACACATGGACCTTGATGGGGGTAGCTTTATTGGCTTTTGGTTGGTTGATGGCATGCTCGAGGGTGATGTTTTACCTGTGAGGGGGTAATTAAAGATGTGTTAACTGTAGTCCTTTGTGTAGGGGTGGGCCCAGTTATGATCATGTTAATTGATTGAGGGATGAAGGCACGGAGGTTTCTTCGGTTCTGCATAGTTATCCTACCAGAGCCATCAATCCTGATGTAGTACTTGTCACAAAAAATCTTGACCAGTAGTTTGTGGCCTTGTCACCACTATCAAATTATTACAGCCATGATCCCATCTCAACCACCCCACACGTCTTTGACTAGAATAGAGTGAAGAGTATCGTCAGCCGCACATGGCGCCCAGCAGTGGGATTTCTATGGTAACCAACCGTGGTGCAATAGAGCCCAGTTCCTTTTATTATTTTCTAGTCGTAGAAAACGGAACTAGAAATATAACCCTTTTTAAATAACTCGGGTTTGTTTAGCTAGGAAAAATACAAATTGTTTTTGAAATATGTACTTTTGTATTCAGGTATCTAACTGCCATTATCATTTCCTTCTGTTGTGTCGTTTTTACGTGAATACAAACTTTCATAATTTGCTGGTTTACTCTTGATTTATTTAGTCATGACCAAAATTAAAAAGTTGTGGGATTCTGGTAAGATTGTATAGTAACCAACTATCCAACCCACACTGGAGAGGAGCGGCTGAGTTGGTGACGGAGCTTTACTTATATCCTGGCTGTCTGTGCGGGCAGACGTGTTTACTGTGCTTTATATTGTAGTTGTGCTGTGCTTTATGCTTTTTTTATTTTTCTCTGTGCGAGTGATCCATCCTTTTTGGAGTTTTCAGAGATGCCTGTGTCCAAAAATAAATCTTGCTTTTTGAAGTACTGATGGGATTGATATTGCATTGCTTATTGGATACAGTGAACCCGAAATCACACACAGTGCTACTGATCCTCTGGCTTTGGCCGTTGTCCACCTAGATCATGAAACAGTGCAGGTATTCTTAGTTTCAGATTTTGACATTCCTAACAGATCTCCATCTCTTATGAGGGTGCTCAGTCAGGAAGGCCAGGTTTTTCTTTCAGATATTGTCAATCAAGGGGATTTTTAAGATTTACAGGTACTATCTCTGATAAGAATGTTCAAAATCTCGCCAAAGACACCACCTTGAACACTTATTCGAGTGGCAGTAGATAAACCTCTCTCTTCAGTAACAGAATCAGCGTTGTTGAAGCGATTATTATTCGCCATTATGAGTTCGATTGATTGATTATGAGCTATCTGGCATCCTGACAATACGAGCTTGAATCGAGTCTGTCTTTCCAGTATGAAAAAGCACCAAATTAGAATCTTTTACTTAGAGAGAAACTAATATCATTCACATTGAATTCGTGTTGGCGTGATTTCGCTTTCGTGCTTGTAGTTACTGTACTGTATCGTGTAGCATTGAAGAAACCTTTCTGATATGTCATTTAATTCTTAAAATAAGTTTGCAATATATTGCAATTGATATAATTGTTACTCCGGTCATGTAATCCTTTACTTGGGACTGACCTCTAGGCCTTGGCTATCTTACAAGTCGGTCTTAAGATGTATTCTTCTTTATCTGGGTTAAGGGTTAAACAGACAAATGCCTGTTACAGGGAACTTTCTCTCACCTAAGGAAGACTCCCCATATAAATAGCGAGGGTTTGTATTTGCATAGGAACAAGCCATAAATCTTCAAGATTTTTCCTGCCTATACAAACCCAAAATATATAATTTGATATCCCGCCTTATCCCTCCTGCAAGTCTTATTTCTCTTCCTCTTGTTATTTGAAATTTTTATAGTTTAATGCTGTGGTTTATTCTTTTCTTGTAGATTGTTTATTTCCTGGTTTCCTTTCCTCACCGGGCCCATTTTTCCCCGTTGGAGCCCTAGGGCTTATAGCATCCTGCTTTTCCACCCAAGGTTATAGCCTAGCTTGTAATTATAATAGTAGTAATAAGTGAAGCTATGTTATTCACTCGGTCGCTCCTCTCCGGCTTTGATGGGATAGTTGGTAACCATACAGTGTTAACCAGAATCCTTCAACATTTCAATTCAGGTCGTAACTAAATATATCGGGTGTAAACCCATATAAATGATTCAGGTTTGTTTAGTTAGGAGATATACTTATTTGCAATTTACTTAAGGCTGAAATTTATAAGACGACTAATTTGTTTTCATTTTTTCAGATTGAATGGAGAGGGAGGGAGAAAGAGACGTGACAAACAAATTTGGTGGTGTTGAAGAGGCTGACATAAGTCTCTCTTCACATAACATATTTTATGTTTTAGCTTATAGCTTTCTGATTTGCTAACTAGGTTTGTAGCTTAGTTAGTAATAGTAATAATAATAATAATAATAATAATAGTGATAATAATAATAATAATAATGATAATAATAATAATAATAATAATAATAATAATAATAATAATAATAATAATACTGTATGTAAATTTATATACTGTATACATATGTGTGTATAATAATAATAATAATACTGTATGTAAATTTATATACTGTATACATGTATGTATAATAATAATAATAATAATATTATCATCATCCATATATATGTATATATCTATCTATCTCTATATACTGTATGTATATATATATATATATATATATATATATATATATATATATATATATATATATATATATATATATATATATAATTATAATAATACCATCCATATATATATATATATATATATATATATATATATATATATATATATATATATATATGGATTTAGCTTAGCTGAATGTATAAGAATGCTCATTTATTTACTTTTTTCCAGATTTGTCATCACATGAAGTTTAGAAGTCTTTAAAATAAAAACGGAAGACCCTTTAAGCTTCAATAATCACAGGTACGTCAGTAATTTATAATTTACTCCCTCAGGTTTTTTTTTAAACAATAAACCCAGCTCTTCTTTTCATTCTACTATTAACACCAAGTCAAATGGACCGCCACTTGCATTCTCTTTTATGCCCTCAGTCAACTCATCATTAGAAGAATTCCGCTTTCTTACTTGAAATATACAAATACTGTAAATTCTCTTTCTGTACATGCATATCCATTTTTTCTACTTTAATTGTTTGTTCTCTAACACAATATTCTAAATATCCCATTCACGCTCTGAATTCCATATGCTCTTTCTATATGGCCTAGCCTATTATACTTGTCACTTTTCATAGGTCTTGCTTTTGTGCACTCATTGACACGATCCTCCCCTTTCACTCCAAAACCAAAACAGGCGCCTGGTGACCACCTACATCTATTCTTCGAGTGACCCATTCTATTACATCTAAAACACTTTTCAGTATGACTTTCATTCTATCCTGTATCCCTCTTGAGACTTGCACTCCTCTCTCTCTTCATTCTAGAATTCCCTTTATATACTCATACATTATCTCATTCTCACTTTCTCATTCCCATAGCATTCGAGAAACTATGCTATAACGTCTCTTATCTGGGACTCTTCTCTCATACTTCCTTTTTAACTTACACACTACTTCCATTCCTTATATCTGCCCTATATTCAAACTCACAATTTTCTAGTATTTCAAATACATCATCCCATTTCAGTCTTGCACTTATCTATTGCATTTTCCATTTAGTTTATATAATCATGAACTCACACACTCTTGTACAATGGCAAAGAACCTCACCAATACTGTATATTCATTTATATGTTCATCCCCAAATTTACTTCGTGCGAAAGTCGCCAGCATCTGCTCATACGACTTTACTGCCCCGTTTTCCCCCTCCTCGTCTCTTCAAACTCATTCTTGTTTCTATACCTTACACCAGCTTTAAGTCTTTTCATCTGATCAATGTACCTTTCTCAAACAGATTCATGTCTTATCATCTACACTCATGATTTTCCTATATAAACTATTCAAATTTCCTTTCAAAATAATGCAAAAATCTTTATGCTCAAAGCCTTGTTTTTCCCCATACAGCTCTTTAAATCATATACTTAAAAACTCAATCTTATCTCTCACTTCATTCAAACTATATTTTGCCATCCTTGGTACTTCCCTCATCAGGACACACTTATAAATTTACCTATACTCTTCTTCACTCTCTCACTCAAGCTATCTGCTTTTTCCTCCTCATTCATTTGTTCACTATCACTCGAAGGGGAATAAAGAGACTACTTAATTTTACTCAGTATTTTGGTTATCACGTTGCTCATTGCAAAATTTTGAAAGCTTCCCAAGTACCTACACTCCTACCACTCGATCTAGGTTGGCCAGGGCACCATCCACCAGTTGAGATACTACCGCTAGAGTTATTGGGTCCTTTGACTGGCCAGACAGTAGTACAGTGGATCCTTCTCTCTGGTCACAGCTCATTTTCCCCTTGCCTACACATACAATAAATAGTCTGGCCTATTCTTCACGTACTCGCCTCTGTCCTCATACACCTGACAACACTGAGATTACCTAACTATTCTTCTTTGCTCAAGGGGTTAACTACTGCAATGTAATTGTTCAGTAGCTACATTCCTCTTGATGAGGGTAGAAGAGAGACTCTAGCGATGGTAAGCAGCTCTTCTAGGAGAAGGACACTCCAAAATTAAGCCATTGTTCTTTAGTAGGTAGTAGGTTGGCCAGGGCACCAGCCACCTGTTGAGATACTACCGCTAGAGAGTTATGGGGTCTTTTGAATGGCCAGACAGTACAACATTGGATCCTTCTTTCTGGTTACGGTTCATTTTCCCTTTGCCTACACACACACACTGAATAGTCTGGCCTATTCTTTACATATTCTCCTCTGTCCTCATACGCCTGACAACACAGATTAACCAAACAATTCTTCTTCACTCAAGGGGTTACTGCACTGTAATTGTTCAGTGGCTACTTTCCTCTTGGTAAGGGTAGAAGAGACTCTTCAGCTATGGTAAGCAGCTCTTCTTAGAAGGACACTCCAAAAGCAAACCATTGTTCTCTAGTCTTGAATAGTGCCATGGCCTCTGTACCATGGTCTTCCACTGTCTTGGGTAAGAGTTCTCTTGCTTGAGGGTACACTCGGGCACACTTCTATCTAGGAGGATTTCACCGGGCGACACAGGTTCCTCGCCCAGAAATAGATTTTTCCTTCGTCAAAATCGCTAATTTGTATAAGTACAGTACTGTACCTTATTCACTGTCATCTGTTTTCTCCACTTTTTCTTAATATACAGATGTAATCAGAATCTTTTTCATTTCTTACTGCTGTCTTTACTCTTAATCTTAGACAGCTTTCTCTATTTTCCTGTCACTTTCATCAAAATTCACCTTTCTTTTCTTACCGGCAGCTTTATTTTGAAGTAATTGACGATGGCTTGTTAACATCACTGTCACTCATTAGATTTCCATTCTCTTCTTATTGCTAGTTTTATTATTACCCCGACAAAAGCTTATCTCTCTTGTCATTAACTTCTGAAATACCAGGGCAAAGACCACCAGGTCCCCACAAATTACCAGTATCTCAAAAAAAACACCAGGCAACTATCCTCCTTAATTCAAAATTCCAGCAGAACACAGAATTATGGGAAGGGGCAAATAAATAAAACATTAGATTGTACACTAACTAAAAATAAGAAAATACCATTAATCTTTCCATCAGTTATTATGAAATCAGGTTTTAGAAACGGCTGGTGCATCATTGCAATCTTTTTTGTTATGCTGTCTGTACTTATAATTGTGGAACCAGTTTCTTTTTCAACTTGATTTTACCTTCAAATCTCAAAACTATTCTTCCTACCAATATTCTTTTTTTGATAGTGATGTTTATCACAGATTTTGATAACCTTTGCTGAAGAATTTTGCTTTTCCTCTCGTGGTATTCATTATTGAAGTTATTACTGAAAACATCATTTTATTCTCTCTCTTATTCTTTCAATGGTTTTCCCCAAATACTACAGATGTTTTCCCTCTTCCAAAACCTGGCCTCATCCTAGCACAACAGATTCACCCTTCTTCCTCTTTCTCATTTGCATATCATAATTGATTTCTGTCATTGAATATATCATGCTCAGATTAGTGACACCGTCTGTCACATTTGAAACTGACCTCCTATCCCCTGACATCTTATATACAGTAGGCTTTCCTTCTGCTGTTAATCATACTTAATATGCTTATAGCAATCTGAAGGATATCCCTTCCTGCGCTTTTTTTTTTCTGTAGCCGTCTCTATCGCTATAATAGTAAAATTTTGGATAACCTTTGATAGACCCTAACATATATTTCAAATGCTTTTTATACACTTGCCACTATTTCCTCTCCGACCTAATAATGTTTATCTAGGTATTGTCCCACGCTTTTCAAATTCTACAAGTATGTGGTGTATCATCTTACTCTTTACGTGGTATTTTTCTTCTAATTACTTCAATATAAAGAATATCTATGGTATTGAAACCTTTAGTAAATATTCTAACTTTTATTTAGTACTTCTCTGATATCTTCAGAGCCATGACCAAGCTATCTTATACATTTTAGGTTTAACAGTTCAATATATCTGTTCTCTTTATTATTATTTCTGTGCTGTACTTATTCTTATCCCTCTTCTGGTTTTGCTCATTTCTTTCTCATGATTTTATAGTTAATTTACAATTGAAATATTCCTGGGGATTTATTAAAGTATCCTCTACCTCTGTCTAATACAGTTATCATCATATGATTTTCAAAATTGGCCTCATTTGTTCTAGTGTCTATTCCTATTTAATTTATTTTCTTGATTAATCTTTCCTTCATCACTATTTTCTCCATTTTACTTAACATCTCTCTATAGAGTACACGTATTACTTTTCGCAGCTTCCATATAGCCCCTTTCTTAGTAACGTTTTCTTTTACTTTCTTTCAAGTCATCGTAAGATTGTTTTTGCCTATGTTGAGTAGCACATATCTCTCTCAATATCCCTCTTCCACTTGTAAACTATTCCAGTTTATTGAGTTTCCTTTCCATTCAATATAGGCTATTACCTCATAGAAACCGACAGGGTTACCCCTTTTGTTGTTTTGAATGACCCAGGATGAATACTAGACAGTTTTCTCATTTCCAAGACACCTCCCACTAAATTTACTCTAAGACTTATGTAAGGGTAAAGTAGTAATACTATATAACAATATATAGGTTAACTCATCACATTTATTTATAGGACTCATTCTTAAGTATTTATTCATTGGAGAGATTACTTCTGTTCTCTTCATTTACACTAATGACTATGACTTGCTATCATCACACAGTATACTTGTGTCTTCAAGCTCGTATTTTAGCAAACTTTTCTCATATTACTGGAATTGAATCCTCCTTTCCATTATTTCCTTTAGATGTTCTTCTCCTATCCCTCATTACTTTACACAAGGCTTTAACATAAATAATATTAATTTCATTCTGTCATCCAGTCATCATTTGTAATGTTTTCCTCAATGTTCTCGCTGTATGCTCTGGAAACCATTCACATTTGTCACATAACTACTATAATGACTGCAGTATTGTCATTGAATGTTTACTCAGACAAGACTCGCCTCTCATATGGTACTTGATATGAAACCTCTCCTATTTGATCTACCATTCATATCCCCTTGCTTTCTCATATAATAAAAATATCAATTACTGCCACTTCAAATCGTTCATTTATACGTTTCATTCCGACACTTTTCCTGTATTTATGATATCCATTTAGATTTTACCCCCCAAAAATTGCGAAAACTGTCCCTCCTACATACATTAACACAATTTCAGCTCCAGCATATGCCAGTGACTATCATGTACAATTTGACACATTTCAATATCAACAGTCAAAAAAATATATAGCAAACATCATCTTATTCACTCCATTACAAAATAGGTTTCCTTCTCAAAACCTACTAATAATTTCTTTGAAATCTGTGTACATATCCTTTGGTGTATTCTTTCAATTCCATTAGCTTTAAGGATATAGTTAATGCCTTTCTTCCACAGGCTCCAAACTGGGTAATTTGTTCTCACTTTCCTAAACTTGTTACATCTAGGCCTGCGTAATTATTACGCACACTCATTTTATATACTTTTGTATATTTTATTATATCTTAACTACAACCTTTTCGCAAATTGCAAATCCACATATGTAACTTTTATTCTAAAAAAAATAATCCTAATGTATATATATATTTTTTTTTATTCCTTGCAATATCAACATGCACCCCACCTTTCATATCTTTTATTTTTACGGTCAATTTTCCATGTAACATCATTCACAAATATTCGCAAGATTCCACTTGAATTGTTCTACCTCTTATACCACACTAGCTTTCTCCAAGGAAGTATATGGTAGTTCTACCTATATCATTTAATCACAAATAATCACAAGTGTTTCATTATCTACCTTTAACACAGTTATGAAAACAAAAAACATTCAAGGTAAGTTTATTGTCCCAGGAGAGGGAAATAATTTGGGAAATTCAACAATTCATATAGAAAAGAGAGATATATATGCAAATAGTAAAATGGAGGGGTAGGAGAGTGGCTAAGTGATCTTTGGAGATATGGCAACATTGGGGGAATCATTTTCAAACTAGGTGTTCTCCCATATCAACCATTTCTCACTGCATTGAGTATACGAACTACCTGCAAGTACTCCATATTGCGGCATACTTGCAGAAACGGGAATATGGCCGGTGTCCTGCAGAATAGAATATAAGATACTACCGCTAGAGAGTTAGGGGGTCCTTTGACTGGCCAGACAGTACCATATTGGATCCTTCTCTCTGGTCACGGTTCTTTCCCTTTGCCTACACAGACACCGAATAGTCTGGCCTATTCTTTACAGATTCTCCTCTGTCCTCATACACCTGACAACACTGAGATTACTAAACAATTTTTCTTCATCCAAGGGGTTAACTACGGCAATGTAATTGTTCAGTGGCTACTTTCCTCTTGGTAAGGGTAGAAGAGACTCTTTAGCTATGGTAAGCAGCTCTTCTAGGAGAAGGACACTCCAAAATCAAACCATTGTTCTCTAGTCTTGGGTAGTGCTATAGCCTCTGTACCATGGCCTTCCACTGTCTTGGGTTAGAGTTCTCTTGCTTGAGGGTACACTCAGGCACACTGTTCTATCTAGTTTCTCTTTCTCTTGTTTTGTTAAAGTTTTTATTGTTTATATAGGAAATATTTATTTTAATGCTGTTGCTATTCTTAAAATATTTTATTTTTCCTTGTTTCCTTTCCTCACTGAGCTATTTTCCCTGTTGGGGCCCCTGGGCTTATAGCATCCTGCTTTTCCAACTAGGGTTGTAGCTTAGCATTTAATAATAATAATAATAATAATAATAATAATGCTCTTCCATAATATCATAAACTCTGAGGAAAAATGATTAGTAAGAGAGATAATTGAGGGTCAGTTGAAGAACCCCTATAGAAAGTGCTGGAGCAAGAGCGTAGAAGAAATCTGTTGTAAATATGGGATGGAAGTTGAAGAAATAAGAAGTTGGGGGAAAAGGACCCTGAAATCAAGAAAAGAATTATGGAAAAAAACTAGAAGAAACTATTGAAGAAAAAAAGAAAGTAATGAACAAATTAAGATTTATTAAAGGAAATGGCCCACTGCCTTATATTAGAGAAATGAATCTGGTTGCCAAAACTGATGATAGCAAGGTGTTATCCTATCTAATTTCAAGGTAGAAGGGAATAAAAGTAAAGATTGAGAATCTCATTACGGTATTAATTTATTCAAGGCATAGATAATATAAACTTGAAAACAATAATAAAAAGAAGCTTAGAAGCTTTGCACCTATCTATAAAGGGATAGAGTGGCCGCAAACTTATTTTGCGGAGTAAAAAATAAGGAACCAAGAAGAAGTTTCTATGACGTCATGGGTATAGCTTTATTCCAGGTAAGTATCTTAATTAAATCGTCAAATTCAACTAATATCCAGAATAAATTCTACTAAAACGTAATTAAATGTAATAATAATTTATTTAAATGATTGATATCTCATCTATTTATATTATTTAGAATAATATAATAAGATAAAACATTTTAAAGATGTATAGTTTATTTGTCTTGGTACGACGTCACTAAGAAGCCATCTTTAATTTATGACGTCATTATCCACAAGCAAATCAAAGAGCTTTAAATATGTGACGTCATGAATTGAATATTTTGTAATATTAAATACACGAAAAATAGTAATATTTAAAGTATTTATGTTTAATAGAAAGACATTTAATTAAACTATTCTTAAATTTATAATGTATACACTATTCTCTTTTCTGTATTTAAGTAAATAAAGCGAATGTTTTATATAATGACGTCACTATTCAAGAACCAATAACAGTTGCTATAGGTAATGACGTCATTATTCAAGAACCAATAACGAGCTTGAAAGTTAATGACGTCATTATCAAAGCAACCAATCACAGCACATGAAATAATGCCAGTCAGAAATATAAAAATGGTAGTGTCCCTTATATTTGAATAATATAATATAGCATATATTTATTAAAACATTATAATAAAGTAATAATTATAATATTATATTATATTTATTGTATTAAAATGACTAGTTATATTATATTATGATTGATAAAGTAATGATAATATACTTGGAGCTGAAGTACAATACACAAAATGGCCTTTGTTCAGTTGGCCCAAATAACACCAGCATATGTATTAATATTTCATATTCCCTATTGTATTTTAATATAACGAAGCATAAAATAAATTAAAATAGATTGAAAATTTAAATATAAACCTTTTAAAAAGTATGGAAACTCTCATAAAGCATATATAATTATTTAAAAAACTAAAGATAAATTTATAAATTAGAACCATTTTTACTTTTCTTTCCGGTATTGGATCCCGGCCAGGATGAATGTAAACAAAATTTCGTTTATAGTGTATTTCTATGACTGTGCGCCCATATATATATGGGAATTTGGTAAGTAAGAGTGGTGTAAATATTTGTAAAACTTTATAAATGTAATTAATTTAATATATATTGAGGTTATAGACTTAAATTCGTTGAATTATAGATGAAATTTGCTCCTCCAAAATCCTGTCCATCTCACGAAACTTTTGAGCCCAAAAAGGTGTTAATTTATTAATTATTAACATAATTTCTTGTGATTATAACAGTTTAATGTTATTTATATTAATATATAATTAATATTGAATGTTTAATCTTACTGTAGCAAAGCCACTAGTTCAGGCTTGATTGAAAATAGTCATAGGGTGGTGGGCTGGTTCTCAAATGTTGTTTACGCCATTTAATAATTATTTGCAGAAGTTAATAGGTAAATATTCTTCTCATATATCATATTTCGCTTTAATTATAGTTATATGCAAGTAAATGACCAACCTAGTTTAACAAAGGAACAGGCACAAGCATTATTTTCATGTTACTGGCTTATATATACCCTTGCACCGGTAACCCAATTTAGGAAGGTAGCTATACTTTGGTACCCCCAATGACTCATTATCAGTTTGGTGACTCTGTTTCTACTCGCCAAACCATGAAGTGTCTCAACAGTGCACTGATAAGGGGTGTATGTATGAGAACGGCCACCTGTATGTATGAGGATGGCTTGCTAAGAATACGGCAGTGTAAGGAGGTTGCGGGGGCCGTTAACCCCCCATTAGTTAAGTAGGTAAGGACATGGCCTGTAGGATAGGTTAGGGTGGGGGAGCTTAGGTGAGCTGGTGTCCATTTACTATGCACTCGGGAGGAACTGGCCGCTGATATACAAAGGCCCCTATGGTATAGTTAAACTGTACTGTCAACATGACAATGCGAGCTAATATCCAAGAAAATGGCCTAGAAATTACGTGAATAATGGTTTCTTCTCTTTATGTGCTATTCTCATTAATAATTTTCACAAAGCAGGTTTTGCTTGCAGATTTATGTAGTCCTAATAATTTCATTTTAATTTTTGTGCTCAAATCCCGTTTTGCTTGTACAGTGTTCAAAATTACTCCTAAAGCAAGGTACTATACAGTCCTACCGATGATCCAACACAGCTGATTAGATTTCACTTAATCGATATACAGTGAACCCTCGCTACTTCGCGGTTCGACCATCGCGGATTTTTTTCATAACCCATATATATTTACATATTGGTAATAACAAAATCAACATACTGTACTGAATAATCAATATAATCGTTGCAAAAACTAACCTATACACAGATGTGTACAGTAAATGCGTTTGTTTCTTCATTATGATCAGAGAAACGTAAACAAAACATTGGTTGCCATTTTTTATCGTGCTTTTTGGCGAGTTTAGGAAACGCATGATATAAAATCGCCTTTAATATTTGTGCCTGTTTTAGTTTAGGGTACTGTAGTACATGCATTAAGTGTTCTGTACATTAAAGGGTAGTTTGTTAACAGTACTACGTACAAGGGAAGGTTTTAAAAGTCTGAATGTACATGTTAAATAAATAGATAAATATGGTGTCACTACTTCGCGGATTTTCACCTATCGCGGCCGGGTCTGGAACCTATCTACCGCGATAAACGAGGGTTCACTGTAAGCTTCAAGGTGTAATTCACAAAATAATTTTTTTAATCCATTGGAAGATGCTTTAGGTTTAGAGAACTGCGGCATATCCAAAATCCTTAACCCTTTTACCCCCAACGCTGTTTGGAACTTTCCAACCCTTAACCCCCCAGGCATTTTTTTTTCAAGAACATTTTGCAATATATATATTTTTTTAAATTGCTCTAATAGACTTAATTTTTCTCATAGATAGGTCAGGTTGGTCTCATTCTTTTGGAAAATGCTTGAAGTTTCTCATAAAGTTATCAAAAATATGCAAACTAATATAAATAGCAGTTTTTTGGCAAGGACGTACCGGTACGTCCATGGGGGTAAAGGGATGAGTTTTGTGAAACGTACCAGTACGTCCTTTGGGTGTAAAAAGGTTAATGCCCAGTTTGATTATAGTGCTGTCTTGTTACGTTCTCTAACTTTTTGGGAAGGGTATATTTTGATAGACGTGTATTGGTTTGTATGTCTGTTTGTGTGTTTGTGATTCTCATAACTCAAAAACTATTTTACCGAATCTCATAAAATTTGGTGAGGTGATTGACCTTAATCCAAGGGCAATTTGATTAGAATTTGGAAGAGATTGGACCAAAGGTCAAGGTTAAGATCATGAATTATAAAAAATACCTTTTTGCTATATCGTGGTCAATTTTTATCTGATTTGCATGAAATTAGTGCCGAAATATGCATAATTCAGTTGCCTATCTTGTGATATACAATATGATATAGGCAAAGGTATGCACTCTACTGGGTGTCTATTCTAGTTTATTTTTTATTTTGGTAAGCAAAATAAGCGTTTTATTTTCTTAACAGAAAGCCTTGATGGTTTGAAGACCCATACGGAAGAATTGACAGCTAGTAAATCTCACATACAGAAGAAATATGATGCTGCTGTCGATGCTAAAGTCAATCAGCTAAAAGTAAGTTCTTTTGTACTTGCAAGATTTTATTGTCTAGTTTTGAAAGCACTTCATTTTTTCAATGGTATTGTATCTGTATTTTCATATATTTTGTTATATTTTCTTGAGATTATTGTGGATTTGGTCAATATATTTCTGTTATTAAATTTCCAAAATTTTTCAAAGAAAAAACAAACACAATTGTCAGTTTTCACGAGTTATTTTGAAACATTTTGGGGTTTAGTAAAATAAGGTAGGTTACGGCATTTGCATTAACGGAACTGGAAAAGATTGAAGTAATATTTTTGGGTGTTTCCTAGAGATGAAAAAATAAAGGCCCATAAGCATTTGATATTCCATGTTTGTGTTTAACCCTTTTACCCCCAGGCTATTTGGAAATTTCCAACCCTTAACTCCCAGGGGGTTATTTTTTTCCCAGCACATTTTGCAGTATATTTTTTTTTAAATGCTCTAATAGCCTTAATTTTTGTCATAGAGAGGTCAGGTTGGTCTTATTCTCTTGGAAAATGCCTGAATTTTTTCAAAAAATTATGAAAAATATGAAAAAAAAAATTTATAGCATTTTTTTGCAAGGACGTACCGGTACGTCCATGGGGGTAAAGGGATGGGTTTTGTGAAACGTACCAGTACGTCCTTTGGGGGTAAAAGGGTTAAGGGATTTTTAGAAATATTATGCACTGTTGTATGACATAAGGTATAGTTTTAGTTTTTCTCGTGTATAGATACCTATTGTTAACCGAGAAAAAGTGAAATAGAGAAGGAATTCATATTTGATTCAGTTTACCATTAATGAGAACTTTCCAGGTTGCTGTGACCCAGCGAGAAGCAGAGTTGCAGCGGTTAAGACAACGGCTTCATCGGATGTGTGTTGCAATGCCAGCAGCTGTACAACCAGTTCAGGGGGATGACTCTCAAGTTAAAGAACAGGTACAATACCATTTTTTGTATGGGAATGATGTAGACTGTTTTTCAGTTCAACTTTGATAAGAATTCCAATTTTAAGAGTTTATCGGGTGGAAAGCATGATGAGATCTTGGATTATTGCTTTTTGTATGTGAATGATGTTGACTGTTTTTCAGTTCAACTTTGATGCAGCATTTCCTTCTATTAATAGTACGCAGGTACTTATTGCCTTGTAATTCTTCCATACATACATATACCAAGGCACTTCCCCCAATTTTGGGGGGTAGCCGACATCAAACAAATGAAACAAAAAAGGGGACGTCTCCTCTCTACGTTCCTCCCAGCCTGACAAGGGACTCAACCGGGTTCGGCTGGTACTGCCGGGGTGCCACAGCCCCCTGTGGCCGCGGGGCATAAAAACAATTAAAACAGCGCCAACGTATCCCTGCGTGTCGTAAGAGGCGACTAAAAGGGACGGGACGAGGGGGCTGGGAACCCCCTCTCCTGTATTATAATCCTGTGAGACATCATTATAATTCTTATATCAGAAAAATTATAGCGATGTTAGATGGTTGAAATATAAGGGCAATAACTCATAAGTTTTATAAAGCCAATTAGAATACAGTGATAAGAATCATGAAACTTGACATGGAGAAATGTACAGACTTGAAATAATAAGATCACAAAAATGGCTGTGAAAATCACAATATGATATACAGTACACCCAGAGAACTTATCTATATATATACTCATCCTAAAGTTTAATATGGCCTTAATTTTGAACTTTGTTTAGAGTTGTAGACAAAATTGGGGTTACTGTATTATCCCTTCTACCCCCAATGGACGCACTGGTACGTTTCACAAAACTCATCCCTTAACCCCCCTGGACGTACTAGTACGTCCTTGCAAAAAACTGCTATTTGCATTTTTTTGCATGTTTTTGATAGCTTTATGAGAAATTTCAGGCATTTTCCAAAATAATGAGACCAACCTGACCTCTCTATGATGAAAATTAAGGCTGTCAGCTCAATCTAAAAAAAAAATATTGCAAAACGTGCTTGAAAAAGAAAAACGCCTTGTGGTTAAGGGTTGGAAAGTTCCAAATAGCATTGGGAGTAAAAGGGTTAATGCAGTTATTAACTAGAGTGACACAGTCAAGACCAAATTTGAACTCTTATGTTGTGTACAGTACCGTAATGATTATCTGAAAATTTGTCAACTGATTAGTGGTGGAGGATAGGTTCTCAAATGTTAATAGATAAGTTAATCGATAAATATTCTTATCATATATCATATTTCGCTTTAATTATAGTTATATGCAAGTAAATGACCAATCTAGTATAATAAGGAACAGGCACAAGCATTATTTTCATGTAACTGGCTTATATATACCCTTGCACCGGTAACCCAATTTAGGAAGGTAGCTATACTTTGGTACCCCCAATGACTCATTATCAGTTTGGTGACTCTGTTTCTACTCGCCAAACCATGAAGTGTCTCAGAACAGTGCACTGATAAGGGGTGTATGTATGAGAACGGCCACCTGTATGTATGAGGATGGCTTGCTAAGAATACGGCAGTGTAAGGAGGTTGCGGGGGCCGTTAACCCCCCATTAGTTAAGTAGGTAAGGACATGGCCTGTAGGATAGGTTAGGGTGGGGGAGCTTAGGTGAGCTGGTGTCCATTTACTATGCACTCGGGAGGAACTGGCCGCTGATATACAAAGGCCCCTATGGTATAGTTAAACTGTACTGTCAACATGACAATGCGAGCTAATATCCAAGAAAATGGCCTAGAAATTACGTGAATAATGGTTTCTTCTCTTTATGTGCTATTCTCATTAATAATTTTCACAAAGCAGTTTCTGCTTGCAGATTTATGTAGTCCTCATAATTTAATTTTAATTTTTGTGCTCAAATCCTGTTTTGCTCGTACAGTGTTCAAAATTACTCCTAAAGCAAGGTACTATACAGTCCTACCGATGATCCAACACAGCTGATTAGATTTCACTTAATCGATATACAGTGAACCCTCGCTACTTCGCGGTTCGACCATCGCGGATTCACCACCGCGGATTTTTTTCATAACCCATATATATATACATATTGGTAATAACAAAATCAACATACCGTACTGAATAATCAATATAATCGATGCAAAAACTAACCTATACACAGATGTGTACAGTAAATGCGTTTGTTTCTTCATTATGATCAGAGAAACGTAAACAAAACATTGGTTGCCATTTTTTATCGTGCTTTTTGGCGTGTTTAGGAAACGCATGATATAAAATCGCCTTTAATATTTGTGCCTGTTTTAGTTTAGGGTACTGTAGTACATGCATTAAGTGTTCCGTACATTAAAGGGTAGTTTGTTAACAGTACTACGTACAAGGGAAGGTTTTAAAAGTCTGAATATACATGTTAAATAAATAGATAAATATGGTGTCACTACTTCGCGGATTTTCACTTATCGCGGCCGGGTCTGGAACCTATCTACCGCGATAAACGAGGGTTCACTGTAAGCTTCAAGGTGTAATTGGAAGATGCTTTAGGTTTAGAGAACTGCGGCATATCCAAAATCCTTAACCCTTTTACACCCAACGCTGTTTGGAACTTTCCAACCCTTAACCCCCAAGCATTTTTTTTTTCAAGAACATTTTGCAATATATATATTTTTTTTAAATTGCTCTAATAGACTTAATTTTTGTCATAGAGAGGTCAGGTTGGTCTCATTCTCTTGGAAAATGCCTGAATTTTTTCAAAAAATTATGAAAAATATGAAAAAAAAATTTGTATAGCATTTTTTTGCAAGGACGTACCGGTACGTCCATGGGGGTAAAGGGATGGCTTTTGTGAATCGTACCAGTACGTCCTTTTGGGGTAAAGGGGTTAAGGGATTTTTAGAAATATGCACTGTAGAATGACATAAGGTATAGCTTCTCTCGTGTATAAATACCTATTGTTAACCGAGAAAAAGTGAAATAGAGAAGGAATTCATATTTGATTCAGTTTACCATTAATGAGAGCTTTCCAGGTTGCTGTGACCCACCGAGAAGCAGAGTTGCAGCGGTTAAGACAGCAGCTTCATCGGAGGTCTTGCAATGCCAGCAGCTGTACAACCAGTTCAGGGGGATGTCTCTCAGGTTATAGAACAGGTACAATACCATTTTTAATAGGAATGCATTTTTCCCATTAGGTATTGGTAGTTATCCAATTATCCTTCTAATTTCAGTGTGGCTAGATGTAAGGCATTGTATTTTATTAGATGGAGACTGCATGAGGTGATAACGCAGGTGAAAAATTGAAAGTTGTTTAAATTTATTAGTTCATTTGTTTTAGGGGATAAGATTTTACTCAACTGAATCTGTCACATTGTTGGCAAAGGATTGATCGGGTAAGTCGTTGCCAAAGAGGTTAACTACTGCACTGTAATTGTTCAGTGGCCACTTTTCTCTTGGTAAGGGTAGAAGAGACTCTTTAGCTATGGTAAGCAATTCTTCTAGGAGAAGGACACTCCAAAATCAAACCATTGTTCTAGTCTTGGGTCGTGCCATATCCTCTATACCATGGTCTTCCACTGTCTTGGGTTAGAGTTCTCTTGCTTGAGGGTACACTCGGGCACGCTATTTTATCCTATTTCTCTTCCTCTTGTTTTGTTAAAGTTTTTTATAGTTTATATAAGAGATATTTATTTTTGTTACTCTTCTTAAGATATTTCATTTTTCCTTGTTTCCTTTCCTCACTGGGCTATTTTCCCTGTTGGAGCCCCTGGGCTTATAGCATTCTGCTTTTCCAACTAGGATTGTGGCTTAGCAAGTAATAATTTAAATCCACAACAATTAAAAATCATAGTATGACATTGGAAACAAATCCATTAAAGAGTTTTTGATAGATTCACCAACATTTTCAGTTAGAAACTTTTCTCAAAATATTGTTCTTAGACAAAATGTTGTAATTTTCATTTCTTTTGATATGGGCAAACAAATAATTTTTGACAAGGCAAACTTATAGGGGTGAGTGAGCTGGGTATATTCCTGGAATTCCATGCAACTTTTTCTCTTGTATATCTAGAAGTATTTATACCTTAGAAATGGTGCTATAAGGAGCATTTCATGCAGCGACACAGGTCCCTCGCCCAGAAATATATTTTCCCTTTATCAAAATCCCTTTTTTACTACTTAAATAATATTATCTTTTTGTATGTGAATGATGTTGACTATTTTTCAGTTCAACTTTGGTTAGAATTCTAATTTTAGATCTTGGATTATTGCTTTTTGTATGTGAATGATGATGACTGTTTTTCAGTTCAACTTGGATGCAGAATTTCCTTCTATTAATAGTACGCAGGTACTTATTGCATTGTAATTCTTCCATACGTACATATACCAAGGCACTTCCCCCAATTTTGGCGGGTAGCCGACATCAAACAAATGAAACAAAAAAGGGGACGTCTCCTCTCTATGTTCCTCCCAGCCTGACAAGGGACTCAACCGGGTTCGGCTGGTACTGCTAGGGTGCCACAGCCCCCTGTGGCCGCGGGGGCATAAAAACAATTAGAGTAGCGCCAACGTATCCCTGCGTGTCGTAAGAGGCGACTAAAAGGGACGGGATGAGGGGGCTGGGAACCCCCTCTCCTGTATTATAATCCTGTGAGACATCATTATAATTCTTATATCAGAAAAATTATAGCGATGTTAGATGGTTGAAATATAAGGGCAATAACTCATAAGTTTTATAAAGCCAATTAGAATACAGTAATAAGAATCATGAAACTTGACATTGAGAAATGTACAGACTTGAAATAATATCACAAAATGGCTGTGAAAATCGCAATATGATATACAGTACACCCAGAGAAGGTATCTATATATATACTCATCCTAAAGTTTAATATGGCCTTATTATAAGAACTTTGTTTAGAATTGTAGACAAGATTGGGGTTACTGTATTATCCCTTGTACCCCCAATGGACGTACTGGTACGTTTCACAAAACTCATCCCTTTACCCCCATGGACGTACTAGTACGTCCTTGCAAAAAACTGCTATTTACATTTTTTTTTGCATATTTTTTATAACTTTATGAGAAACTTCAGGCATTTTCCAAAATAATGAGACCAACCTGACCTCTCTATGACGAAAATTAAGGCTGTCAGCACAATCTAAAATAAAAAAGAAAAATTCCTGGGGGTTAAGGGTTGGAAAGTTCCAAATAGCATTGGGGGTAAAAGGGTTAATGCAGTTATTAACTAGAGTGACACAGCCAAGACCAAATTTGAACACGTATGTTGTGTACAGTACCGTAATGATTATCTGAAAATTTGTCAACTGATTAGTGGTGGAGGATAGGTTCTCAGATGTTAATAGATAAGTTAATCGATAAATATTCTTATCATATATCATATTTCGCTTTAATTATAGTTATATGCAAGTTAATGACCAATCTAGTATAACAAGGAACAGGCACAAGCATTATTTTTATGTAACTGGTAATATTTACCCTTGCACCGCTAAGCCAATCTAGGAAGGTAGCTATACTTTGGTACCCCCAATGACTCATTATCAGTTTGGTGACTCTGTTTCTACCCGCCAAACCATGAAGTGTCTCAGAACAGTGCACTGATAAGGGGTGTATGTATGAGAACGGCCACCTGTATGTATGAGGATGGCTTGCTAAGAATACGGCAGTGTAAGGAGGTTGCAGGGGGCATTAACCCCCCATTAGTTAAGTAGGTAAGGACATGGCCTGTAGGATAGGTAAGGGTGGGGGAGCTTAGGTGAGCTGGTGTCCATTTACTATGCACTCGGGAGGAACTGGCCGCTGATATACAAAGGCCCCTATGGTATAGTTAAACTGTACTGTCAACATGACAATGCGAGCTAATATCCAAGAAAATGGCCTAGAAATTACGTGAATAATGGTTTCTTCTCTTTATGTGCTATTCTCATTAATAATTTTCAAAAAGCAGTTTTTGCTTGCAGATTTATGTAGTCCTAATAATTTGATTTTAATTTTTGTGCTCAAATCCCGTTTTGCTTGTACAGTGTTCAAAATTACTCCTAAAGCAAGGTACTATACAGTACTGCCGATGATCCAACACAGCTGATTAGATTTCACTAAATCAATATAAGCTTCAAGGTGTAATTCACAAAATAATTTTTTTAATCCTTTGGAAGATGCTTTAGGTTTAGAGAACTGCAGCTTATCCAAAATCCTTAACCCTTTTACCCCCAACGCTGTTTGGAACTTTCTAACCCTTAACCCCCAAGCTTTTGTTTTTCAAGCACAATTTGCAATATTTTTTTTCAATATTAAACTTACCCGATAATCATGTAGCTGTCAACTCCGTTGCCCGACAGAATTCTATGGAGGGATACGCCAGCTATCACAATACTAGAAGGGGGTGTACTTACCAGCGCCACCTGTGGCCAGGTACTCAAGTACTTCTTGTTGACACCTCCTCAATTATTCCTCTGTCGTGCTTCCGGCAAGACGTTCTGGGATATGCTTATGATCTTCGAGTTTGTTCACGGCTAATTGGTGAAGTATTCTCTCAGATTTCGGCTGTCGCTTTACTGGAAACCTTCTTATATTAGCTAGATAGCTTTTATATAGTCCTGATATACGGTTAACGATCTTTTGCTTGATTTTGGAAACCCCTTTGGCTAACTCTTTGGATTCAAGATGTCTGACATTTCGCAAGCTCCCTCCCATAGACGATGTAGGTCTTGCAATAGGCGTATTCCGAAGGCCTCGGTAGATCCTCACACCGCTTGTTCTGACTGTAGGGACAGACCCTGTCAGTTAGAAAATCGATGTGAGGAATGCGCCGGACTTTCGGAACTGCAATTTGTCCGTCTTTTAAAATATTCAACTAAGTTAGAGAGAGGTAGAGTTAGGAGGAGTTCTTCTCACTCTTCACTGTTTTCCTCACCTCATGATCCCCCACCTTTTCCTACCCCTGTAGTGGCTACCCCCGAACCTACTGTTTGCCCTCCGCCTGATATGTCTATTGTTTTGCGTGCTATTCAGGCCTTAGGCGATAAAGTAGAGTCAGTGGTAAGTGACCATAAGTCTCTGATGGCCGAAGTTAAGGAACTTAAGGTCAAGAGTGCAGTGGGTGGAATTAGTGCTAGTGTCAGTGCAGTGCCAAGTGCTAGTGTCAGTACCAGTGTGGTGCGTGAGGATACTTCTGTGCGAGCCAGTCGTCCTCCCAGTCCGGGACCTCTTGCAAGCTCCCAAGCCCAGGGGAGAAGCAATGTCGAAGGGCATAAGGGTTCGGCAGGCCTTGTCAGGCGCACAGAAGTATCCTCGGTGGTTGCGGGCGTGTCTTCCAAAGACCGTCACTCCCACCTGCAGACGATTGAGCCCGTCTTTTTCTCGTCCGCTGATCATCTGTCAGGGAAGAAACGTTGGTCTCAGGTCTCGAGACCACTTAAACGCAGAGTCCAGTCCGCGAGTGCTCAGCCAGGTTGCAGTCATTGGCTCAGCTCTGACTCGCCGCAGTCATCTGTCGACTGCACTCCGCCCAAGAGGAGTAAGGTTCTGCCACAACAGAGCTCGACTGTTAAGGCTTTACCTCAGCCTACTGTAGTTTCTGCCGACCCTAAGTGGACTCTACTACAGTCCATGCAAGCTCAGCTTTCGGACTTGATGCGTGAGTGTCGGACTGAGAGTGTTGCGCCTCCGCCTCCGCCTACACTCCCTCCGCCTGCGTTCGCTCCGCCTACGCTCGCTCCGCCTGCGCTTGCTCCGCCTGATCGCAGTACCACCTGCCAGGCGTACGATGTTGAGCCACAGTCTGAGTTTGCTGTTCCCAGTGCTGTTCAGCCTCCGCCTTCTTTAAGGCAACCTTTGCTATGGGATCAGGAGGATTATACCTCTCTTCCTCCGCCTCCCCTTGCTGCTCCACCAGTGGTACTACTCTCGGCTGAGGTACAACAACCTCTCCCGTGCATGAGTCAGTCTCCTCAGCTCTCGCTGCAGCGAGCTCAACCATCCACAAGGCAAGCTCCACTACACCTTGGCCTTGCGCCTCAGGAGCCTCAGCTTGCGAGACATTTACCTTGTTCTGCGCAGCCTCAACCTCATCACGCTCCGCTCACACCACAGGAACAGGAACTTGCTTCTCCGCTTCCACCAACCGCTCAGCAAGCGCAACCCTTGGGTTCAACCTCTCATGCTAGGAGTCAGCCTCCTCCACCCATGCGCCTTCCTTCTGCTTTGTCTGTTATTCAGCCTTTGCAGTCTGAGCCTCAGGTTCTCCCTCAACAGTTACTTGAAGAGGAAACCACTAATATTGTTCCTACTCGTTCTGACTCTGCTGTTCAGCATTCTGGTCCTATTTCTCCGCTACACTCTGATGATGAGGCGTCTGATGATGAGGAGGCACACCTGGATCCCTCGTCAGACGTGGATGAATCCAAGCCTTCTCCACAGTCTATTGACTTTCGTAAGGTCTTGGCTCTGCTTAGGGAGGTTTACCCAGACCACTTTGTCTCTGCTATTCCCCGCTCTCCACCATCTGAGTTTTCGCTGGGCGTACAACAAGCTAAGTCCTCCTATACTAAGCTAGTCCTAGCAAGGTCCTCTAAGAGAGCATTAAGGATCTTAGGGGAGTGGCTGCAGACTAAGCAACACCTTGGCAAAACGTCTTTCATGTTCCCGCCGACTAAGCTCACCTCGAAAGCGAGCGTTTGGTATGCCACAGGAGAAGCACCAGGCTTGGGAGTACCTGCCTCTGCCCAGGCTGACTTCTCAAGTCTGGTAGACTCGCCTCGGAGAACTGCAATGAGGCGTTCTAAGGTTTGCTGGACCTTCTCAGACCTGGATCACTTACTGAAAGGACTGTTTAGAGCATTTGAGATGTTCAACTTTCTTGACTGGTGCCTGGGGGCCCTCAGTAAGAAGACCTCTCCTGCGGACAAGGATTCTGCCATGCTATTAATGTCCTGCATGGATAAGGCCATTAGGGATGGATCTGGTGAGCTTGCGTCGTTGTTTGTATCAGGGGTTTTGAAGAAAAGGGAACAGCTGTGTACCTTCCTTTCCTCCAGCATTACACCTTGCCAAAGGTCACAACTTCTTTTTGCTCCGCTCTCGAAGTTCCTCTTCCCCGAAGAGCTGGTTAAGGACTTGTCTGCTGCCCTGATACAAAAGGACACTCACGATCTTGTAGCCTCATCGGCTCGTAAGTCTAAGGTTGCTACCTCAGTCCCCAAGACTTATCGCTCCCCAGTGGTTGATACCCCTGCTACGAGGTTCATACCGCCCTTTCGTGGTAGAGCACCCAGCCGAGGAAGCTCCCGTCCAGACTCTTACAGGAGCAGGTCCAGGAAAGGCTCCAGGACATCTAAAGGAAAAAACTGACTCTCCGCATCTCCAGACAGCAGTAGGAGCCAGACTCAAGATCTTCTGGCGAGCCTGGGAGAAGAGAGGTGCAGACGCCCAGTCTGTCAGTTGGCTGAGGAACGGTTACAGGATTCCATTCTGCCTCAAACCACCTCTGACCACATCGCCCATCAACCTCTCTCCCAACTACAAAGAAGAGGACAAGAGGCTAGCATTGCACCAGGAGGTGTCGCTACTTGTGCAGAAGAAGGCAGTGGTTATAGTCCGGGACCATCAATCCCCGGGCTTCTACAACCGTCTCTTTCTTGTGGCCAAGAAGACAGGGGGTTGGAGACCGGTGCTGGACGTCAGCGCGCTCAACGCGTATGTCACCAAGCAGACGTTCACGATGGAGACGACGAAGTCGGTCTTAGCAGCGGTCAGGCAGGAGGACTGGATGGTCTCGTTGGACTTGAAAGATGCCTACTTTCACGTTCCTATTCATCCAGACTCCCAACCTTTCCTGAGATTCGTTTTCGGAAAGGTTGTCTACCAATTCCAAGCCCTGTGTTTTGGCCTAAGCACAGCTCCTATGGTCTTTACTCATCTGATGAGGAATATAGCAAAATTCCTACACTTATCGGACATCAGAGCCTCCCTCTACTTAGACGACTGGCTGTTGAGAGCCTCCACGAGTCGTCGCTGTCTGGAGAATCTCAATTGGACTTTAGACTTAATCAGAGAACTGGGTCTATTAGTCAACATAGAAAAGTCTCAACTCATTCCCTCCCAATCCATTGTGTACCTGGGAATGGAGATTCGGAGTCAGGTTTTTCGGGCTTTTCCATCGGCCCCCAGGATAAGCCAAGCCCTAGAGTGCATCATGAGCATGCTGAAGAGGAGCAGTTGCTCGGTGAGACAGTGGATGAGTCTCACAGGGACCCTTTCATCACTGGCCCTGTTCGTCGAGCTAGGGAGACTCCACCTCCGCCCTCTTCAATTCCATCTTGCAGCTCATTGGGACAAGGGTTCGACTCTAGAAGCAGTCTCTATCCCAATCACCCAAGAGATGAAGACCACTCTCCTGTGGTGGAAGCACAACCTCCTTCTCAGGGAGGGTCTATCGTTGGCTATTCAGACCCCCAATCTTCATCTCTTCTCAGATGCATCGGACTCGGGCTGGGGTGCGACCTTGAACGGACGGGAATGCTCGGGAACGTGGAACGAAGAACAGGGATTACTCCACATAAACTGCAAGGAGCTTCTAGCAGTTCATTTAGCCCTGTTGAACTTCAAGTCCCTCCTGCTAGGCAAAGTGGTGGAGGTGAACTCAGACAACACCACAGCCTTGGCTTACATCTCCAAGCAAGGAGGGACCCATTCGAGGAGCCTATACGAGATCGCAAGGGACCTCCTCATTTGGTCAAGAGGTCTAAACCTCACTCTGGTCACGAGGTTCATTCAGGGCGATATGAACGTCTCAGCAGATTGCCTAAGCAGAAGGAATCAGGTCATTCCCACGGAATGGACCCTCCACAAGAGTGTGTGCAACAGACTTTGGACCTTGTGGGGTCAACCTACCATAGATCTGTTTGCCACCTCCATAACCAAGAGACTTCCGCTGTACTGTTCCCCTGTTCCAGACCCTGCAGCAGTTCATGTGGATGCTTTTCTACTGAACTGGTCCCATCTCGACCTGTACGCATTCCCACCGTTCAAGATAATAAACAAAGTTCTGCAGAAATTCATCTCGCACGAAGGGACACGGCTGACGCTGGTTGCTCCCCTTTGGCCTGCAAGAGAATGGTTCACAGAGGTACTTCAATGGCTAGTCGACATCCCCAGGACTCTACCTCTAAGAGTGGACCTTCTACGTCAACCTCACGTAGACAGGTTGCACCCAAACCTCCACGCTCTTCGGCTGACTGCCTTCAGACTGTCGAAAGATTCGCTAGAGCTAGAGGCTTTTCGAAGGAGGCAGCCAGTGCGATTGCCAGAGCGAGAAGGGTTTCCACTCGTAGAGTCTACCAGTCTAAGTGGGAGGTCTTCCGAAGCTGGTGTAGAGCCAATTCAATATCCTCTACCAATACCTCTGTGACCCAAATAGCTGACTTCCTTCTACATCTTAGGAATGAGAGATCCCTTTCAGCCCCTACGATTAAAGGGTATAGGAGTATGTTGGCTTCAGTTCTCCGCCACAGAGGTTTGGACCTTTCTTCCAACAAGGACCTTCAAGACATTCTTAAGTCTTTTGAGACGTCTAAAGAGCGCCGTCTATCCACTCCAGGCTGGAACCTAGACGTAGTCTTAAGGTTCCTTATGTCAGCTAGGTTCGAACCTCTCCAGTCAGCTTCCTTCAAGGACCTTACCCTCAAGACTCTTTTTCTCGTCTGCCTTGCAACAGCTAAGAGAGTCAGTGAGGTTCATGCCTTCAGCAAGAACATTGGTTTCACGACCGAATCTGCAACATGTTCTTTTCAGCTCGGATTCCTAGCAAAGAACGAACTTCCTTCACGTCCTTGGCCTAGATCGTTCGAAATACCTAGCCTCTCCAACATGGTAGGTAACGAACTAGAGAGAGTTCTTTGCCCTGTCAGAGCTCTCAAATATTATCTTAAGAGGTCTAAACCTATTCGAGGACAGTCAGAAGCCTTATGGTGTGCCATCAAGAAACCTTCGAGGCCCATGTCCAAGAACGGGGTTTCGTATTATATAAGGCTTCTGATTAGAGAAGCCCATTCTCACTTGAAGGAGGAAGACCTTGCATTGCTGAAGGTAAGGACCCACGAAGTAAGAGCCGTAGCTACTTCGATGGCCTTTAATAAAAACCGTTCTCTGCAGAGCATAATGGATGCAACCTATTGGAGGAGCAAGTCAGTGTTTGCATCATTTTATCTTAAAGATGTCCAGTCTCTTTACGAGAACTGCTACACCCTGGGACCATTCGTAGCAGCGAGTGCAGTAGTAGGTGAGGGCTCAGCCACTACATTCCCTTAATCCCATAACCTTTTTTAACCTTTCTCTTGAATGCTTTTATTGTTGTTTTTATGGTTGTTACGGTAGGCTAAGAAGCCTTCCGCATCCTTTTGATTTGGCGGGTGGTCTATTCATTCTTGAGAAGCGCCTGGGTTAGAGGTTTTGTAGAGGTCCTTTAGTAGGGGTTGCAACCCTATATACTTTAGCACCTTTTGGGTTGATTCAGCCTCCAAGAGGAACGCTGCGCTCAGTAAGGAAGACGAACTTAAAAAAGAGGCAGAGTAACGGTTCAATTCGACTTCCTTACCAGGTACTTATTATTTCATTGTTATTTGAGATAACTGTTATATGAAATATGGGATACTTAGCTATCCTTTAATCTTGTACACTGGTTTTCACCCACCCCCCTGGGTGTGAATCAGCTACATGATTATCGGGTAAGTTTAATATTGAAAAATGTTATTTTTATTAGTAAAATAAATTTTTGAATATACTTACCCGATAATCATGATTTAATTGACCCTCCCTTCCTCCCCATAGAGAACCAGTGGGACCGAGGAATAATTGAGGAGGTGTCAACAAGAAGTACTTGAGTACCTGGCCACAGGTGGCGCTGGTAAGTACACCCCCTTCTAGTATTGTGATAGCTGGCGTATCCCTCCATAGAATTCTGTCGGGCAACGGAGTTGACAGCTACATGATTATCGGGTAAGTATATTCAAAAATTTATTTTACTAATAAAAATAACATTTTTTTAGATTGCTCTAAAAGACTTAATTTTTGTCATAGAGAGGTCAGGTTGGTCTCATTCTTTTGGAAAATGCCTGAAGTTTCTCATAAAGTTATCAAAAATATGCAAAATAATGTAAATAGCAGTTTTTTTGCAAGGACGTGCCGGTACGTCCATGGTGGTAAAGGGATGAGTTTTGTGAAACGTACCAGTACGTCCATTGTGGGTAAAAGGGTTAATGCCCAGTTTGATTATAGTGCTGTCTTGTTACCTTCTCTCACTTTTTGGGAAGGTTATATTTTGATAGACGCGTATTTGTTTGTATGTCTGTTTGTGTGTTTGTGATTCTCATAACTCAAAAACTATTTTACCGAATCTCATAAAATTTGGTGAGGTGATTGACCTTAATCCAGGGGCAATTTGATTAGAATTTGGAAGCGATTGAACCATAGGTCAAGGTTAAGATCATGAAAATATAAAAAACATCTTTTTGCTATATCTTGGTCAATTTTTATCTGATTTGCATGAAACTAGTGCCAAAATGTGCATGATTCAGTTGCCTATCTTATGATATACAATATGACATAGGCAAAGGTATGCACTCTACTGGGTGTCCATTATAGTTTATATTTTATTTTGGTAAGCAAAATAAGCATTTTATTTTCTTGACAGAAAGCCTTGATGGTTTGAAGACCCATACGGAAGAATTGACAGCTAATAAATCTCGCATACAGAAGGAATATGATGAATTAACTGCTGTCGATGCTAAAGCCAATCAGCTAAAAGTAAGTTTTGTACTTGCAAGATTTTATTGTCTAGTTTTGAAAGCACTTCATATTTTCAATGGTGCTGTATCTGTATTTTCATATATTTTGTTATATTTTCTTGAGATTATTGTGGATTTGATCATTATATTTCTGTTATTAAATTTCCATGATTTTTCAAAGAAAAAACAAACACAATTGTCAGTTTTTACGAGTTATTTTGAAAAATTTTGGGGTTTAGTAAAATAAGGCAGGTTACGGCATTTGCATTAACGGAGCTGAAAAAGATTGAAGTAATTTTTTGGGTATTTCCTAGAGATGAAAAATAAAGGCCCATAAGCATTTGATATTCCATGTTTGTGTTTAACCCTTTTACTCCCAGGCTCTTTGGAAATTTCCAACCCTTAACTCCCAGGGGGTTATTTTTTTCCCAGCACATTTTGCTGTATATATTTTTTAAATTGCTCTAACAGCCTTAATTTTTGTCATAGAGAGGTCAGGTTGGTCTCATTCTCTTGGAAAATGCCTGAATTTTTTCAAAAAATTATGAAAAATATGAAAAAAAAAATTTATAGCATTTTTTTGCAAGGACGTACCGGTACGTCCATGGGGGTAAAGGGATGGCTTTTGTGAAACGTACCAGTACGTCCATTGGGGGTAAAAGGGTCAAGGGATTTTTAGAAATATTATGCACTGTTAAATAACATAAGGTATAGTTTCTCTCATGTATAGATACCAATTGTTAACCGAGAAAAAGTGAAATAGAGAAGGAATTCATATTTGATTCAGTTTACCATTAATGAGAACTTTCCAGGTTGCTGTGACTCAGCGAGAGGCAGAGTTGCAGCTTCATTGGAGGTCTTGCAATGCCAGCAGCTGTACAACCAGTTCAGGGAGATGACTCTCAAGTAAAGAACAGGTACAATACCATTTTTTGTATGGGAATGATGTTGACTGTTTTTCAGTTCAACTTTGATAAGAATTCCAATTTTAAGAGTTTATCGGGTGGAAAGCATGATGAGATCTTGGATTATTGCTAATAAATGAAAAATTTCATTGTGACATATTGCATCTGATTGCACTGAACTAGAACTACAGATAAGCGGAAAATTAGTATCGAAGGATGCAGCATTTCCTTCAATTAATAGTACGCAGGTACTTATTGCCTTGTAATTCTTCCATACATACATATACTAAGGCACTTCCCCCAATTTTGGGGGGTAGCCGACATCAAACAAATGAAACAGAAAAGGGGACGTCTCCTCTCTATGTTCCTCCCAGCCTGACAAGGGACTCAACCGAGTTCAGCTGGTACTGCTAGGGTGCCACAGCCCCCTGTGGCCGCGGGGGCATAAAAACAATTAGAATAGCGCCAACGTATCCCTGCGTGTCGTAAGAGGCGACTAAAAGGGACGGGACGAGGGGGCTGGGAACCCCCTCTCCTGTATTATAATCCGGTGAGACATCATTATAATTCTTATATCAGAAAAATTGTAGGGATGTTAGATGGTTGAAATATAAGGGGAATAACTCATAAGTTTTACAAAGCCAATTAGAATACAGTAATAAGAATCATGAAACTTGACATTGAGAAATGTACAGACTTGAAATAATAAAATGACAAAATGGCTGTGAAAATCACAATATGATATACAGTACACCCAGAGAAGGTATCTATATATATACTCATCCTAAAGTTTAATATAAGAACTTTGTTTAGAGTTGTAGACAAGATTGGGGTTACAGTACTGTATTATCCCTTGTACCCCCAATGGAAGTACTGGTATGTTTCACAAAACTCATCCCTTAACCCCCCTGGACGTACTAGTACGTCCTTGCAAAAATATGCTATTTGCATTTTTTTGCATGTTTTTGATAACTTTATGAGAAACTTCAGGCATTTTCCAAAATAATGAGACCAACCTGACCTCCCTATGACGAAAATTAAGGCTGTCAGCACAATCTAAAAAAAAAAGATATTGCAAAACGTGCTTGAAAAAGAAAAACGCCTTGGGGTTAAGAGTTGGAAAGTTCCAAATAGCATTGGGGGTAAAAGGGTTGGTACTATTATAGTATGCTATCTACCACCGATTTTGCTATCTACCACCCCTCTCTGACTATAGTATGATACCTACCATAAGTCCCTAAGGATACGGTCTACTTGCTAATCCGCCTCTAATAAGGAGGATCACTACTGACTTGATAACCCAACCTAACCTAACTTACAAACTGCTTATAATTATGCACCCATGTCCTAACATAGTCTAACCCAACCTAACCTAACCTACAAACTGTTTATAATTAAGCATCCATGTTATCCTTCCAGTAAATATTATTAAACTATCATTAAAGTCCAATGAGGATAACATACTGGTGGTAAGTAATCTGTTTGATAATCCTCATCAAACAGGAGGATTAACATTGACGGTAGATAACATACTTTGTGGTAGATACCATACTATAGTAGAAATTCGACGGTAGATAGCATACTATAATAGCACCAAGGGGTTACTGCAGTTATTAACTAGAGTGACACAGTCAAGACCAAATTTGAACACTTATGTAGTGTACAGTACCGTAGTGATTATTTTATCAACTGATTAGTGACCATATTGAGGACCTCTAAATTTGGGTAATATTTATGCTAAGGTTTCTTCTTTTGGAGGGGTATATTAATAATCTAGAATGTTTTACAGGAATTGATTGATTGATTGATTTAAATTTTTTTCAGGCATCCTGACGTCTAAGGTCATTGACGCCAATTACAGGAATTGAAAGAGAGAGGTATGGAAATAGCACGTCTTCAAAAGAAATTAACTGGAGCATCCAGCGGGATTGAATCCAACGTCTTCAAAAGAAATTGGCTGGAGCATCCAACGGGATTGAATCCAACGTCTTCAAAAGAAATTGACCGGAGCAATTCTTATTTCCAAGCTGAAGAAAAGTAAATTGTAAGTCAAAATTATATTTATGCATCCAAGTATATTTTAAGAACTTTTATATAAAGTTTAGCTGTTACTCTACATCTTACACTTGCTCTTCTAATTTAGAATTGGATTCATGTCTGTGTCTTTCAGCTATGTCAGCCATTAATATAATATTAGTAAATATTACACATTACATTTTGAAAAGGAAAAATATGAAAGAAATATTGTTTTCCTAGTTTTTTGAAGTGTCAATATGTTCGTTTTATTGATTTACTACCGTAGACCTTTTCCTTAAAGAAATCTCCTGAGCTGCTACTTCATTAATGGATGTGCTTTTATTGAAGCCTAACTTTACATTGAGAAGTAGTTGCTATTCCATAATGATTTTAGTGCTATGTCTTAGATCTATCACCACAGTTATTTTTAACTAAAGCCCATTATTTTCCGAAAAGCTTTCTAGTTGAATATCCAACTGTCTAAGGAAGTAACTTGAAGGGCGAGAATGTGTTGATTTTGTTTTGGGTTAAGGGTCAGACAGATGCCCTAAATTTTATAGCTGAGGACTTTCTAAGGAAGATTCCCATATAAGTGACAAGCGTTTGTATTTGCGTAGGAACAAACTACTGTACAAATTTCAAAAGTAATTTGTAATTTTCCTAGCTATGCAAACTTGAATCATTACCTTTGCCAACAAATTTGGAAGGAGGTTATGTTTTACCCCCTGTTTGTGAACAGCTTCCAGGCCATAATTTTAATTGTAGATTAATGAAACTTGCAGGGATTAAACTGCTATGTAAAAAGCTGCAAATGATTAAATTTTGGAAGGTTACGGTCAAGGAAAATGTCCAATTCATGTAATCAGCCACAATTTCGTACATAGTTGTCACAGAGACTTCAAACTTGGTTCATATTTGAGTGTATGAAAATCAACGCACATTAATACATGTTAAGGTCAAAGGTTAAGGGCAAGCAAAAGGTTGAGAAATAAGCTGTTGTGACGGAGGACTGTACTCTACTGAATTCCTCTCTAGTTTATTCATATTTCCCAACTCATTCACGCTACAAGTCCTGACCAAGAACAGAGTGATAACAAAGGAGCTACTGTAGCTCCGACACCCTGAGCCAGGTGGGAATAATCTGTAACCGTACAATGTTGCTAACCCCATGATATTTCATCAATTTTGTTGTAACAAAACAACAGAGGTAAGCCTTATGAAGAATTCAGGTTTGTATAGCTAGGAAAAATACAACTTATTTTTAAAATTTGTAGTATTTTAGTCATAAATAATCTTGGCTTTTGATCGTATATGTTCTGACATGAAAACAAATCTCTTGTTCTTAAAACAGGAGAAACTTCATTACAAATGATATTCATTGATTTGTCTATTTCTACGTATATCAATTCTACTGCCATTTCCTCCTCATGCTGCTTATTCTGTCCATATTCTAAATGTTGAAATACTACCACTAGAGTTATTGGGTCCTTTAACAATGCAGCTAATGCTACACTGTATGCCTCTGTGGTTACGGCTCATTTTTCCTTTCCCAACACATACACCGAATAGTCTGGCCTATTCTTTCCCTATTCTCCTCCGTCTTCATTCACCTGACAACACTATCACCAAACAATTCTTTTTTGCTTAAGGGGTTAACTACTACACTGTAATTGTTCCGTATCTACTTTCTACATGGTAACGGTAGAAGAGACTCTTTAGCTATGGTAAGCAGCTCTTTTAGGAGAAGGATACTTCAAAATAAAACCATTGTTCTCTAGTCTTTGGGAGTGCCATAATTGTACCACTGTCTTGGGTTAGAGTTCTCTTGCTTGAAGGTACACTCAGTCACACATCTTTTTCCTTATTTTCTTTCCTCACTAGACTATTTTACCTGCTGGAGCCCTTTGGGCTTATAGCATCCTGCATATTCAGTAAGGGTTGTAACTTAGCTAGTAATAGTAATAATAATAATAATAATAATATTTATATGTAATTTCAATAGGTATGGACATTTTCATAACCCTAAAATGATGTTCAGAGATTTCATTCTTGTGCCTCTGATATTTGTTAATACTTTTATTAGTAACGAGTCTTTTCTTATGTACTTGTTTACACTTGATAACAATCTTCAATCAATCTTGGTAAATCTGAATGATCCATCTTCTTTCAGGATGTCCGAGAAACTAATCGGCTCAACTGCGATTATTAGATGGCGTCATGCACGGTCTGCTCGTTAATCCTGTTGCTCGGACACTTTCCAAACACAGGGCTTTTCCAGGTATGGTAATATACTGTTCCATGTAGTTAATTGGTTTCCAAGAGACCAGATGTAAGTTGATTTTCACTCTATAAAGGGCTCTTAACTTACAAACATCCAGATATACAAACACATTTCCAACTGAAATTTTATATTTCAGATATTGCATAAAAAGTTCATAATGAAATACTGTAATTGGAGAAAATTATTTCATTTAATGCTATAAGCAAGACGGCAATTACAATACGAAATTGGACTAGATGTTGACTTTTGCAGCGGAAAATCGTAGGCCTGTGAGTTAGGGTAGGTCTACCCTAGGACAAAATGTAGCAAAATTTGACTTACAGTCGGGTTCTTGGAATCTATTAAGTTTTTTAAGTTGAGGACTTTCATTACTTATCTGCTATCATTTTATATAATCCATATGCAGTATTAAGCTTCTGTGTGAAGTACAGTACTGTAAAGTACACTTACAAAACTACTTAACTAAGATTTTATTCTTGTAGACTGACCTAAAGTCGGAACGGACATGCCAAGAGGGAGTATTAACCCTTTTACCCCCAAGCTATTTGGAACTTTCCAACCCTTAACCCCCAGGCATTTTTTTTTTTAAGCACATTTTGCAATATATTTCTTTTAAATTGCGCTGACAGCCTTAATTTTCATCATAGAGAGGTTAGGTTGGTCTCATTCTTTTGGAAAATGCTTGAAGTTTCTCATAAAGTTATCAAAAAAATGTAAATAGCAGTTTTTTACAAGGGCTTACCAGTACGTTTATGGGGGTAAAGGGATGAGTTTTGTGAAACGTACCAGTACGTCCATTTGGGGTTAAAGGGTTACTGTAATGTCAAAAGGGCTTATCAGTATAAAGGCCACTATCTATCCATTTCATGTTATTTCATAATGATTTTCTTTCATGAAATGTTTAGCATATACTTTTTTCATACAGTATATTATGCCAAAGTTTATATTTGATTTCTGGAGTAAAGAACTACCTCATTATTTAGTAAAATTTAAGATGATTTTTATGTACTTTCACTAGACAGACAAATGCTCTCTAATTTCCTCTGAGTACAGTGTGCCCTTTTGAAAAGGATTGGTGTACGAGTTAAAACTTGGAGGAACTTTTAGTAATAATAGCTTTGCTTTTTAGGTATTTTTATACATACCTGAATTTATTTATTCTTTAAATATTAGAAATTATTTTAGGATTGGAGTAAAGTGTCTTTTTAAAAGGATTGGTTTACTAATTAGAATTCAGTGGGATTTTTAGCATTAATAGTTTTGGTTTTTAGGCATTTTTATACAACCCTGGTTTTATTTTATGTTTAAAAGTATATTAGAAATAATTTGACAAGTTATGTAAATGCCACTTTAAAAATTTCATACTCTCAAAAGCCTAAAAGTGTAGAGAAAATAAAGTCATTTATAAAAACATAAGGACAAGGGTAGTTGAAAAGAGGCCAATACTGTAAAAAAAGAAAAAAATATAATTGCATTTAGCAGAATGGTCAGCTTGGTTGATGCTGAAGATATACACTGTTTTAGAGACTGAAAGATTCATTTCTATTATCATAATGCATTTTTATCTGTTTCACGAACATCTTCAGTATAAATACTCTCTTTATCATTGGATATTTAGTAATGAAGCAAAATTTATTTAGAATGATGTACTGTACAGGGGTAGTGCATTTTTTGTACACTGTATGTTAATGTATATAGTCATCCCCTGCTTATCGAGGATTCGCATATGAAACCTGACTATTTGTTGACTTTTCTAGATGGAAATCAAAGTCATGGGTTCCAGGTTAGGCTTACCCCAAGTCAAAATCTAACTAAATTGGACTTACAAACAGCTTTTTGTAACCTATTATATATGTTTAAGGACCTTCTGTATTGTTTATTTCTTCGTTTTGCAGATCTTGTGGAAGATGGGCTTCTCACGGCACCCCAGATGTGTGTCCAGCAGTTTCCAGTCTAATCGGAGCCTTGGGGCCACGTCTTGGTCCCCTCGTCACCAGAGAAAGATTCTGTCCTTTGTTTTGAGCTGGTAGGTAAAATGGAAATGACCTGGGGAAGTGATCTATTGCCTTGATTTCTCTAATCAATATAAAGTACTTATTTCTAACATTTAATGTCTGTCTTATAGATTCTGTTAACTTTTTCTTGCTTACACCCGATACGTTTGTCCCTTTCACATATTATTTATGAAAAGGTGAGTGGTATTCATATTGTAGATCAAGTAAGTGGTGTTCTTAATTACCTTGAATTAGTTTAGATAGGTTATGTCCTTACAGTCGAATATTATTATTATTATTATTACTAGCTAAGCTATAACCCTACTAGGGAAAGCAGGATACTATAAGCCCAATAGCTCTAACAAGGAAAATAGCATAATGAAGAAAGGAAATAAGGAAACATAGAATAGTGTGCCTGAGTGTACCCTAAAGCAAGAGAACTGTAAACTCTAACCCAAGACAGTGGAAGACCATGATACAGAGGCTGTGGCACTACCCTAAAGAATAATAGTTTGATTTTGGAGTGTCTATCTCCTAGAAGACACTGGACACATCAGCAGCCAAGCTGATCATTCTGGTAGATGCAATTTTCATTTTCTTCACTTATGGTATTGATCTCTTGTTTACTAAAATCTTTTTTAAATTTACACTTCATTCGGAGCATCGACAATCGCACAGTTTATAAAACTAGATAGTTACGACAAAGAAAAAAAACTACATTCTACACTTAGGAAAAAAATGTAATTTTAAATTTCATTAAAATACAGGTGACCGTAATTTCTATCCAACTTTTTTTATTATCTTTTACAGGTTGGTAACTGTATTATCACTCCTTTACATCTATGTATATGTTTTTAAAACGGTAAATGCCTGACAACATTTATTCTAAGTTTTTTACTGTATTTTTACTGCAAATTTTTAAGTGTAGTATATAAATAATTGAATCATTAGAACTTCAAAAGTTCAAAGTTGGAGCAAATGTTTTTATGTTGACCAGGCTGACATGAATCTTTTTATTGTTTATACATGACATATCTGTTTTGGACGTTGTTAATAGTTTATATAGGACATATCTATTTTGACATTGTTACTGTTTTTAGAATGATTTATGGTTAATTTGTTCTAATTATTTATTTATTTCCCTATTTCCTTTCCTCACTGGGGTATTTTTCCCTATTGGAGCCCTTGGGCTTATAGCATCTTGCTTTTCCAACTAGGGTTGTAGCTTGGCTAGTAATAATAATAATAATTTTGTATCTAGTGCTCACATCTCTTGCCTTACTATTTCTGCCTGTTTCTGTATCTACAACCTATCTCATTTGCCATTACCCTTGAGCAATATTTTTTATTAGAACAATACCACTGTATGTTTCTCTTTTCCAAGTGCCACCATTGCCTTGTAATATGTGTAGGAAAATAATCTCTTTGGCACTTGCACCAAAAAGTGTCTACCACATTTTGTATAAAGTTTAAGCAGTAGGGGATTCAGCATTATGAAGCTTCATCTCTGATGGATAATGTGGGAGGGTGGGCTGTACCACCCTAGCAGTACCAGCTGAACTCGGCTGAGTCCCTTGTCAGGCTGGGAGGAACATAGAGAGGAGACGTCCCCTTTTTTGTTTCATTTGTTTGATGTTGGCTACCCCCCCCCCAAAATTGGGTTAAATGCCTTGGTATATATATGTATGTATGTATGTTAAACACTTCTTGCTGTTACCTGAAGTAGGTCATGAACAAGATGGTACTCAGTTATTGCTGTACCCAAAAGTAAATAGTTTGGACACACAGTGTTCCTAATTCCACATCCATACCAGGTTTCAATCCCATAGGCCTTCCATCCACCAGGTCTGGTATTTCAAAAGAAGTTCTGTAAATCACTAAATATTAAAATAGTAGCTCCTATAAGCCTTAACCCCTTTTTACCCCCAGGCTCTTTGGAAATTTCCAACCCTTAACCCCCAAGGGGTTATTTTTTCCCCAGCACATTTTGCAGTATATTTTTTTTAAATTACTCTAACAGCCTTAATTTTTGTCAGAGAGAGGTCAGGTTGGTCTCATTCTCTTGGAAAATGCCTGAATTTTTTCAAAAAATTATCAAAAATATAAAAAAAAAATTTTTATAGCATTTTTTTGCAAGGACGTACCGGTACGTCCATGGGGGTAAAGGGATGGGTTTTGTGAAACGTACCAGTACGTCCTTTGGGGGTAAAAGGGTTAATAAAAACCTTTTTTTAGTTAACTAATGCCTCACACCGTTTGGCCATACAGCATTTGCAGAATGAATAAATTTCCATTTCAAGCCTTCTTTTGCTCCAAATTCAGTGACCTCATGCATGTCCCATTGTTGTTAATGGCACTCTTCAGGTCTTTATTTGCCAATACTATTTGTGAGCTTCAATCAGTCCACAGTTTCAATCAGTGCACAGTTGGGATCCCTGGGCTTATAGCATCCCGCTTTTCCAACTAGGGTTGTAGCTTAGCATTTAATAATAATAATAATAATAATAATAATAATAATAATAATAATAATAAGAGAAAACAAGTGTGCACTGGAAGTTGCATATTTAGGTAAAAGTAATTAGAAAATGAAGATATTTTTTGTAGATTCAAACTTCTGAGACTAAAATAGCAATCAGGGGGGAGCAAGATATATCTATGCCACTATGGAATCCTCACCTAAGAGCCCAGCTTCACACTGAAATCCTCGTAATTGTGTCACGAACGGGGAATTTACCACAGAATTCATTGAGAGATTGATAAAACACAAGATAACCAGTTGTAAAAATACATGGTTCATATACTGTATTGTTAACCCTTTTACCCCCAACGCTATTTGGAACTTTCCTACCCTTAACCCCTAGGCATTCTTTTTTTTTCAAGCACATTTTGCAATATATATTTTTTAATTTCTCTAACAGCCTTAATTTTTGTCATAGAGGGGTCAGGTTGGTCTCATTATTTTGGAAAATGCCTGAAATTTCTCAAAAAAATATGAAAAATATGAAAAAAAAATTTTTATAGCATTTTTGCAAGGACGTACCGGTACGTCCATGGGGGTGAAGGGATGGCTTTTGTGATACGTACCAGTATGTCCTTTGGGGGTAAAATGGTTAAGCCCCAGGCATTTTTTTTTCAAGCACATTTTGCAATATATATTTTTTAATTTCTCTAACAGCCTTAATTTTTGTCATAGAGATGTCAGGTTGGTCTCATTATTTTGGAAAATGCCTGAAGTTTCTCATAAAGTTATCAAAAATATGCAAAAAAATGTAAAGAACAGTTTTTTCCGAGGACGTACCGGTACGTCCTTGGGGGTTAAGGGATAAGTTTTGTGAAACGTACCAGTACGTCCTTTGGGGGTAATAGGGTTAAGGACATAAGGACAAGGGTAGTTAAAAAGAGGCCAATACTGTAAAAAAGGAAAAAAATTATAATTGCATTTAGCAGAATGGTCAGCTTGGTTGATGCTGAAGATATACACTGGTTTAGAGACTGAAAGATTCATTTCTATTTTCTTTATGCAATTTTTATCTGTTTCACTAACATCTTCGGTACAAATACTCTCTTTATAATTGGATTTTTAGTAATGAAGCAAAATTTATTTAGAATGATGTACTGTAGTGCATTTTTTGTACACTGTATGTTAACCCTTTTACCCCCAGGCTATTTGGAAATTTCCAACCCTTAACCCCCGAGGGGTTATTTTTTTCCCAGCACATTTTGCAGTATAAATTTTTTTAAATTGCTCTAAAAGCCTTAATTTTTGTCATAGAGAGGTCAGGTTGGTCTCATTTTTTTGGAAAAATGCATGAATTTTCTCAAAAAATTATCAAAAATATGAAAAAAAAAATTTTTATAGCATTTTTTTGCAAGGACGTACCGGTACGTCCATGGGGGTAAAGGGATGGCTTCTGTGAAACGTACCAGTACGTCCTTTGGGGGTAAAAAGGTTAAGTCACTCTGTAACTTTAAATCCAAAGTTTGAAATAGGTTTTGCAGTTTATTCATAAGCCGAAGGAATATTTGAGTTTTCAACACTTCCAGTTTAATGTATATAGTCATCCCCTGCTTATCGAGGATTCGCATATGAAACCTGACTATTTGTTGACTTTTCTAGATGGAAATCATAGTCATGGGTTCCAGGTTAGGCTTACCCCAAGTCAAAATCTAACTAAATTTGACTTAGAAACAGCTTCTTGTAACCTATTATATATGTTTAAGGACCTTCTGTATTGTTTATTTCTTCGTTTTGCAGATCTTGTGGAAGATGGGCTTCTCACGGCACCCCCGATGTTTGTCCAGCAGTTTTCAGTCTAATCGGAGCCTTGGGGCCACATCTCGGTCCCCTCGTCACCAGAGAAAGATTCTGTCCTTTGTTTTTAGCTGGTAGGTAAAATGGAAATGACCAGGGCAAGTGATCTATTGCCTTGACTTCTCTTTTCAATATGAAGTACTTATTTCTAACATTTAATGTCTGTCGTATAGATTCTGTTAATTTTTTTCTTGCTTTCACTCGATACATTTGTCCCTTTCACATATTATTTATGAAAAGGTGAGTGGTATTCATATTGTAGATCAAGTAAGTGGTGTTCTTAATTACCTTGAATTAGTTTAGATGGGTTATGTCCTTACAGTTGAATATTACGATTATTATTATTACTAGCTAAGCTATAACCCTACTAGGGAAAGCAGGATACTTTAAGCCCAATAGCTCTAACAGGGAAAATAGCATAATGAGGAAAGGAAATAAGGAAACATAGAATAGTATGCCCGAGTGTACCCGCAAGCAAGAGAACTGTAAACTCTAGCCCAAGACAGTGGAAGACCATGATACAGAGGCTATGGCACTACCCTAAAGAATAATAGTTTGATTTTGGAGTGTCTATCTCCTAGAAGACACTGGACACAACAACATCAACCAAGCTGATCATTCTGGTTGATGCAATTTTCATTTTCTTCACTTATGGTATTGATCTCTTGTTTACTAAAATCTTTTTTAAATTTAGAGTTCATTAGTGCGCATCGACAATCACACAGTTTGCGAAGCTAGAAAGTTACAACAAACAATGACATAAAAAACTACATTCTACACTTGGGAAAAAAATGTAATTTTAATCGGAAATTCTCCGTAGAAATATACTATTCTCAGCCGTATGGCATTAAAATACAAGGGTTAGAGTTCTCTTGCTTGAGGGTACACTCGAGCACACTGTTCTATCTAGTTCCTCTTCCTCTTGTTTTGTTGAAGTTTTTATTGTTTATATAGGAAATATTTATTTTAATGTTATTACTATTCTTGAAATATTTTATTTTCCCTTGTTTCCTTTCCTTACTGGACTATTTTCTCTGTTGGGGCCCATGGGTTTATAGCATCCTGCTTTTCCAACTAGGATTGTAGGTTAGCATTTAATAATGATAATAATAATAAGAGAAGACAAGTGTGCACTGGAAGTTGCATATTTAGGAAAAAGTAATTAGAAAATAAAGATATTTTTTGTAGATTCAAACTCTGAGACTAAAATATCAATCGGGGGGAGCAAGATATATCTATGCCACTATGGAATATTCACCTAAGAGCCCAGCTTCCCACTGAGATCCTCGTAATTGTGTCACGAACGGGGCATTTGCCGCGGTATTCGTTGGGAGATTGATAAAACACAAGATAACCAGTTGTAAAAATACATGGTTCACATATTGTTAACCCTTTTACCCCCAACACTATTTGGAATTTTCCAATCCTTAACCCATAGGCATTTTTTTTTTCAAGCACATTTTGCAATATATTTTTTTCAAATTGCTCTAACAGCCTTAATTTTTGTCATAGAGAGGTAAGGTTGGTCTCATTATTTTGGAAAATGCCTGAAGTTTCTCATAAAGTTATCAAAAATATGCATAAAAATGTAAAGAACAGTTTTTTGCGAGGACGTACCGGTACGCCCTTGGGGGTAAAGGGATGAGTTTTGTGAAACGTACCAGTACGTTCATTGGGGGTAAAAGGGTTAATGATGATGATAGTAATAATGTTATTTTGGACCAAACAAATTTGACCAGCACATTGTAAAGCCCCTCTTTGTAGTATAAAGTACTTGCATTTGAAAAGAGTGATTCCAGAGAAAAGAAATCAGTTGAGTACAGTACTGTGCAGTAAAAATTAAAGGCACATACGAACAGCAGCTTGGAAACAAGTCCTCTGAATTATGGTGTAGAAACCTCACTCTACGATTTAGCGTAGTAATATGTTGTAGATGTGAAAATGAAATTGTCTGTTTCTTTAGGAAGATCATTCCACAATCTGGCTTTTACAGTAACCTTACTACAGATAATCTTTATTTTTCCATTTTGTTTTACAATAGATTTCAATCAATCATGACTTCTACTTGATGAAACCAACTCATGTTTAATTTGTCTTGAAGACTCATCTTAAGTCTCCTCACTTATTGAAACTACTGTACAGTGTTTGGTTGAATTTCTCGTATTGTACAAATGAATTTAAAACAACCTTTTCTTGTGTTTCTTAAACAGCCCTCTTTCTCCGGCTAGCCTTGCAGCTGCTAAACAATCTTCTATTATAGTCATCCAATATATTCTTTGTGTTATTAGGACCTGTTCAACAGTTTTTGAAATGTTTATGTCTTGACGAATTATAAGTGCTCTAAATTTTTTTTCAGGTCCTGCTGACGTCAACAGAAGAATGTGACGAGGCCGTACGGTTGATAGCAACCAATTCAACAAGAAGGCTTAAGATATGAGAGCCGTCTCTACAAGTGCAGACTTGCCGTCAGCAATCCGAAAATGTAACCGACATACAATCTCTCCCCCTCCAATAGCAATCTGACTTATGCATCTGTTGCAGGCAACTGCATCTAAGAATGAGAGTTAGAGACGGGTCCTCTCTTAGTTTGTAAATCATCACTATATATAAAGTACTGATTTTCATTCATGGTCCTCTTAAATTGCTTTTAAAATGTTTTGGGAACTTTTATGTGAGTCATATACATATGCCAGGTAGCTAATTGATAGGTTTCTAAACTGTGCTCCAAGTTGTCTTTCATTTAGTGTTGGAATGCTTAGGGCAGTGGCGGCTCATTACTTAACCTAAATTGTTACTGTTTAAGCTTGATCCTTTTATTTGAAAATTAAATTCATTTTTTTTTATTTTAATTTGAATGAAAAGATCAATTATTTTCTTCATCTCTGGATGACAACTGAGGAATTTTTAGCTTGATCCATTTATTTGAAAATTAAATTCATTTTTTTTTATTTTAATTTGAATGAAAAGATCAATTATTTTCTCCTTGATCTCTGGATGACAACTGAGGAATTTTTTCTCCATGGAAAATGTTGCAAGTGCATTTATTCTATCCGAATTTATAGTACTTAGAAAAGTTTTTATGGTTTCATTGTTGAAAAACAGCATTCTGCCTCAGTTGTAGTCATGGGAATTGTCAAGAGAACTGAAAAAAAAAATGAATCAAATAGACTATCTGGAAGTAGGATAATAATTTAAGAATATGGTAAACAATTGTCTAAACATTTGGTGTTTGTGTTCTATTATCTAATGATCTGGTGTATCTCTGTACATTGGAAGATAGTTCCTGCTATGATAATTCCATTCAAACCATTATTTCAAATGCAATGGTCCATGGATATACATATATTTGCAGTTAAAAGAGTATACAGTTATAAGAAATATTACTGAAAAATATATCTGTAGTTGTTGGTAAATTACCCATTGTCATATACAGTGGTACCTCTACATACGAATTTAATTCGTTCCACAACCAACTTCGGATGTAGAAAATGTTCGGATGTAGAAACGAATTTTCCCATAAGAATACATGGTAATTCATTTAATTCGTTCCCCAGTCTAAAAACCCATAATAAATCCTTAATAAATGGCTACACATAATTACACATAACAATAACATAACTGCATAATATGAAAGAAGCATGTAAAAAAGATAATTATAAAGAAATAATAAATAAAAAATGTGTTTTATTGAATTTTTACCTTAGAGACAGGCCAACACAGGTGTAGGATTTGCTACGCCAGGAGACAGACGATCGGCGAGAAGGTAGACATGGTGTTAACATGTTCTTTAAATAAATACTCTCTCTCTCTCTCTCTCTCTCTCTCTCTCTCTCTCTCTCTCTCTCTCTCTCTCTCTCTCTCTCTCTCTCTCTCTCTTGTTCTTCACTGTTAATGTTAGAGGCGTCTATTAATTTTTTTCTGAGAGAGAGAGAGAAAGAGAGAGAGAGAGAGAGAGAGAGAGAGAGAGACATTAAACAAAATGAGAGATTAAACAAAAATGTGTTGTGTACATATGATTTTTAACAGCGTTAACGAGTTGAAAGACAGTTAAATGTAACTAAAAAAACAATATCAGTGAATTTGAATTCCTTTATTAACTAAAACAAATATTGATACAAACGCACTCGTGTGCGTATGCGCAAACACACACACACGCACGAGGAGACACGATCGGCGAGGAGGTAGCGATGGTGACTGCGATAACATACCGTAACTTTCACTACGGAAATTTTAATCTAAGTTAGCTTATTTATTTTTTTTTTTGTTTTTATATTTCATATATTTTACTTTTTTTTTCTTTTTTTTTTTTATTTTCATCACTTTCAGTGACGAGTTACGGTATGTTATCGCAGTCACGATCTCTACCCCCTTCCCGACCGTCTCTCTTACTGCGTAGCAATTTTTGCACCTGTGTGTGTGTTTGTGCATACGCACACGAGTGTGTTTGTATCATTATTTGTTTTAGTTAATAAAGGAATTCAGTTTAGCTGTTATTACTCTCTTAGTTACATTTAATTGTTTTTCAACTCGTTGACGCTGTTAAAAATTATATGTACTCTAAACACATTTTTGTTTAATCTCTCTCTCTCTCTCTCGGAAAAAAATAATAGACGTATCTAACACTATAACAGCGAAGAAGAACGAGAGAGAGAGAGAGAGAGAGAGAGAGAGAGAGAGAGAGAGAGATTTTATTTAAAGAACATGTTAATGCTATGTTTAGAGAGAAACAGAAAAAGAGAGAAGTCTTATTTAAAAGAGCTTGTTAATGCTATCATGGTTTTCTTTGCTTCACTTTTTCCTTTCTTTCTGTTCATCACGCTGGCCCTTCTCACAAATGATCGTTGCCAACAATCTCTTTGTCCTTTATCCCTATCAACAAAAGGTATTCTATCTCTTCCAGGGTATTGCTACTATGTCTTGTAATAATGGTTATCCCCTTCGATGGTTATTTGCTTTAATGGCTGCCTTTAGCTTGATGATCCTCGAGATCATAGGCCTATTCCGGCCATATTGTTTAGCCATACAGTATTACTCACATGCACACTGCTCTCATGTTTTTCTATAATTTCTTGCTTCAATTCTAATGAAAGAATTGCCTTCTTCCTGTACTAAAACTTAGCTTCTTAGGCACCATGATTATAGGTAAAATCAAAAAGGAAATGTGAGAAAAGGAAGAAAATAAGCACTGTTAAAAACAGACCAAACAGAAGACAACCACACGATACACACAAGAATAGAGAACTGAGCACTCGACGCTCAATGGCGTAATTTTTACTTCGTGTGTCGAAATAAAATTCGGGTGTAGAGTCAAAAATTTGCTCGAATTTTACTTCGGATGTTGGAAAATTCGGATGTAGATACGTTCGTGTGTAGAGGTTCCACTGTACAGTATAAAAACTGTTATGCCAGTGTCTCCACAGTGTTATAAGGAGTTACAAGGATTTTGGATGTCTCATAGACTTTTTAGTCCATCCGCGGAGACTCCATTTGCTCTTTGGTCGAGCGATTTAGTTTAAGCATTTAGAGTTCTTATGATCTTGTTTAACTTATTCCTGTACTCGTTTATTGTGTTACTGTTCACTACATCCACTGGAAGTCTATTCCAAGTGTTTGCTATTTTTTACATTAGGCTACCCCCAAAAATTGGGGGAAGTGCCTGGGTATATGTATGTATGTGTATAAAGAAATTGCCACATTGAGTGGTGATGTATCTTTTCAAACAATTCAGTTTGGGGATGTGAATCGTGTATTGCTAATGGTAGGATTAACCAATATTTTATAATATAATTTTCTGACCTTTGGTAAGTGTAAGTGAGGCTAATCTATTTCCATTATTGGATTCATTATCAAGGTTCTCTTTACCAATTGCTGTAGCAAATGCTTGAATTTCCAAACCCACTTTCGCACTTAGATCACCTGCAACTATGATGTCGTGTTTTTTGCATTTGATAAATGATACCTTATAGTTCATCATAAAATGTAACCTTTTCATTTTCAGGGGAATCTACTGTCGGTGCATGTAGACCAATTGTTAAATTAACGGATTTTGAAGCAAAGCGAAAAATCTATTTTTGGGTGAAATGGCCATGTCGTCCTGATAGAAGCTTCCTATAGACAGCTTTCTAAGGGATATTTGACTACAGTGATACTCCCAGAGAATTGACCATAGGTCTCCAGAATTCTAACTCCTGGCGCGAGTATCCTTAAAATTTTTCTTAAGCATATCGCATAATATCAGGGGACGTATATCTTGATACGACACACGGCAATCTTCACCCCGAATAGAGTTTTCGCTCTGAGGGGGAAGAGTGGCGAAATTGAAGGGGAGCCGTTATCAAGGTTACCCTTCCTCCCCTACTATTACAGGGCTCAAAAGGGTGGCTCATTCCTATTTCAGTAGTGCTTTCGCACGGTGTTTCTCCCTGCTCATCTAGTGTTCTAGATCGCTATTTTCGAGGGTTTATTATGCATTCTCCAGCATCTTCTGCCTCTGGAAAGTTGAGTTCTTAATCTTTACTGTATAGTTTTTAGCTCCCTTCTCACAGTGAAATTAGTATAATTTGATTTGTTTATCGGAGCATAGCCGGTCACCGGAGGCGCCATTTTGGACGCTGTCGTTCGTCATGCATGCTTTACTGTATTTAGTGTGTTCAACATAAAAACATTTGCTGAAAGTTTAAACTTTTCCAAGACTTCTCCACTGAGTTTCCAAATTTCACTTGGTACATTATCCTTGCCAGGGATCTTGTTATTTTTAAAGGCTTTTATTACTGTTTTTAAAGGCTTTTATTACTGTTTTTAAAGGCTTTTATTACTGTTTTTAAAGGCTTTTATTACTGTTTTAATGTCTCCAATGGTTGGGTCTTCCATTTCAATTTCTGGACTGTATAATATTGTGTCAGGAAATGTTTCATTGGGTTCTGGTCTGTTCAATCATTCTTCAAAGTAGTTTCTCCACTCAACCATTAATTTTTTTCTTTTATATTTCCTTGATCATCTTATCATTGCTGGTCTTGCTTGATATTCTTTCCTCATCTTTCCAATCCCCTGATAGTGTTGTCCAACTCGACCCTCCCTTCTGGTTTTATGTCTCCAATTCTTCATTGAGCGCCCCTCCCTTCATTCATCTCGTCACTCGATTTACTTCCCTATTCTTTCTTGCAATTCTTTATTATTTGGATTTTGTAGTGTTGCTAAATATGCAATTTTTCTGGCTGTTGTTGTTTCCTCATTCTTCATCAAATTGATGATTCTTTCTCCATTACGCTATATATCTTATTCCTTCAGCTGGTTCCTTTACTGTCTCTCTTGTGTTCTGCCATACTGTATTCACATGAAACCTTGTTAAGTCTTCCTGGTCTTCCAGTATATCAAGTCACTGGAAACGATTCGTAAGCTTTACCTGGAAATTATTTCGAATCTGATCATTCCTTATCTACATCAAAATACATTTTTCTCCATTCGTGTTGACCTTATTGGCAGTCTTGTTTTTATTTTAGCACATACTAAGTAATGGTCTGTGTCACAATCTGCTCCTTTGAAGTTCCTCTCATACCGTAGTGCATCTTCTATGTTCCTTATTAATAAGAATGTGGTCAATTTGATTAAGTGAAATATCATCTAATGATTCCCATGTCTTCTTGTGAATTTTTATGTGGGAAGATAGTTCCTCCTCTGATAAGGTTATTGGTGAGTGCAAATGAGGCTAATCTATTTCCATTATTGGATTCATTATAAAGGTTTTCTTTACCAATTGCTGGGACATACGGGTATGCTTGAATTTCTTTGCGAACTTTGGCACTTAGATCACCTGCAACTATGATGTCGTGTTTTTTGCATTTGATAAATGATACCGTATAGATCATCATAAAATGTAACCTTTTCATTATCAGGGGAATCTTCTGTTGGTGCATGTAGACCAATTGTTAAATTAACAGATTTTGAAGCAAAGCGAAAAATCTATTTTTGGGTGAGATGATCATGTCGTCCTGATAGAAGCTTCCTTTAGACAGCTTTCTAAGGGATATTTGACTACAGTGATACTCCCAGATAATTGACCATAGGTCTCCAGAATTCTAACTCCTGGCGCGAGTATCCTTAAAATTTTTCTTAAGCATATCGCATAATATCAGGGGACGTATATCGACACACGGAAATCTTCACCCCGAATAGCATTTTCGCTTTGAGGGGGAAGAGTGGCGAAATTGAAGGGGAGCCGTTACCAAGGTTACCCTTCCTCCCCTACTCTTACAGGGCTGAAAATGGTGGCTCATTCCTATTTCAGTAGCGCTTTCGCACGGTCGTTGTCCATGCTCATCTAGTGTTCTAGATTGCTATTTTTGAGGATTTATTATGCATTCTCCAGCATCTTCTGCCTCTGGAAAGGAGGAGCAGAAAATGGAGTGCGGTGTGATGTACTGTAACAGCAAGAGTTAGCTTAGCTTAGCTTATTGCTGCCCTTCGAATCGAAGACGACTTCTGCTTCGCTGTGATGGGGATGAAGTTAGATCTGTTGTCGTTGGTGCCATCTTGCATGGCTGTGAAGACCAATTCTGGATCCACACACTCTGCCACACAACTGGCAACTCAGGTCTGGGTTGACCGGGGGTATCCGATCTCGACGGTTTTGTCTTCTCCCTGCGCTGTTGTCTTGCCTGGTTCCGGGTGTCTTCAAGTTGATAGACTCCAGCTTTACAGAGTGAGCGCCATAGTGGTCTGTCAGAGGCATTCATTTCTAGTTGCTCAGGTTGTATGTTGCATTTCTTGAGCGTAGCTTTGATGTTGTCCTTGTACCTCTTTTACTGACCCTGGATTACGCCAAGCTTCAGGGAGCTGACTGTAGAGGACCTGGCGATGTTCTGGCATACGGATGACGTGGCCGATCCACCCGAGTTGTTTTTCTGCCAATGTGGATTCCATACTCGTCAGGTTTGAACGGGGGAGAATTTCAGAATGAGGTACTTTGTCTTGCCATGTGAGGCCTAATATACGCTGAAGACAGCGAATATGGAATGCCTCAAGTTGTTAACCGCAAGAGTAGGAACTTTTGCGGTCACACCATGTGCAGGTCTCATGCCCCCTGCGTTGTTACCACTGAAACCTTGCGGTGTTGGGACCCCAAGGACTGCAACGTCTGCTCGGCCTTGGTGGCCGAGGGTTTCGGTGAGTTCATCGATTGCCTTGAAATCTATCATAGATTTTCTCACTGATATACATATTGTCACTCCTTGTTGATGGAGATTATCTGTCCTTCTAATATACAATATATAATGGAATATCTATCATTAATGAATTCTCCATATCCTGTCCATCTTGTTTCTTGCAGGATACCTAAATCTATTTTGTGATTTTCTTAATTCCTGGATAATAGTTTTACCATATCCAGTCTGTACAAGCTTTTGACATTCCATGCTCAAAGTTTTATAGGAGTCTTTTAGGGTGTTTTGTCCAATTCCTTACGGGTCGTCATCAGATCCATCCAGTATATGTCTTTCTTGAGTTTCAGTAACCATAGATTTTTTCCCAGATAGGGTATTAACCCTTCACTCGACCCTCCCTATTTATTCGGGTTTATGACCGGCATGTTGTATCATGAAACCATTGGTGTCATGACAAGAATTATTGCAATGGGGAGCCAACTGATTGACCAGCCCAAAATGTCTGATCAGGCATCGGGTACTTCTTTATAGTAAGCGGCTTATCCTTTGAAGGCAGATATTTATTGCACCCAGCACAATAACCCAGAGAGTTCTCATCCCTATGACGAAACTGAAATTCATTTGGGTTTTAGTGTTACAATATCGAAACCTCCCCAAGGGGTTATGAAAGTCTGAAGCTTTCGACTTTCTTTTTCCAACTAATGGATGGAATCCTTGATAGTAGAGGGTCTTCAACTTACTAACGGAAATATTAACTGTGGCATAGCCGATTCCTCATCCCCCTTGGTGCTTGCCTCGTTCAACTGTCTTTGCTCCCCGTTTTGTGTGGGATATCTACATTCCTGTGCTGCCTCCCTGAATCTTCCATTTTCCCAAGATTTTGCTAATTTAATTATATTTCTTAGAGGTTTCTGAAGTATTCTCTTGTAGCTTTGGATTCAGTGCCCGAATGCGTATTCACATAAATCCACACTGCATTTTCAGTCATGCAAAAGCACACTTGAGAGCTTCCTGCTGTGACCTGTAGATTTATTCCTTGGTTGTTTCTCCTGTCTGACATCCTGTGAAGAAATTATCCCATACAACCGCTATTCTCAATTTGGAGAAATGTTCATCGGGCATAAAAGGCATCCTCTACCCTTAAACCATTTCAAGTGGATGAAGAGAATTTAGTGTCTATGCTTTTTGTCATTTGTCTTTCTAGAGTAGCCTGATGTTCATGACTGCCTCGTCACAGAGGAACTTGCTGATTTTTATCCAATGCATAGATTGCTTACAGCATTTGAAATCACATTCGACTGTGTATGTGATGCATAGTTTTCCTAAAGTTTGATAAACTATAATGAAGGTAAAACTCTGATATAGTAAGTGAATGTATCTTTATGTGTGTAAACGGAATTTTGACGTAGGAAAAATCTATTTTTGGGCTCGAGCCATATCGTCCAGATGGAAGTTCCTTCTGGAAACTTCTACAGTATAATATTTCTGCGATTGATATTACAAGAGAATTACCGTCGGGTATCACGGGGTTCCAACCCCCGGAAACGACTATCCGAAAGTATCGTGTATAATCAGGGACGTATCCTAAGATAACCATAGATATCTGCAACCCAAACAGACCTTAGCCAGTCTAATCCACTAAGGGGAAGGGTAAGTAATGAGCCGCTACACCTATTACCGAGTGCCCCTATACCTTCCTGCTCCCCATTCCTTCAAACGTAGCTGATGGCTACACTAAAGTTGATTTTTGGGAGTGCTTTTTTCGCAAACTTTGATGATTAGTTTTGTGAATTGGCTTCCTCTTTTTCGCAAAAGTTGCGTATCCTTCATATAACTACTTTCCCAGAGTTCCGCTTGGCTTTGTAGGTCCTATTGCCTGGCTATTTAGCCCTAATTTCTTGAATCCATCTTCAGCATCAACAATTTTAGTCTTCTGTTATACCCTTTTTAGCACATTGTTCCTTCCCTGTTGTTCAAATCTCAAGTTTTATTATCATTCTTATTAACATTACTAGCTAAGCTATAACCCTAGTTGGAAAAGCAGGATGCTTTAAGCCCAAGGGCTCCAAAAACAAAAAATAGCCCAGTGAGGAAATGAAATAAGTAAACTACAAGAGAAGTACTGAACTATTAAGATACCCTTTTACCCCCAGGCTATTTGGAAATTTCCAACCCTTAACCCCCAGGGGGTTATTTTTTTCCCAGCACATTTTGCAGTATATCTTTTTTAAATTGCTCTAATAGCCTTAATATTTGTCATAGAGAGGTCAGGTTGGTCTCATTCTCTTGGAAAATGCCTGAGTTTTCTCAAAAAATTATCAAAAATATGAAAAAAAGAAATTATAGCATTTTTTTGCAAGGACGTACCGGTACGTCCATGGGGGTAAAGGGATGGCTTTTGTGAAACGTACCAGTACGTCCTTTTTGGGGTAAAAGGGTTAAGAACAGTAGCAGCATTAAAATAGATCTTTCATAAATAAACTATATAAAGACACTTGTGTCAGCCTGTTCTACATAAAACATTTGTTGAAGATCTACTGATTCAACTACCCGAATACGAAGATCATTCCACAACTTTGTCACAGCTGGAATGAAAACCTCTAGAGTACTGTGTAGTATTGAGACTTGATGGAGAAGGTCTGACTGTTAGAAATTCAATGAATTCAAAATGATTAGAGGTACAATCCCTATCTGCAGAACACAAGTACTCTGGACTGATCAGGATAACTGTATCGTAGATTGTATTTTATGGGTTAGAGTTAAGGCTTGGATAGTCTAGACTAATACCATCACAAACCGAAGGTCAATGTTGCAGTGCTTTTGTTACCAAATTATAATCGTTTTAATATTATTATTACTTGCTAAGCTACAACCCTAGTTGGAAAAGCAGCTTACTATGAGCCCAAGGGCTCCAACAGGGAAAATAGCCCAGTGAGGAAAGCAAAAAAGGAAAATTTAATATTCTAAGAATAATAACATTAAGATAGATAAATTTCTCCTATATATACTATAAAAACTTCAACCAAACAAGAGAAAGAAAAAAAACAGAATAGTGTGCTTGAGTGTACCCTCAAGCAAGAGAACTGTAACTCAAGACAGTGTAAGACCATGGTACACAGGCTATGGCACTACCTAAGATTAGAGAACAATGGTTTGATTTTGGAGTGTCCTTCTATAAGAGCTGCTTATCATAGCTAAAGAGTCTCTTAAATAATCAAGAAGAAAGTGGCCACTGAACAATTACAGTGCAGTGGTTAATCACCTTGAGTGAAGAAGAATTTTTTGGTAATCTCAGTGTTGTCAGGTGTATGGGGACAGAGGAGATTATGTAAAGAATAGGCAAGAATGTTCAGTGTATGTGTAGGCAAAGGGAAAGTGAACAGTTAACAGAGAAGGATCCAATGTAGGACTGTGGCCAGTCAAAGGACCCCGTAACTCTCTAGCAGTAGTATCTCAACTGGCTTTAATCTACAATGTAGATACCATCACTACTGCTACTCATAGTATCGAAGACCTATTTTAAAATCATTACTAGAATGGAGGTAAGTACTCTTCATACTGTGTACTGTATGCATGACTTTAAAGTTTCTTTTCTTACTTTTTGTCGTCCAACATTTTTACTTCATAAGTAAAAAGGTTCTTTGAGCCATAGGGAGGCCAAATGTCCCAAAATCCATACATCCTTGCCAATCAAATTTTACAAAAACTTGCCAACCAAGATGCTGTAAGCCCAAGGGCTCCAACGGAAAAATAACCTAGTGAGGAAAGGAAGGAAATAAACTACAAGAAAAGTAATGAACAATTAAAATAGAATATTTTAATAATAGTTAAAACATGAAATAAAATGTACATATATAAACTAGAAAAAACTAATAAAAAGTATGAATTTGGTGTCCAAATGTTTATCCAAGCAAGAGAACTCTAACCCAAGACAGTGGAAAACCAAGGTAAGTTACATTGTATCATTATCATGAACTAAATGAAAACTTTTAATATCTGGTGTTTTCAGTAACCAATCAAAATATATTTGAAATTTAAACTTATGTGCAAGGGAAAGTAATAATACTATAGCAGTACAATAACCTAGAGACTGACCAATATATACACATGATCAGCACTCCGCCCCTCCACCCATGCTAGGACCATAGGCTTCCTCAAACCATCCCATCCATAGCTCTCAAAGATGGTGATATATACTTAATTTAAACAGCTCGTTGGGCCAGATGTTTTAAGAGAGACATTAAACTCTGCAAGTTTTATAGTTCCTGATACAGAAACCCAGCTACTTTTTACTCCTAAATTTCAAAGTTCTTGGCAGTTATTAGAAAATACTATCCATATCAATTCACACTAATTTAATAATATAGTTTATTGAATTATGAAATTATACTAATTTACTTAGAATATCACTACACTAGCTGGGATAATATTTAGATCATAAGATTATTCAACGGGGTTTACTATCTGTTTAATATTTGCCTAGTTTATATACTACAACTTCACACACACACACACACACACACACACAAACACACATCTAAGATCGTACCCAAAACAGACCATTCCTTTAAATAATTACATTACACTTTATTTGTAGCAAAATACTGACTAAAGTCATGTAGTTTATTCACCATCTAAGCTCAATATAACAATAGTATATATTGAATGTCCAATATTAGTGTTTTCAGCACCTCGCTCAAACCAGCAAACAGATTATTCAGTCATTTAATCAAGGCATACTACTATTGATGACGTCACTAAAACGTATTTTCTCAATAAAACATCGATTTAGTAATCAAAATGTATCCTTTTGATAGATTATGTTATATAAACATCTTTTAAGGTCTATCTCTATATATTTTGCTGATATATATCTTCAATTTCCCATAAAATAATAAATCTTCAGCCCTGCCTCTCACAACTAAACATCATAGCCAGACATAGTCTATTATTCTTTCGAATTTCATGTATTTACTTAACTTACGGTCTTTAAGAAGAGCCTTTATTTGTTTATTTAAAGAAGTAATAACTTTTATAAGGTTATTTTTGTAAAATCTAATTATCTAAGTCCTAATTCATCTGATATACGTATATGTATTTCCTGCCCCCTAAGTCTGGCACTTAATTTCATTCATAAAAGTACAGTGCTATGACGTCACATGTAACCAACAATCACAGCAGAGGACGAATCAGCCAATGAGACAATAGATATTTCCCTGTAAATATACATAAGGCGAGAGGGTTCCTCTACTCTATGGACAGGTGTTGACAAACAGATAAATAGTGGTAAAGCTTTTTGAACTTTTAATGGAATAAAGTAACTGGTTTCTCGAATAGCAACTCAAAAATCGTAGGAACTCTCTCTTTGCGGGATATTACAGCCCTCTGATTGGCTGTATCTTCTGAGCTGTGATTGGTTGTTACATTTGTTTACAAATTCCCACATACAAGTTAAACATCGTAGCCAAAACCTAGTTAATCATTTCTTCAAAAAAGACGCATTTATTCAACTTAAGCAATTGAACGAGTTTCATTATCTATTTTATTATTAAATCAATTCAATCATAAGTTTGGTTTTTTCATCCTATTTTCTGATCGAGTTCAATGTGTTAAGCGTTTAAACGTAAATTTACTGATATTTGAGCAGGTTTCTCCAACAGCAACTCATAAGTCCCCGTAACTCTTGGTGGTACATTCTAGAGTTCTGATTGGCTGTATCTTCCACAGTTCTGATTGGTTATTGCCTTCTTTACTACGGTTTCACGCACAAACGAACACATGCATCTAACATCGTAGCCAGAAAGTTAGTCAATTATTCCTTCGAATATGACTTATTTATCTAACTTACGGCCTCTAATAAGATTCCTTATTTATCTTATTTCAAAACTAATAATATAAATGAGATTATTTTTGGTAAAATTTATTTTTTCAAGCTCTAATTAATCTAAAATACGTATAGTTTTTTTCGTCGGGTTCACGCACAAACGAACACACACACATATATCACCGTAGCCAGAATATTAGTCAATTATTCCTTCGAATATGACTTATTTATCTAACTTACCACCTTTAATGAGATTCTTTATTTATTTTATTTTAAAAGTAATAGTATTAATAAGATTTCTTTTTGTAAAATTTATTTTTTCAAGCTCTAATTAATCTAAAATACGTATAGGTTTTCCACCCCTAGGCATTATACTAACCTTCATTCATAAATACGAGTGTCTGACGTCACATACAGCCAGCCAATGAGACAACAGATATTTCCCGGTATAAATGCATAAGGCAAGAATATTTTGTAATACCATATACGCAAAAAACAGTAGTTATTAAACTAATTTTGTTTAATCAAAAGACATTTAATTAAACTATTCTTACATTTATAATGCATACACCCTTCTCCTTTCTGTATTTAAATAAGGAACCAATAACATTAGCTATGAATAATGACGCCATTGTTCAAGAACCAATAACAAGCTTGAAAGTTAATGACGTCATTATCAAAGTAACCAATCACAGCAAATAATTTTCCCTCTAGGCGAGCTTAATACTGTGGCTTATGAAATGCTATTGGGATATTTTCTTATATTCATGAAGAATATATTTTACTTGGTAGGGATCATTGGGTTTATGAAATGCTGCTGCCATTTGATGAAATTTTGGTGAAGCAATTTTGTCTCAAAATGCTTTGGTAGTGAATAAAATAACTCGTTTTGTTTATGGACAAAAATGAAAATAGCAATCTGCTGACTTATGGAACCTGTTTCAAATATCTTAGACATATAATAATGTATGAAAGAAAGCAAATGAATTAATGTATACTGTATTATGACTGTTTTTTATATGATTATATATTTACGTATCAACACAACTGTTTCCTATTGCAATGAAATAACTAAACCCTTATATATAGATTGTACATTACATTTTAATGTTTTATTTGTCATTTATACATAATATAATACACATTTAACGCAAATAATAAAAATAATATGTACGTAGATTGAATAATAAGCTGCACCATGAAATTATGCCAGTCAGAAATGAAAAATGGTAGTGTCCTTTATATATGAATACTATAATATAGCGTATATTTATTAAAAAATTATAATAAAGTAATAGTTGTAATAATATATTATATTTATTGTCTCAAAATGACTAGTTATATTATATTATGATTGATAAAGTAATGATAATATGCTGTGAACTGAAGTACAATACAGAAAATGGCCCTTGTTCAGTTGGCACAAATACTACCAGCATATGTATTAATATTTCATATTTCCTATTGTATTTTAATATAAAGAAGCATAAAATAAATTAAAATAGATTGAAAATTTAAATATAAATCTTTTAAAAAGTATGGAAACTCTCATAAAGCATACATAAGTATTTAAAAAATTATAAATAAATTGAAAAAATTGGAACCATTTTTACTTTTCTTTCTGGTATTGGATCCCGGCCACGAGGAAGGTAAATAAACATTACATTTTTTTTTCAATAAAGAAAGTGTATTTCTATGACTGTGCGCCCAATATATATGGGAATTTGGTAAGTAAGAGTGGTGTAAATATTTGTAAAACTTTATAAAATAATTTTCTTTCATATATATGAAGATTATAGACTTAAATTCGTTGAATTATAGATGAAATTTGCTCCTCCAAAATCCCGTCCATCTCACAAACTTTTGGGCCCAAAAAGGTGTTAATTTATTAATTATTAACATAATTTCTTGTGAATATATTAGTTTAATCTTATTTATATTAATATATAATTAATATTGAATGTTTAATCTTACTGTAGCAAAGCCACTAGTTCAGGCTTGATTGTAAATAGTCATAGGGTGGTGGGCTGGTTCTCAAATGTAGTTTACGCCATTTAATAATTATTTGCAGAAGTTAATAGGTAAATATTCTTATCATATATCAGATTTCGCTTTAATTATAGTTATATGCAAGTTAATGACCAGTCTAGTATAATAAGAAACAGGCACAAGCATTATTTTTATGTTACTGGCTTATATTTACCCTTGCACCGGTAACCCAATCTAGTGAAGGTAGCTATTCCCTGGTATCCCAGTGACCTGATATCAGTTCGGTGACTCTGTTTCTACTCACCACACCATGAAGTGTCTCAACAGTGGACTGATAAGGGGTGTATGTATGAGAACGGCCACCTGTATGTATAAGAATGGTTTGCTAAGAATACGGCAGTGTAAGGGGGTCGCAGGGGCCGTTAACCCCCCCATTAGTTAAGTAGGTAAGGACACGGCCTGTAGGTTAGGGTGGGGAAGTTTAGGTCTGCTGTTGTCCATTTACTATGCACTCAGGAGGAACTGGCCGCCGATATTCAAAGGCTCCTTTGATAAAGTTGAACTGAAGGATTTGCAGAAAGAAATGCACTTTAATATAGCATACAAAAACAGATCAAACTGATTACATTACTGATTTCAATTTATTCTTTGTAGTTTGAATGTTGTGAATTCCTTGAAACCAATCCAATACTGTATTATTCCCAACTTACATTTGAGTAAGTTTCATTGGAATATTCTCTTCATGACCTCAACATTTGTTGCCATGATGCCGTTCAAACGAAAGGATCTTTTTTTGAGAATGGAGAGTTGAAACTGATTAGTATTTTGAAAAGCGGTGCTTTGGTGGGCCTTCTCTTAGCTCGATATATACAGGACAATGCCCTAGCATTGTAAACATTGACCATGTAATATCATTGTCAGTATTCTGCTCTGAATCAAAGTCATCGATGAGGGGTCTGATATTGCTGTTACTTCAACAATATGTTCAATATGGATAAAACGTTCTTTCAAATCATTTATAGAGGAAAGGAAAGAATCAAAATAACATGGAACATAAAAAATCCATTTGCTGTCTATATAGAATTTTCCCTCCTGATTCATTCCTCTTTACGCAAACAAAGCTTTTACCGGGTTTTGTCTGCCTGGTGAACAGTCCGGGTTTGCAACAAGCTCACGTCTCAATAGTTCCGAGTAGTGACCACAACTTTACTTTCTTACAAATCTGAGGAAAATTTTTTTTGTGGAGAGATAAGGTCATCAGAACAAATTTCGGTGCTATTATAGTATGCTATCTACCGTCGAATTTCTACTATAGTATGGTATCTACCACAAAGTATGTTATCTACCGTCAATGTTAATCCTCCTGTTTGATGAGGATTATCAAACTGATTACTTAACACCAGTATGTTATCCTCATTGGACTTTAATGATAGTTTAATATTTATTGGAAGGACAACATGGATGCATAATTATAAGCAGTTTGTAGGTTGGGTTAGGTCAGGTTAGATTAGGACATGGGTGCATAATTTTAAGCAGTTTGTAAGTTAGGTTAGGTTGGGTTAGGTTAAGTTGGGTTGAGTTAGGTAATGATAGGTTAGGTTATCAAGTCGGTATTGATCCTCCTTATTAGAGGTGGATTAGCAAGTAGACCGTATCCTTAGGGACAGATGGTGGGTATTATACCATAGTCAGAGAGGGGTGGTAGATAGCAAAATCGGCGGTAGATAGCATACTATAATAGCACCCAAATTTCCTTGTCTTCCCTAGTCTTAGCATGGGTGGAGAAGTGTCATGGTCTGTGATCAAGGTTGCAGGATATGTATAATTAGGACATTACTATTGCAGTGATATTTCCGTTATCGCTGTTTCCCATGGTCCCATTTTGGCAGCACGCATGTCAAAAGAATTTAAATATGTATTGTAATGCCATTATCATGACATTTAATTTTCTCCTAATAATAAGTGTTTATGTTAGGACTAGAGCAAAGTATATGGAATAAGATTTTCTTTTATTCTAATGTTTAAAATCTTTTTTTTCATTCTAATGTATTTACAAATTACCGTCAACATTTAATCATTCTTAACAGGAATATGATTTCTTAAGCTGTATGTGTCTGTTTTCTTCTGTGGCAACATTCTTATAACACATTTTAAACCATATTTTGCTTTGCAGGCCAATGAAAGCGAGAAAAATGCAACGCACCTCAAAGATGATTACCAGCAAATTTGACCGTGAACTCTTGATGGTATATCTCGCCATCAGGCATTACCAAGCCCGGGGACGCTTGGTCAGCCCGTCAACAATGTCACCTGGCAGCCATATCTGAATTCGTCTGCCCCTTCACCTACATGCCAGGGAACAAGTTAGGCTATTGTAGCGTCGTGTGGTTAGCCTACCCGACCGGGCCGCATGCGGCATCGGAAAGTAGCCTAAACCAGTGAGTTTTCCCTTCGATATACATATATTATATCTACGTTAAGATGTTCCTATTGAATATTATGCGGGGAGTTGGGACATGTTTAAACTTTATATGATTATATCCTTAAGTCATTGTACTACCTGACCAGGTCTGATTTTTTTAATCCATGCGAAGATGCTTTAAGTTTAGGTAACTGCAGCATATCCAAAATCCTTAACCCTTTTACCCCTAACGCTGTTTGGAACTTTCCAACCCTTAACCCCCCAAGCTTTTTTTCTTTCAAGCACATTTTCCAATATAATTTTTTTAAATTGCTCTTACAGCCTTAATTTTTGTCATAGAGAGGTCAGGTTGGTCTCATTCTTTTGGAAAATGCATGAAGTTTCTCATAAAGCTATCAAAAATATGCAAAATAATGTAAATAGCAGTTTTTTTGCAAGGACGTACCGGTACGTCCATGGGGGTAAAGGGATGAGTTTTGTGAAACGTACCAGTACGTCCTTTGGGTGTAAAAGGGTTAATGCCCAGTTTGATTATAGTGCTGTCTTGTTACCTTCTCTCACTTTTTGGGAAGATTATATTTTGATAGACACGTATTTGTTTGTATGTCTGTTTGTGTGTTTGTGATTCGCATAACTCAAAAACTATTTTACCGAATCTCATAAAATTTGGTGAGGCGATTGACCTTAATCCAGGGGCAATTTGATTAGAATTTGGAAGCGATTGAACCATAGGTCAAGGTTAAAATCATGAATTATAAAAAATACCTTTTTGCTATATCGTGGTCAATTTTTATCTGATTTGCATGAAACTAGTGCCGAAATGTGCATGATTCAGTTCCCTGTCTTGTGATATACAATATGATATAGGCAAAGGTATGCACTCTACTGGGTGTCCATTCTAGTTTATTTTTTATTTTGGTAAGCAAAATAAGCGTTTTATTTTCTTGACAGAAAGCCTTGATGGTTTGAAGACCCATACGGAAGAATTGACAGCTAGTAAATCTCACATACAGAAGAAATATGAAGAATTGAATACTGCTGTCGATGCTAAAGTCAATCAGCTAACAGTAAGTTCTTTTGTACTTGCAAGATTTTATTGTCTAGTTTTGAAAGCACTTCATATTTTCAATGGTACTGTATCTGTATTTTCATATATTTTGTTATATTTTCTTGAGGTTATTGTGGATTTGATCATTATATTTCTGTTATTAAATTTCCAAAATTTTTCAAAGAAAAACAAACACAATTGTCAGTTTTTACGAGTTATTTTGAAAAATTTTGGGGTTTAGTAAAATAAGGTAGGTTACGGCATTTGCATTAACGGAGCTGGAAAAGATTGAAGTCACTTTTTGGGTATTTCCTAGAGATGAAAAATAAAGGCCCATAAGCATTTGATATTCCATGTTTGTGTTTAAGGGATTTTTTAGAAATACTATGCACTGTTGTATGACATAAGGTATAGTTTTTCTCGTGTATAGATACCTATTGTTAACCGAGAAAAAGTGAAATAGAGAAGGAATTCATATTTGATTCAGTTTACCATTAATGAGAGCTTTCCAGGTTGCTGTGCACCAGCGAGAAGCAGAGTTGCAGCGGTTAAGACAACGGCTTCATTGGATGTGTGTTGCAATGCCAGCAGCTGTACAACCAGTTCAGGGGGATGTCTCTCAAGTTAAAGAACAGGTACAATACCATTTTTTGTATGGGAATGATGTTGACTGTTTTTCAGTTCAACTTTGATAAGAATTCCAATTTTAAGAGTTTATCGGGTGGAAAGCATGATTAGATCTTGGATTATTGCTTTTTGTATGTGAATGATGTTTTGACTGTTTTTCAGTTCAACTTTGATGCAGAATTTCCTTCAATTAATAGTACGCAGGTACTTATTGCCTTGTAATTCTTCCATACATACATATACCAAGGCACTTCCCCCAATTTTGGGGGGTAGCCGACATCAAACAAATGAAACAGAAAAGGGGACGTCTCCTATCTATGTTCCTCCCAGCCTGACAAGGGACTCAACCGAGTTCGGCTGGTACTGCTAGGGTGCCACAGCCCCCTGTGGCTGCGGGGGCATAAAAACAATTAGAATAGCGCCAATGTATCCCTGCGTGTCGTAAGAGGCAACTAAAAGGGATGGAACGAGGAGGTTAGGAACCCCCTCTCCTGTATTATAATCCTGTGAGACATCATTATAATTCTTATATCATAGCGATGTTAGATGGTTGAAATATAAGGGCAATAACTCCTAAGTTTTATAAAGCCAATTAGAATACAGTAATAAGAGTCATGAAACTTGACATTGAGAAATGTACAGATTTGAAATAATATCACAAAATGGCTGTGAAAATCACAATATGATATACAGTACACCCAGAGAAGGTATCTATATATATACTCATCCTAAAGTTTAATATGGCCTTGATATAAGAACTTTGTATAGAGTTGTAGACAAAATTGGGGATACTGTATTATCCCTTGTACCCCCAATAGACGTACTGGTACATTTCACAAAACTCATCCCTTAACCCCCCATGGACGTACTAGTACGTCCTTGCAAAAAACTGCTATTTGCATATTTTTGTATATTTTTGATAGCTTTATGAGAAACTTCAGGCATTTTCCAAAATAATGAGACCAACCTGACCTCTCTATGACGGAAATTAAGGCTGTCAGCGCAATCTAAAAAAAATAATATGGCAAAACGTGCTTGAAAAAGAAAAACGCCTGGGGGTTAAGGGTTGGAAAGTTCCAAATAGCATTGGGAGTAAAAGGGTTAATGCAGTTATTAACTAGAGTGACACAGTCAAGACCAAATTTGAACACTTATGTTGTATACAGTACCGTAATGATTATCTGAAAATTTGTCAACTGATTAGTGGTGGAGGGTAGGTTCTCAAATGTTAATAGATAAGTTAATAGATAAATATTCTTATCATATATCATATTTCGCTTTAATTATAGATATATGCAAGGAAATGACCAACCTAGTTTAACAAAGGAACAGGCACAAACATTATTTTCATGTAACTGGCTTATATTTACCCTTGCACCGGTAACCCAATCTAGTGAAGGTAGCTATTCCCTGGTATCCCAATGACCTGATATCTGTTCGGTGACTCCGTTCCTACTCACCACACCATGAAGTGTCTCAACAGTGCACTGATAAGGGGTGTATGTATGAGAACGGCCACCTGTTTGTATGAGGATGGCTTGCTAAGAATACGGCAGTGTAAGGAGGTTGCAGGGGGCATTAACCCCCCCATTAGTTAAGTAGATAAGGACACAGCCTGTAGGATAGGTTAGGGTGGGGGAGCTTAGGTGAGCTGGTGTCCATTTACTATGCACTCGGGAGGAACTAGCCGCTGATATACAAAGGCCCCTATGGTATAGTTAAACTGTACTGTCAACATGACAATGCAAGCTAATATCCAAGAAAATGGCCTAGAAATTACTGAATAATGGTTTCTTCTCTTTATGTGCTATTCTCATTAATGATTTTCACAAAGCAGTTTTTGCTTGCAGATTTATGTAGTCCTAATAATTTGATTTTAATTTTTGTGCTCAAATCCCGTTTTGCTTGTACAGTGTTCAAAATTACTCCTAAAGCAAGGTACTATACAGTACTGCCGATGATCCAACACAGCTGATTAGATTTCCCTTAATCGATATACAGTGAACCCTCGCTACTTCGCGGTTCGACCATCGCGGATTCACCACTTCGCGGATTTTTTTCATAACCCATATATATATATACATATTGGTAATAACAAAATCAACATACTGTACTGAATAATCAATATAATCGATGCAAAAACTAACCTATACACAGATGTGTACAGTAAATGCGTTTGTTTCTTCATTATGATCAGAGAAACGTAAACAAAACATTGGTTGCCATTTTTTATCGTGCTTTTTGGCGTGTTTAGGAAACGCATGATATAAAATCGCCTTTAATATTTGTGCCTGTTTTAGTTTAGGGTACTGTAGTACATGCATTAAGTGTTCCGTACATTAAAGGGTAGTTTGTTAACAGTACTACGTACAAGGGAAGGTTTTAAAAGTCTGAATATACATGTTAAATAAATAGATAAATATGGTGTCACTACTTCGCGGATTTTCACCTATCGCGGCCGGGTCTGGAACCTATCTACCGCGATAAACGAGGGTTCACTGTAAGCTTCAAGGTGTAATTCACAAAATAATTTTTTTAATCCATTGGAAGATGCTTTAGGTTTAGAGAACTGCAGCGTATCCAAAATCCTTAACCCTTTTACCCCCAACGCTGTTTGGAACTTTCCAACCCTTAACCCCCAAGCATTTTTTTTCAAGCACATTTTGCAATATATATATTTTTTTAAATTGCTCTAATAGACTTAATTTTTGTCATAGAGAGGTCAGGTTGGTCTCATTCTTTTGGAAAATGCCTGAAGTTTCTCATAGTTATCAAAAATATGCAAAACAATGTAAATAGCAGTTTTTTTGCAAGGACGTACCGGTACGTCCATGGTGGTAAAGGGATGAGTTTTGTGAAACGTACCAGTACGTCCATCGGGGGTAAAAGGGTTAATGCCCAGTTTGATTATAGTGCTGTCTTGTTACCTTCTCTAACTTTGTGGGAAGGTTATATTTTGATAGACGTGTATTTGTTTGTATGTCTGTTTGTGTGTTTGTGATTCGCATAACTCAAAAACTATTTTATCGAATCTCATAAAATTTTGTGAGACGATTGGTCTTAATCCAAGGGCAATTTGATTAGAATTTGGAAGAGATTGGACCATAGGTCAAGGTTAAGATCATGAATTATAAAAAACACCTTCCAGCGCCTAATGGACAACATTCTGGGGGACCTACCTTTTTGCGCTGTATACGTCGTCATCCTGGTATTTCTTAAGTCCCAGGACGAACATTTTCAGCACGTAAGAACAGTGTTGAAAGGACCACAAGAAAACGGCCTCGTAGTGCGTTTTGACAAATGCACTTTCAGGGCCGAGAAGGTAGAACTCCTGGGACACGAATTGTCAAAGGTTTTTGATAGATTCACCAACATTTTCAGTTAGAAACTTTTCTCAAAATTTTGTTCTTAGACAAAATGTTGTAATTTTCATTTCTTTTGATATGGGCAAACAAATCATTTTTGACAAGTCAAACTGTGAGAGGGGGAATGTTGATGAAGGAGATGTCTAATTGGTGAGGGATCTATATTCGTGGTTCAATCACGCCCCAGTTTTCTATACCGACACTCAAAGAGTGAGCGAGCTAGGTTTATTCCTGGCATTTCATGCATCTCTTTTTCTCTGGTATATTCAGCAATAACTATGCCTTAGAAATGGTGCTATAAGGAGCATTTCACCGAGCGACACTGGTCCCTCGCCCAGAAATAGATTTTTCCTTTATCAAAATCCCTTTTTTACTACTTTAATATTCTCTTATTGTATGTGAATGATGTTGACTATTTTTCAGTTCAACTTTGGTTAGAATTCCAATATTAGATCTTGGATTATTGCTTTTTGTATGTGAATGATGTTGACTGTTTTTCAGTTCAACTTTGATGCAGCATTTCCTTCAATTAATAGTACGCAGGTACTTATTGCATTGTAATTTGTACATACCTACGTATATCAAGGCACTTCCCCCAATTTTGGAGGTAGCCGACATCAAACAAATGAAACAAAAAAGGGGACGTCTCCTCTCTACGTTCCTCCCAGCCTGACAAGGGACTCAACCGAGTTCGGCTGGTACTGCTAGGGTGCCACAGCCCCCTGTGGCCGCGGGGGCATAAAAACAATTAAAATAGCGCCAACGTATCCCTGCGTGTCGTAAGAGGCGACTAAAAGGGACGGGACGAGGGGGCTGGGAACCCCCTCTCCTGTATTATAATCCTGTGAGACATCATTGTAATTCTTATATCAGAAAAATTATAGCGATGTTAGATGGTTGAAATATAAGGGCAATAACTCATAAGTTTTATAAAGCCAATTAGAATACAGTGATAAGAATCATGAAACTTGACATTGAGAAATGTTCAGACTTGAAATAATATCACAAAATGGCTGTGAAAATCAGAATATGATATACAGTACACCCAGAGAAGGTATCTATATATATACTCATCCTAAAGTTTAATATGGCCTTATTATAAGAACTTTGTTTAGAGTTGTAGACAAAATTGGAGTTACTGTATTATCCCTTGTACCCCCAATGGACGTACTGGTACGTTTCACAAAACTCATCCCTTAACCCCCCTGGACGTACTAGTACGTCCTTGCAAAAAACTGCTATTTGCATTTTTTGCATGTTTTTGATAACTTTATGAGAAACTTCAGGCATATTCCAAAATAATGAGACCAACTTGACCTCTCTATGACGAAAATGAAGGCTGTCAGTGCAATCTAAAAAAAAAAATATTGCAAAACGTGCTTGAAAAAGAAAATCGCCTTGGGGTTAAGGGTTGGGAAGTTCCAAATAGCTTGGGGGTAAAAGGTTTAATGCAGTTAATAACTATAGTCCATTTCTTTTAGCGAGACATATTTGCACCTACTCGCAGCGGTGCCCTTTTAGCTCGGAAAAGTTTCCTGATCGCTGATTGGTTGGACAAGATAATTCTAACCAATCAGCGACCGGGAAACTTTTCCGAGCTAAAAGGGCACCGTTGCGAGTTGGTGCAAATATGACTCGCTAAAAGAAATGGACTATAGAGTGACACAGTCAAGACCAAATTTGAACACGTATGTTGTGTACAGTACCGTAGTGATTATTTTATCAACTGATTAGTGACCATATTGAGGAAGTCTAAATTTGAGTAATATTTATGATAAGGTTTCTTCTTTTGGAGGGGTATATTAATAATCTAGAATGTTTTACAGGAATAGATTGATTGATTGATTTAAATTTTTCAGGCATCCTGACATCTAAGGTCATTGACGCTGAAAACAGGAATTGAAAGAGAGAGATTTAGAAATAGCACGTTTTCAAGAGAAATTAACCGGAGCATCCAGCGGGATTGAATCCAATGTCTTCAAAAGAAATTGGCTGGAGCATCCAGCAGGATTGAATCCAAGCTCAAGAAAAGTAAACTGTAAGTCAAAATTATATTTATGCATCCAAGTATATTTTAAAAACTTTTATATAAAGTTTAGCTGTTACTCGACATCTATCACTTGCTCTTCTAATATAGAATTGGGAATTCATGTCTGTGTCTTTCAGCTATGTCAGCCGTTAATATAATATTAGTAAATATTACACATTACATTTTGAAAAGGAAAAATATAAAAGAAATATTGTTTTCCCTGTTTTTCAAAGTGTCAATATGTTGTTTTATTGATTTACCACCGTAAACCTTTTCCTTAAAGAAATCTCCTGAGCTGCTACTTTATTAATGGATGTGCTTTTATTGAAGCCTAACTTTACATCGAGTAGTAGTTGCTACTCCATAATGATTTTAGTGCTATGTCTTAGATCTATCAACACCGTTATTTTTAACTAAAGCCCATTATTTTCCGAAAAGCTTTCTAGTTGAATTTCCAATTGTCTAAGGAAGTAACTTGAAAGGCGAGAATGTGTAGATTTTGTTTTGGCTTAAAAGCCGAGAGAATATAAATAACCTCAAATGCTCTCTTGCCATGGTAAACTGTTTGCTTTGATATCCATAAATTTGTTTAGCGTTTCTTTGCTTTTGATGTTATGATTTTATTAAGCCTTCTCCTTTATTAGATCTTCTCAGCCATCTTTAATGGTTGCCCTGTTTATTTTAAGTTGGTAAGCAACGTCTTTCTGGGAAACTTTGTATTGATGGAATCCAATCACCTGTATGGCAATTGTGGTTGGTGCTGAGGTGTTTTCTTGCCTATGTTCCATCATTTGAAAGTTCATGCCGATCAGCCGGTAATGTCTCTCAGTCGTCGGTCCTCCTCCTCATTTTATAAGGCCATGTCCATCAGCTTATTTTGGAGGCTGCTTACAATTGTTTGCTGATCTTTTTAGGAGTTTTTAAGTCACTGAATAACAGTTACTTTCAAGGATTATTGTTTATGGTACAGTATATGTGCAGAGAGGAGAGGTCCCCTTTTTTGTTTCATTTGTTTGATGTCGGCTACCCCCCAAAATTGAGGAAATGCCTTTCTATATGTATGTATATGTGCAGCTTGGTCACCCTAACAGATCATATGGGTGTAATTGGCTTTATTTTAAATCAATTACCATCACACTGAGGCCTTTAGTGAGGTTGCCTAGGCAAGAGCTACGGTAACCGGTAGGTGCCATAACTGTCTAGTCCCTCTGTAGATGGAACCATTTCCATAGTTGAAAGAAGATTAAGACACACAGTGGAGCTATTGTAGCTTTTGTTCAGGCAGATTTAGGTACCGCATGTTGTTAAGACCCAAAATCCATTAATGACAACCGATTTAACTGCTTTTCTATTTCATCAATCAAGAAAGTAACTGATGATTCAGATAGTTTGTTATTATGTCCTGTAACGGCAGTCTGTCTTTCCTCAAAGAAGACTGCACCCTTTAGTCCAGGCATCCCTAACTTGTTTTTATGCACAGGTCAAAACAAGAAGGGAATAACTAAGAATACTATCTTATTCTGGCTCCGAGAAACAATAATGATATCCGTGGTATTGCTGCAACCTTGGCATTCTGCAAGAACCACTTGGAAACAGCTCAGGCGTATGAAAAGGTAGACCACCTTCACTGCATATCATTTGAAAGACTGCTCGTATAGGTCTCTGGATACTTTCTCCTTAGGTCCTGTGGTAGCCGGCCAACAGTTTATATAAAGACCCGTGCCCCTGCAGGACAGCTAGCATTTTGTTGCATCATCGATTACTTCATTTTTATTATGGTATGTGAGTAGAATGAAGGGCTTCCTCTATATTCTCTTGGGAACACTTACATTGATGACTACGTATGCAGGTAAACTCTCCACTGTGGGCAGATATATTGTCCAATAAATTTGATAATGTTCTTACAAAAGGCTAAACTTGTTGGGTTGTGACTCCATCACTTACCTCTATTTCAAATGAGGCCATGAGTCCAGCTCTTTGCCTCTCATAGGAGCCAAGCATGAATGGATACTTTGGGTTAAGGGTCGAACAGATGCCCTAAATTTTATAGCTGAGGACATTCTAAGGAAGATTCCCATATAAATGACAAGCGTTTGTATTTGCGTAGGAACAAACTACTGTACTTATTTCAAAAGTAGTTTGTAATTTTCCTAGCTATGCAAACTTGAATCATTACCTCTGCCAACAAAATTGGAAGGAGGTTATGTTTTACCCCCTGTTTGTGAACAGCTTCCTGGCCATAATTTTAATTGTAGAGTAATGAAACTTGCAGGGATGAACTGTTATGTAAAAAAGCTGGAAATGATTAAATTTTGGAAGGTTGGCCAAGGAAAATGTCCAATTCATGTAATCAGCCACAATTTCGTACATCGTTGTCACAGAGACTTCAAATTTTAGTTTATATTTGAGTGTATGAAAATCAACGCACATTAATACATGTCAAGGTCAAAGGTCAAGGTTTAAGTGCAAGCTTCTGTGGTGAGGAATGCGCTCTACTGGGTGCCCCTCTAGTTTATTTATATTTCCCAACTCATTCACGCTACAAGTCCTGACCAAGAACAGAGTGATAACAAAGGAGCTAGCTCCGACACCCTGAGTCAGGTGGGAATAATCTGCAACCGTACAATGTTGCTAACCCCAGAATATTTCATCAATTTTGTTGTAACAAAACAGAGGTAACCCTTATGAAGAATTCAAGTTTGTATAGCTAAGAAAAATACAACTTATTTTTAAAATTTGTAGTATTTTGGCTGTTAATAATCTTGGCTTTTGATCGTATATGTTCTGATAAAAACAAAATCTCTTGTTCTTAAAACAAGAGAAATTTCATTACAAAATGATATTCATTGATTTTTTTATTTCCATCTATGTATATCAATTCTACTCCCATTTCCTCTATTCATTCGGCTTATTCTATCCATAAGTTCAAACATGCAGCGAATGTTATGATGTTGAACAGGCTGACAGGAGTCTTTCCTCATTGTTTATTTAAGACAGATCTAAATCAATGTTGTTACTGGTCGAAAAATATCTTAATTCAAGTGTTTATTACTTCTCATATAGTTTAATTATCTCCTTACTTTCTTTTTAAACTGAATATTTACCCACTTGGAGCCCTTGGGCTTATGTCATCCTGCTTTTCCAACAACAACTGTAGCTTAGTAAATCTGAGCTCCTGTAGATAAGGCAACAGTTCCTCATACCTGGGACTTGTCTGAGAATATCACAGCATTTATCGCAGTATTCAAAATATATATCATTTTACATACAGCCGCGGCCCGCTTTTCACGATACTCCTGGGAGAGTTATTGGGTCGTTTTGACTGGCCAGATTGTACTACGCTAGATCCCCTTCTGGTTACTGCTTATTTTCCCTTCGCCTACACATACACTGAATAGTCTGGCCTATCTTTCCCCATTCTTCTCTGTCCTCAAACACCTGACAACACTGAGATTACCAAATAATTCTTTTTCGCTCATGGGGCTAACTACTGCACTGTAATTTTTCCGTACCTACTTTCTACATGGTAAGGGTAGAAGAGAGACTATAGCTATGGTAAGCATCTCTTTTAGGAGAAGGATACAGTACTCTAAAATCAAACCATTGTTCTCTAGTCATGGGTAGTGCTATAATTGTACCACTGTCTTGGGTTAGAGTTCTCTTGCTTGAAGGTACACTCAGTCACACATCTTTTTCCTTAATTTCTTTCTTCACTAGACTATTTTCCCTGTTGGAGCCCTTTGGGCTCATAGCATCCTGCATTTTCAATAAGTTGTAGCTTAGCTAGTAATAATAATAATAATAATAATATTTATATGTAATTTTAACAGGTATGGACATTTTCATAACCCTAAAATGATGTTCAGAGATTTCATTCTTGTGCCTCTGATATTTGTTAATACTTTTATTAGTAACGAGTCTTTTCTTATGTACTTGTTTACACTTGATAACAATCTTCAACCAATCTTGGTAAATCTGAATGATCCATCTTCTTTCAGGATGTCCGAGAAACTAAGTGGCTCAACTGCGATGATTAGATGGCGTCTTGCATGGACTGCTCGTTAATCCTGTTGCTCGGACACTTTCCAAACACAGAGCTTTTCCAGGTATGGTAATATACTCTTCCATGTAGTTAATTGGTTTCCAAGAGACCTGATGTAAGTTGATTTTCATTCTATAAAGGGCTCTTAACTTACAAACATCCAGATATACAAACATATTTCCAACTGAAATTTTATATTTCAGATATTGCATAAAAAGTTCATAATGAAATACTGTAATTGGACAAAAGTATTTCATTTAATGCAATAAGCAAGACGGCAATTACAATATGAAATTGAACTATTTGTTGACTTTTGCAGCTGAAAATTGTAGGCATGTGGGTTAGGTTAGGTCTACCATAGGACAAAATTTAGCAAAATTTGACTTACAGACGGGTTCTTGGAATCTATTAAGTTTTTAAGCTGAGAACTTTTATTACTTATCTGCTATCATTTTATATAATCCATATACAGTATTAAGCCTCTGTGTGAAGTACAGTACTGTAAAGTACACTTGTAAAACTACTTAACTAAGATTTATTTTTGTAGAGTAACCTAAAGTTGGAACTGACATGCCAAGAGGGAGTATTAACCCTTTTAACCCCAAGCTATTTGGAAATTTCCAACCCTTAACCCCTAGGCATTTTCTTTTTCAAGCACATTTTGCAATATACATTTTTTTAAATTGCTCTAACAGCCTTAATTTTCGTCATAGAGGTCAGGTTGGTCTCATTGTTTTGGAAAATGCCTGAAGTTTCTCATAAAGTTATCAAAAATATGCAAAAAAAAATGTAAATAGCAGTTTTTTGCAAGGGCTTACCAGTACGTCCATGGGGGTAAAGGGATGAGTTTTGTGAAACGTACCAGTACGTCCATTGGGGGTAAAAGGGTTACTGTAGTCAAAAGGGCTTATCAGTGTAAATGCCACTTTCTATCCATTTCCTGTTATTTCATAATGATTTTCTTTCAGGAAATTTAGCATATACTTTTTTTCATGCAGTATATTATGCCAAAGTTCATATTTGATGTCTTGAGTAAAGAACTACATCATTATTAAATAGAATTTGTGATATTTTTTATGTAAGTTCACTGCAGACAGAAATGCTCTCCAGTTTCCAATTAGTGCAGTGTGCCCTTTTGAAAGGGATTGGTGCACTACTTAAAATTTGGAGGAACTTGTAGTAATAATAGCTTTGCTTTTTAGGTATTTTTATACATATCTGTATTTTATTTATTTTTTAGATATTAGAAATTACTTCAGGATTGAAGTAAAGTATCTTTTTAAAAGGATTGGTTTACTAATTAGAATTTAGAGGGATTTTTAGCATTAATAGTTTTGGTTTTTAGGCATTTTTATACAGCCCTGGAATTATTTCAAGTTTAAAAGTATATTAGAAATATTTTACGTAAAGGTACTATAAGAATTTCTTACTCTCAAAAGCCTAAAAATGTAGAGAAAATAAATTCATTTAAAAAAACATAAGGACAAGGGTAGTTAAAAAGAAGCCAATACTGTAAAAATAAAAAAATTATAATTGCAGTTAGCAGAAGGGTCAGCTTGGTTGATGCTGAAGGTATATACTGTTTTAGAGACTGAAAGATTCATTTCTATTTTCGTAATGTAATTTTCCTCTTTCACTAACAACTTCAGTATAGATGCTCTGTTTATAATTGGATTTTTATTAATGAACCAAAATTTATTGTGAATGTTGTACTTTGTGCATTTTTTTATACACTTTATTTGACAACTCACTCCGTAACTTTATAACCAAAGTTTGAAACGATAGGTTAGTTTTGTAATATATTCATAAGCCGAAGGAATATTTGAGTTTTCAACACTTCCAGTTTAATGTATATAGTCATCCCCTGCTTATCGAGGATTCACATATGAAACCTGACTATTTGTTGACTTTTCTAGTTGGAAATCATAGTCATGGGTTCCAGGTTAGGCTTACCCTAGGTCAAAATTTAACTAAATTGGACTTACAAACAGCTTTTTGTAACCTATTATATATGTTTAAGGACCTTCTGTATTGTTTATTTCTTCATTTTGCAGATCTTGTGGAAGATGGGCTTCTCACGGCACCCCAGATGTTTGTCCAGCAGTTTCCAGTCTAATCGCAGCCTTGGGGCCACATCTTGGTCCCCTCGTCACCAGAGAAAGATGCGGGCCTTTTTCTTGCTTACACTCGATACATTTGTCCCTTTCACATATTATTTATACAAAGGTGAGTGGTATCCATATTGTACGTCAAGTAAGTGGTGTTCTTAACTACCCTGAATTAGTTTAGATGGGTTGGGTCCTTACAGTTGAATATTATGAGTATTATTATTACTAGCTAAGCTATAACCCTACTAGGGAAAGCAGGATACTTTAAGCCCAATAGCTCTAACAAGGAAAATAGCATAATGAGGAAATGAAATAAGGAAACATAGAATAGTGTGCTTGAGTGTACCCTCAAGCAGTAAAACTCTACACTCTAACCCAAGATAGTGAAAGACCATGATACAGAGGCTGTGGCACTACCCAAAAGAATAATAGTTTGATTTTGGAGTGTCCATTTCTTAGAAGACAATAGATACAACTACATCAACTAAACTGGTTATTCTGCTAAATGCAATTTCCATATTTTTTTTTTTTTACGGTATTGACCTTTTCTTTTTAACAATTTTCCTTTATTTACTCTTCATTATTGAGCAATCACACAGTTTGAAAGGCTAGAAAATTATAAAACCAAAAAAAAAAACTACATTTTACACTTATAGATAAAAAGAATTTAATGTTAATCGGAAATTCTCCGTAAAAATATACTGTTTCCAGCCGTATTTCATTAAAATACAGGTGACCGTAATTTCTTTTCCAACTTTTTTATTATCTTTTACAGGTTGGTAACTTTAATATCACTCCTTTTAACTCAATATATATATATATATATATATATATATATATATATATATATATATATATATATATATATATATATATATATATATATATATATATATATATATATATATATATATATATATATATATATATATACTGTATGTTTTTAAAATGGTAAAAGCCTGGCATTTTCAATAAAGGTTGTATCTTAGCTAGTAATAATGATAATAATGGTAATATTTACATGTAATTTTAACAGGTATGAACATTTTCATAACCCTAAAATGATGTTCAGAGATTTCATTCTTGTGCCTCTTGATATTTGTTAATACTTTTATTAGTAAAGAGTCTTTTCTTATGTACTTGTTTACACTTTTGATAACAATCTTCAATCAATCTTGGTAAATCTGAATGATCCATCTTCTTTCAGGATGTCCGAGAAACTAATCGGCTCAACTGCGATGATTAAATGGTGTCTTGCACGGTCTGCTCGTTAATGCTGTTGCTCGGACGCTTTCCAAACACAGAGCTTTTCCAGGTATGGTAATATACTGTTCCATGTAGTTAATTGGTTTCCAAGAGACCAGATGTAAGTTGATTTTCACTCTATAAAGGGCTCTTAACTTACAAACATCCAGATATAAAAACATTTCCAACTGAAATTTTATATTTCAGATATTGTATAAAAAGTTCATAATGAAATACTGTAATTGAACAAAATTATTTAATTTAATAAAGTAAGAAAGACGACAATTACAATATGAAATTGAACTATTTGTTGACTTTTGCAGCGGAAAATTGTAGGCATGTGAGTTAGGTTAGGTCTACCCTAGGACAAAATGTAGCAAAATTAGACTTACAGACGGGTTCTTGGAATCTATTAAGTTTTTTAAGTTGAGGACTTTCATTACTTATCTGCTATCATTTTATATAATCCGTATACAGTATTAGGCTTCTGTGTGAAGTACAGTACTGTAAAGTACACTTATAAAACTACTTAACTAAGATTTATTCTTGTAGACTGACCTAAAGTTGGAACTGACATGCAAAGAGGGAGTATTAACCCTTTTACCCCCAAGCTATTTGGAAATTTCCAACCCTTAACCCCTAGGCATTTTCTTTTTCAAGCACATTTTCCAATATACATTTTTTAAATTGCTCTAACAGCCTTAATTTTTGTCATAGAGAGGTCAGGTTGGTCTCATTGTTTTGGAAAATGCCTGAAGTTTCTCAAAGTTATCAAAAATATGCAAAAAAAAAATGTAAATAGCAGTTTTTTGCAAGGGCTTACCAGTACGTCCATGGGGGTAAAGGGATGAGTTTTGTGAAACGTACCAGTACGTCCTTTGGGGTAAAAGGGTTACTGTAATGTCAAAAGGGCTTATCAGTATAAAGGTCACTTCCTATCCATTACCTGTTATTTCATAATGATTTTCTTTCAGGAAATTTAGCATATACTTTTTTTCATACAGTATATTATGCCAAAGTTCATATTTGATGTCTGGAGTAAAGAACTACATCATTATTAAATAGAATTTGTGATATTTTTTATGTAAGTTCACTGCAGACAGAAATGCTCTCCAGTTTCCAATTAGTGCAGTGTGCCCTTTTGAAAGGGATTGGTGCACTACTTAAAATTTGGAGGAACTTGTAGTAATAATAGCTTTGCTTTTTAGGTATTTTTATACATATCTGTATTTTATTTATTTTTTAGATATTAGAAATTACTTCAGGATTGAAGTAAAGTGTCTTTTTAAAAGGATTGGTTTACTAATTAGAATTTAGAGGGATTTTTAGCATTAATAGTTTTGGTTTTTAGGCATTTTTATACAGCCCTGGAATTATTTCATGTTTAAAAGTATATTAGAAATATTTTACGTAAATGGTACTATAAGAATTTCATACTCTCAAAAGCCTAAAAGTGTAGAGAAAATAAATTCATTTAAAAAAACATAAGGACAAGGGTAGTTAAAAAGAAGCCAATACTGTAAAAATAAAAAAATTATAATTGCAGTTAGCAGAAGGGTCAGCTTGGTTGATGCTGAAGGTACATACTGTTTTAGAGACTGAGAGATTCATTTCTATTTTCGTAATGTAATTTTCCTCTTTCACTAACAACTTCAGTATAGATGCTCTGTTTATAATTGGATTTTTATTAATGAACCAAAATTTATTGTGAATGTTGTACTGTAGTGCATTTTTTGTACACTTCATTTGACAACTCTCCCTGTAACTTTATAACCAAAGTTTGAAACGATAGGTTGGTTTTGTAATATATTCAAGCCGAAGGAATATTTGAGTTTTCAACACTTCCAGTTTAATGTATATAGTCATGCCCTGCTTATCGAGGATTCGCATATGAAACCTAACTATTTGTTGACTTTTCTACCTGCAAACTACCTTGCAACTACCTGCAAATCATAGGTCAAAATTTAACTAAATTGGACTTACAAACAGCTTCTTGTAACCTATTATATTTGTAAGTTTAAGGACCATCTGTACTGTTTATTTCTTCGTTTTGCAGATCTTGCGGAAGATGGGCTTGTCACGGCACCCCAGATGTGTGTCCAGCAGTTTCCAGTCTAATCGAAGCCTTGGTGCCACATCTTGGTCCCCTCGTTACCAGAGAAAGATGCTGCTTAGTTTGATAGCTGGTAGGTAAAATGGAAATGACCCGGGGGATCTTCTAGAAATCAGAAATATATTGTAACAAACGTCAAGTAATTTCTCCCAACAGCTGCAGCATTAAAGCATTCTTAAAGAACACAAGTTCCATGTCAAAACCATTTTGGATTGCAAGAAGAGTGCACAGATGCACTTCTCGCTAACAACGCACGTAAACTCAGTAACGTTTACAACCCCCATCGGCTTCACAGTTGACGCGTTGACAGTCACACCACTACCAACCAACACCACAATTATACGCACACACTTTACTAAACTTGAATGTTATGACAAAGAAGAAAATATATTATTATTACTAGCTAAGCTACAACCAGAGTTGGAAAAGCAGGATGCTATAAGCCCAAAGGTTCCAACGGGGAATAATAGCCCAGTGAGGAAAGGTAATAAATAAACTACAAGAGAAGTAATGAACAATTATAAAATATTTTAAGAGTGGATACAACATTGAAATAAATCTTTCATATAAAAACTATAAAATAAAAAAAAAGAACAAGATGAAGAGTTATATGATAGAATAGTGTGCCCAAGTGTACCTTCAAGTAGAGAACTCTACCCTAAGGCAGTGGAAGGCTATGGCACTACCTGAGACTACAGGACAATGGTTTGATTTCTCACTGTTTGTTCATGATTACGGAACAGATCTGAAAATTGCACATATGCCTGACCTGGCACACAAGAATCCTTACGAAAAACGCTTTGCAGTGTTTGTTTCTTCCCTTGACTACTTTCTATTTCATTCAGGAATGGAGCTTTTAAACTGACTAGCTGATTCTGCAAACTATGATGAAGCTGTGGCCAGAATTTGGGTAGCGCATAGCCTCTGTACCATGGTATTCCACTGTCTTGGGTTAGAGTTCTCTTGCTTGAGGGTACACTCGAGCACACTTTTCTATCTAGTTTCTCTTCCTCTTGTTTTGTTGAAGTTTTTATTGTTTATATATGAAATATTTATTTTAATGTTATTACTATTCTTGAAATATTTTATTTTTCCTTGTTTCCTTTTCTAGCTGAGCTATTTTCCCTGTTGGGTCCCTGGGCTTATTGCATCCTGCTCTTCCAAGTATAGTCCATTTCTTTTAGCGATGCAGATTTGCACCAACTCGCAGCGGTGCCCTTTTAGCTCGGAAAAGTTTCCTGATCGCTGATCAGGAAACTTTTCCGAGCTAAAAGGGCATAGTTGCGAGTCGGTGCAAATCTGCCTCGATTAAAGAAATGAACTATAGGATTGTAGCTTAGCATTTAATAATAATGATAATAATAAGAGAAGACAAGTGTGCACTGGAAGTTGCATATTTATGAAAAAGTGATTAGAATATGAAGATAATTTTTGGAGATTCAAAGCTCTGAGACTAAAATAGCAATGGGGGGGAGGAAGATATATCTAGGCCACTATGGAATCCTCACCTAAGAGCCCAGCTTCACACTGAGATCCTCGTAATTGTGTCACGAACGGGGCGTTTGCCACAGTATTCGTTGCGAGATGGATAAAACACAAGATAACCAGTTGTAGAAATACATGGTTCATATATTGTTAACCCTTTTACCCCCAACGCTATTTGGAACTTTCCAAACCTTAACCCCCAGTCATTTTTTTTCAAGCACATTTTGCAATATATATTTTTTAAATTGCTCGAACAGCCTTAATTTTTGTCATAGAGAGGTCAGGTTGGTCTCATTCTTTTGGAAAATGCCTGAAATTTCTCAAAAAAATATAAAAAATATGAAAAAAAAATTTTTTATAGAATTTTTGCAAGGACGTACCGGTACGTCCATGGGGGTAAAGGGATGGCTTTTGTGATACGTACCAGTACGTCCTTTGGGGGTAAAATGGTTAAGCCCCAGGCATTTTTTTTTTCAAGCACATTTTGCAATATATATTTTTCTTAAATCGCTCTAACAGCCTTAATTTTTGTCAAAGAGAAGTCAGGTTGGTCTCATTATTTTGCAAAATGCCTGAAGTTTCTCATAAAGTTATCAAAAATATGTAAAAAAATGTAAAGAACAGATTTTTGCGAGGACGTACCGGTACGCCCTTGGGGGTAAAGGGATGAGTTTTGTGAAACGTACCAGTACGTTCATTGGGGGTAAAAGGGTTAATGATGGTGATAGTAATAATGTTATTTTGGACCAAACAAATATGACCAGCACATTGTAAAGCCTCTCTTTGTAGAATAAAGTACTTGCATTTGAAAAGGGTGATTCAAGAGAAAAGAAATCAGTAAAGTACAGTACTGTGCGGTAAAAATTAAAGGCACATATGAACAGCAGCTTGGAAACAAGTCCTCTGAATTATGGTGTAGAAACCTCACTCTACGATTTAGTGTAGTAATATGTTGTAGATGTAAGAATGAAATTGTCTATTTCTTTAGGAAGATCATTCCTCAATCAGGTTTTACAGTAACTGTACTTCAGATAATCTTTATTTTTCCATTTTCTTTTACAATAGATTTCAATCAATCATGACTTCTACTTGATGAAACCAACTCATGTTTAATTTGTCTTGAAGGCTCATCTTAAGTCTCCTCACTTATTAAAACTATTGTACGGTTGAATTTCTTGTATTGTACAAATGAATTTAAAACAACCTTTTCTTGTGTTTCTTAAACAGCCCTCTTTCTCCGGCTAGCCTTGCAGCTACTAAACAATCTTCTATTATAGTCATCCAATATATTCTTTGTGTTATTAGGACCTGTTCAACAGTTTTTGAAGTGTTTATGTTTTGACGAATTATAGCGCTCTAAATTTTTTTTCAGGTACTGCTGATGTCAACAGAAGAATGTGACGAGGCCGTACGGTTGAAAGCAACGCAAGAAGGCGATGCTAAAGATGACTTGCCGTCATCAACCCGAAAATGCAACTGACATGAGTGAGGAAGAGAACGAATCTTCCTCCATCATTTACTCCAATCTCTTTCATCGAATACTAATTCTCAATAGTTCCTTAATTATGTAAAGGGTTGCTGAAACTTCCAACTGTTGCAGGCCTCAGCAGCTCAGAATGAGAGTGAGAGAGGGGTGCTCTCTTAGTTTGTAAATCATCACAATTATAAAGTACTGATTTTTATTCATGGTCCTCAAACCCTTTTACCCCCAGGCTATTTGGAAATTTTCAACCCTTAACCCCCAGGGGGTTATTTTTTTTCCAGCACATTTTGCAGTATATTTTTTTTCAAATTGCTCTAACAGCCTTAATTTTTGTCATAGAGAGGTCAGGTTGGTCTCATTCTCTTGGAAAATGCCTGAATTTTCTCAAAAAATTATCAAAAATATGAAAAAAAAAAATTTTATAGCATTTTTTTTGCAAGGACGTACCGGTACGACCATGTGGGTAAAGGGATGGCTTTTGTGAAACGTACCAGTACGTCCTTTGGGGATAAAAGGGTTAAATTGCTTTAAAATGTAAAATGTTTTTGGAACTTTTATGTGAGTCATATGCATATACCAGGTAGCTAATTGATAGGTTTCTGAACTGTGCTCCAAGTTGTCTTTCCTTTAGTGTTGGAATGCTTAGGGCAGTGGCGGCTCATTACTTAACCTAAATTGTTACTGTTTAAGCTTGATCCATTTATTTGAAAATTAAATTCATTTTTTTTATTTTAATTTGAATGAAAAGATCAATTATTTTCTCCTTGATCTCTGGAGGACCACTGAGGAATTTTTAGCTTGATCCATTTATTTAAAAATGAAATCAAATTCTTTTTTATTTTTCAATTTGAATGAAAAGATCAATTATTTTCTTGATCTCTGGATGACAACTGAGGAATTTTTTCCCCATGGAAAGCCCTGCAAGTGCATTTATTCTATCCGAATTCATAGTACTTAGAAAAGTTTTTATGGTTTCATTGTTGAAAAACAGCATTCTGCCTCTGTTGTAGTCATGGGAATTGTCAAGAGAACTGTAAAATGAATCAAATAGACTATTTGAAAGTAGGATAATAATTTAAGAATATGGTAAACAATTGTCTAAACATTTGGTGTTTGTGTTCTATTATCTAATGATCTTGTGTATCTCCTTACATTGGAAGATAGTTCCTCCTATGATAATTCAATTCAAACCATTATTTCAAATGCAATGGTCCATAGATATACATGTATTTGCAGTTAAAAGAGTATACAGTTATAAAGTGAAGAAATATTACTGAAAAATGTATCTGTAGTTGTTGGTAAATTACCCATTGTCATATGCAGTATATAAACTGTTATGCCAGTGTCTCCACAGTGTTATAAGGAGTTACAAGGATTTTGGATGTCTCAGACTTTTTAGTCTGAGACATCCAAAATCTGCGGAGACTCCATTTGCTCTTTGGTCGAGTGATTTAGTTTAAGCATTTAGAGTTCTTATGATCTTGTTTAACTTATTCCTGTACTCGTTTATTGTGTTACTGTTCACTACATCCACTGGAAGTCTATTCCAAGTATTTTTTATTTTTTACATTAGGCTACCCCCCAAAATTGGGGGAAGTGCCTGGGTATATGTATGTATGTATAAAGAAATTGCCACATTGAGGGGTGTTGCATTTTTTCAAACAATTCAGTTTGGGGATGTGAATCATGTATTGCTAATGGTAGGATTAACCAATATTTTATAATATAATTTTCTGACCTTTGGTAAGTGTAAGTGAGGCTAATCTATTTCCATTATTGGATTCATTAACAAGGTTCTCTTTATCAATTGCTGTAGCAAATGCTTGAATTTCTGAACCCACTTTGGCACTTAGATCACCTGCAACTATGATGTCGTGTTTTTTGCATTTGATAAATGATACCTTATAGTTCATCATAAAATGTAACCTTTTCATTTTCAGGGGAATCTTCTGTCGGTGCATGTAGACCAATTGTTAAATGAACGGATTTTGAAGCAAAGCGAAAAATCTATTTTTGGGTGAAATGGCCATGTCGTCCTGATAGAAGCTTCCTATAGACAGCTTTCTAAGGGATATTTGGCTACAGTGATACTCCCAGAGAATTGACCATAGGTCTCCAGAATTCTAACTCCTGGCACAAGTATCCTTAAAATTTTTCTTAAGCATATCGCATAATATCAGGGAATGTATATCTTTATACGACACACGGCAATCTTCACCCCGAATAGCGTTTTCGCTTTGAGGGGGAAGAGTGGCGAAATTGAAGGGGAGCCGTTATCAAGGTTACCCTTCTTCCCCTACTATTACAGGGCTCCAAGATGGTGCTCATTCCTATTTCAGTAGCGCTTTCGCTCGGTGTTTCTCCCTGCTCATCTAGTGTTCTAGATCGCTATTTTCGAGGGTTTATTATGCATTCTCCAGCATCTTCTGCCTCTGGAAAGTTGAGTTCTTAATCTTTACTGTATAGTTTTTAGCTCCCTTCTCACAGTGAAATTAGCATAATTTAATTTGTCATGCATGCTTTACTGTATTTAGTGTGTTCAACATAAAAACATTTGCTGGAAGTTTAAACTTTTCCAAGACTTCTCCACTGAGTTTCCAAATTTCACTTGGTATATTATCCTTGCCAGGGATCTTGTTATTTTTAAAGGCTTTTATTACTGTTTTAATGTCTCCAATGGTTGGGTCTTCCATTTCAATTTCTGGACTGTATAATATTGTGTCAGGAAATGTTTCATTGGGTTCTGGTCTGTTCAATCATTCTTCAAAGTAGTTTCTCCACTCAACCATTAATTTTTTTCTTTTATATTTCCTTGATCATCTTATCATTGTGGGTCTTGCTTGATATCCTTTCCTCATCTTTCCAATCCCCTGATAGTGTTGTCCAACTCGACCCTCCCTTCTGGTTTTATGTCTCCAATTCTTCATTGAATGCCCCTCCCTTCATTCATCTCGTCACTCGATTTACTTCCCTATTCTTTCTTGCAATTCTTTATTATTTGGATTTTGTAGTGTTGCTAAATATGCAATTTTTCTGGCTGTTGTTGTTTCCTCATTCTTCATCAAATTGATGATTCTTTCTCCATTACGCTATATATCTTATTCCTTCACCTGGTTCCTTTACTGTCTCTCTTGTGTTCTGCCATACTGTATTCACATGAAACCTTGTTAAGTCTTCCTGGTCTTCCAGTATATCAAGTCACTGGAAACGATTCGTAAGCTTTACCTGGAAATTATTTCGAATCTGATCATTCCTTATCTACATCAAAATACATTTTTCTCCATTCGTGTTGACCTTATTGGCAGTCTTGTTTCTAATTTAGCGCATACTAAGTAATGGTCTGTGTCAAAATCTGTTCCTCTGAGGTTCCACTCATACCGTAGTGCATCTTCTATGTTCCTTATTAATAAGAATGTGGTCAATTTGATTAAGTGAAATATCATCTTATGATTCCTATGTCCTCTTGTGAATTTTTATGTGGGAAGATAGTTCCTGCTCTGATAAGGTTATTGGTGAGTGCAAATGAGGCTAATCTATTTCCATTATCATTGGATTCATTAACAAGGTTCTCTTTACCAATTGCTGTAGCAAATGCTTGAATTTCCAAACCCACTTTGGCACTTAGATCACCTGCAACTATGATGTCGTGTTTTTTGCATTTGATAAATGATACCGTATAGATCATCATAAAATGTAACCTTTTCATTATCAGGGGAATCTTATGTCGGTGCATGTAGACCAATTGTTAAATTAACGGATTTTGAAGCAAAGCGAAAAATCTATTTTTGGGTGAGATGGCCATGTCGTCCTGATAGAAGCTTCCTATAGACAGCTTTCTAAGGGATATTTGGCTACTGTGATACTCCCAGAGAATTGACCATAGGTCTCCAGAATTCTAACTCCTGGCACAAGTATCCTTAAAATTTTTCTTAAGCATATCGCATAATATCAGGGAATGTATATCTTTATACGATACACGGCAATCTTCACCCCGAATAGAGTTTTCGCTCTGAGGGGGAAGAGTGGCGAAATTGAAGGGGAGCCGTTATCAAGGTTACCCTTCCTCCCCTACTATTACAGGGCTCAAAATGGTGGCTCATTCCTATTTCAGTAGCGCTTTCGCACGGTGTTTCTCCCTGCTCATCTAGTGTTTTAGATCGCTATTTTCGAGGATTTATTATGCATTCTCCAGCATCTTCTGCCTCTGGAAAGTTGAGTTCTTAATCTTTACTGTATAGTTTTTAGCTCCCTTCTCACATTGAAATTAGCATAATTTGTTTATCGGAGCATAGCCGGTCACCGGAGGGGCCATTTTGGACGTTGTCGTTCGTCATGCATGCTTTACTGTACAGTATTTAGTGTGTTCAACATAAAAACATTTGCTGGAAGTTTAAACTTTTCCAAGACTTCTCCACTGAGTTTCCAAATTTCACTTGGTATATTATCCTTGCCAGGGATCTTGTTATTTTTAAAGGCTTTTATTACTGTTTTTAAAGGCTTTTATTACTGTTTTTAAAGGCTTTTATTACTGTTTTAATGTCTCCAATGGTTGGGTCTTCCATTTCAATTTCTGGACTGTATAATATTGTGTCAGGAAATGTTTCATTGGGTTTTGGTCAGTTTAATCATTCTTCAAAGTAGTTTCTCCACTCAACCATTAATTTTTTCCTTCTTTTATATTTTCTTGATCGTCTCTTATCACTGTGGGTCTTGCTTGATATCCTTTCCTCAGCTTTCCAATCCCCTGATAGTGTTGTCCAACTCGACCCTCCCTTCTGGTTTTATGTCTCCAATTCTTCATTGAGTGCCCCTCCCTTCATTTGTCTCGTCACTCGATTTACTTCCCTATTCTTTCTTGCAATTCTTTATTATTTGGATTTTGTAGTGTTGCTAAATATGCAATTTTTCTGGCTGTTGTTGTTTCCTCATTCTTCATCAAATTGATGATTCTTTCTCCGTTACGCTATATATCTTATTCCTTCAGCTGGTTCCTTTACTGTCTCTCTTGTAGTTCTGCCATACTGTATTCACATGAAACCTTGTTAAGTCTTCCTGGTCTTCCAGTATATCGAGTATCTGGAAACGATTCGTAAGCTTTACCTGGAAATTATTTCGAATCTGATCATTCTTTATCTACATCAAAATACATTTTTCTCCATTCGTGTTGACCTTATTGGCAGTCTTGTTTTTATTTTGGCACATACTAAGTAATGGTCTGTGTCACAATCTGTTCCTCTAAAGTTCCACTCATCCTGTAGTGCATCTTTTATGTTCCTTATTAATAAGAATGTGGTTAATTTGATTAAGTGAAATATCATCTAATGATTCCCTTGTCTTCTTGTGAATTTTTATGTTGGAAGATAGTTCCTCCTCTGATAAGGTTATTGGTGAGTGCAAATGAGGCTAATCTATTTCCATTATCATTGGATTCATTATCAAGGTTTTCTTTACCAATTGCTGGGACATACGGGTATGCTTGAATTTCTGAACCCACTTTGCCACTTAGGTCACCTGCAACTATGATGTCGTGTTTTTTGCATTTGATCAACAATACCTTATAGTTCATCATAAAATGTAACCTTTTCATTATCAGGGGAATCTTATGTCGGTGCATGTAGACCAATTGTTAAATTAACGGATTTTGAAGCAAAGCGAAAAATCTATTTTTGGGTGAGATGGCCATGTCGTCCTGATAGAAGCTTCCTATAGACAGCTTTCTAAGGGATATTTGACTACAGTGATACTCCCAGAGAATTGACCATAGGTCTCCAGAATTCTAACTCCTGGCGCGAGTATCCTTAAAATTTTTCTTAAGGATATCGCATAATATCAGGGGATGTATATCTTTATACGACACACGGCAATCTTCACCCCGAATAGAGTTTTCGCTCTGAGGGGGAAGAGTGCCGAAATTGAAGGGGAGCCGTTATCGAGGTTACCCTTCCTCCCCTACTATTACAGGGCTCAAAATGGTGGCTTATTCCTATTTCAGTAGCGCTTTCGCACGATGTTTCTCCCTGCTCATCTAGTGTTCTAGATCGCTATTTTCGAGGATATATTATGCATTCTCCAGCATCTTCTGCCTCTGGAAAGGAGGAGCAGAAAATGGAGTGCGGTGTGATGTACTGTAACCGCAAGAGTTAGCTTAGCTTAGCTTATTGCTGCCCTTCGAATCGAAGACGACTTCTGCTTCGCTGTGATGGGGATGAAGTTAGATCTGTTGTCGTTGGTGCCATCTTGCATGGCTGTGAAGACCAATTCTGGATCCACACAACTGGCAACTCAGGTCTGGGTTGACCGGGGGTATCCGATCTCGACGGTTTTGTCTTCTCTCCCTGCGCTGTTGTCTTGCCTGGTTCCGGGTGTCTTCAAGTTGATTGACTCCAGCTTTACAGAGTGAGCGCCATAGTTGTCTGTCTGAGGCGTTCATTTCTAGTTGCTCAGGTTGTATGTTGCACTTCTTGAGCGTAGCTTTGATGTTGTCCTTGTACCTCTTTTTCTGACCCCTGGATTACGCCGAGCTTCAGGCAGCTAACTGTAGAGGACCTGGCGATGTTCTGGCATACGGATGACGTGGCCGATCCACCTGAGTTGTTTTTCTGCCAATGTGGATTCTATACTCAGCAGGTTTGAACGATGGAGAATTTCAGAATGAGGTACTTTGTCTTGCCATGTGAGGCCTAATATACGCTGAAGACAGCGAATATGGAATGCCTCAAGTTGTTAACCGCAAGAGTAGGAACTTTTGCGGTCACACCATGTGCAGGTCTTATGCCCCCTGCGTTGTTACCACAGAAACCGTGCGGTGTTGGGACCCCAAGGACTGCAACGTCTGCTCGGCCTTGGTGGCTGAGAGTTTCGGTAACTTCATCGATTGCCTTGAAATCTATCATAGATTTTCTCACTGATATACATATTGTCACTCCTTGTTGATGGATACTGTCTGTCCCTCCTATATATATAATGGAATATTTATCAATAATGGATTCTCCATATCTTGTTTCTTGCAGGATACCAAAATCAATTTTGTTAATATCGAGATATTTATCAATAATGAATTATCAATATTCTGTCCATCTTGTCTCTTGCAGGATACCTAAATCCATTTTGTGATTTTTTTAATTCCTGAAAAATAGTTTTGCCGTAAAAGTTTTTGACATTCCACCCTGCAAGTTTTATAGGAGTTTTTTAGGGTGTTTGTCCAATTCCTTACAGGTCGTCATCAGATCCATTTGGTGTACATCTTTCTTGAGTTTCAGTAACCATAGATTTTTTCCCAGATAGGGTATTAACCCTTCACTCGACCCTCCCTATTTATTCGGGTTTATGACCGGCATGTTGTATCATGAAACCATTGGTGTCATGACAAGAATTATTGCAATGGGGAGCCAACTGATTGACCAGCCCAAAATGTCTGATCAGGCATTGGGTACTTCTTTATAGTAAGCGGCTTATCCTTTGAAGGCAGATATTTATTGCACCCAGCACAATAACCCAGAGAGTTCTCATCCCTATGACGAAACTGAAATTCATTTGGGTTTTAGTGTTACAATATCGAAACCTCCCCAAGGGGTTATGAAAGTCTGAAGCTTTCGACTTTCTTTTTCCAACTAATGGATGGAATCCTTGATAGTAGAGGGTCTTCAACTTACTAACGGAAATATTAACTGTGGCATAGCCGATTCCTCATCCCCCTTGATGCTTGCCTCGTTCAACTGTCTTTGCTCCCCGTTTTGTGTGGGATATCTACATTCCTGTGCTGCCTCCCGGAATCTTCCATTTTCCCAAGATTTTGCTAATTTAATTATATTTCTTAGAGGTTTCTGAAGTATTTTCTTGTAGCTTTGGATTCAGTGCCCGAATGCGTATTCACATAAATCCTCACTGCATTTTCAGTCATGCAAAAGCACACTTGAGAGCTTCCTGCTGTGACCTGTAGATTTATTCCTTGGTTGTTTCTCCTGTCTGACATCCTGTGAAGAAATTATCCCACACAACCGCTATTCTCAATTTGGAGAAATGTTCATCAGGCATCAAAGGCATCCTCTACCCTTAAACCATTTCAAGTGGATGAAGAGAATTTAGTGTCTATGCTTTTTGTCATTTGTCTTTCTAGAGTAGCCTGATGTTCATGACTGCCTCGTCACAGAGGAACTCGCTGATTTTTATCCAATGCATAGATTGCTTACAGCATCTGAAATTACATTCGGCTGTGAATGTGATGCATAGTTTTCCTAAAGTTTGATAAACTATAATGAAAGTAAAACTTGTATATAGTAAGTGAATGTATATGTGTGTAAAAGCGACTTTGACGTAGGAAAATGTATTTTTGGGCTCAAGCCATGTCGCCCAGATGGAAGTTCCTTCTGGCAACTTATGCAGTATAATATTTCTGCGATTGATGTTACAAGAGAATTACCGTCAGGTATCACGGGGTTCCAACCCCCAGAAACGACTATCCGAAAGTATTGTGTATAATCAGGGACGTATCCTAAGAAAACCAATATCTGCAACCCAAACAGACCTTAGCCAGTCTAATCCACTAAGGGGAAGGGTAAGTAATGAGCCGCTACACCTATTACCGAGTGCCCTTATACCTTCCTGCTCCCCATTCCTTTAAACGCAGCTGATGGCTACACTAAAGTTGATTTTTGGGAGTGCTTTTTTCGCAAACTTTGTTGATTGGTTTTGTGAATTGGCTTCCTCTTTTTCGCATAAGTTAAATATCCTTCATATAACTACTTTCCCAGAGTTCCGCTTCGCTTTGTAGGTCCTATTGCCTGGCTATTTAGCCCTAATTTCTTGAATCCATCTTTAGCATCAACAATTTTAGTCTTCTGTAATACCCTTTTTTGCACTTTATTCCTTCCCTGTTGTTCAAATCTCAAGTTTTATTATCATTCTTATTAACATTACTAGCTAAGCTATAACCCTAGTTGGAAAAACAGGATGCTTTAAGCCCAAGGGCTCCAAAAACAAAAAATAGCCCAGTGAGGAAATCAAATAAGTAAACTACAAGAGAATTACTGGACTATTAAAATACCATTTTAAGAACAGTAGCAGCATTAAAATAGATCTTAAATAAATAAACTATAAAGACACTTGTGTCCACAACTTGGTCACAACTGGAATGAAAACCTCTAGAGTACTGTGTAGTATTGAGACTTGATGGAGAAGGTCTGACTGTGAGAAATTCAATGAAATCAAAATGATTAGAGGTACAATCCTTATCTGCGGAACACAAGTACTCTGGACTGATCAGGATAACTGTATCGTAGATTGTATTCTATGGTTTAGAGTTAAAGCTTGGATAGTCTCGACTAATACCATCACAAACCGAAGAAAGGTCAATGTTGCAGTACTTTTGTTACCAAATTATAATCGTTTCAATATTATTACTTGCTAAGCTACAACCCTAGTTGGAAAAGCAGGTTACTATGAGCCCAAGGGCTCCAACAGGGAAAATAGCCCGGTGAGGAAAGGAAAATAGGAAAATTTAATATTTTAAGAGTAACAACATTAAAATAAATATCTCCTATATATACTATAAACACTTCAACCAAACGAGAAAGAGAAATAAGATAAAATAGTGTGCCCGAGTGTACCCTCAAGCAAGAGAACTGTAACTCAAGACAGTATAAGACAATGGTATACAGGCTATGACACTACTCAAAATTAGAGAACAATGGTTTGATTTTGGAGTGTCCTCCTAGAGGAGTTGCTACCCATAGCTAAAGAGTCTCTTAAATCCTAACTAAGAAGAAAGTGGCCACTGAACAATTACAGTGCAGTAACCCCTTGAGTGAAGAAGAATTGTTTGGTAATCTCAGTGTTGTCAGGTGTATGAGGAAAGAGAAGAATGTGTAAAGAATGGGCCAGAATGCTCAGTGTGTGTGTAGGCAAAGGGAAAGTGAACCGTTAACAGAGAAGGATCCAATGTAGGACTGTGGCCAGTCAAAGGACCCCGTAACTCTCTAGCAGTAGTATCTCAACTGGCTTTAATCTACAATGTAGATACCATCACTACTGCTACTCACAGTATTGAAGACCTATTTTAAAATCATTACTAGTATGGAGGTAAGTACTCTTCATGTTGTGTACTGTACGCATGACTTTAATGTTTCTTTTCTTTCTTTTTATCGTCCAACATTTTTACTTCATAAGTAAAAAGGTTTTTTGAGCCCATAGGGAGGCCAAGTGTCCCCAAATCCATACATCCTTGCCAATCAAATTTCACAAAAACTTGCAAAACCAAGATGCTGTAAGCCCAAGGGCTCCAACCGGGAAAAATAGCCTAGTGAGGAAAGGAAATAAACAAACTACAAGAAAAGTAATGAACAATTGAAATAGAATATTTTAATAATAATAAAAACAAAATAAAAAGTATGAATTGAAATAAGATAGAATATGGTGTCCACATGTGCCCTCAAGCAAGAGAACTCTAACCCAAGACAGTGGAAAACTAAGGTAGGTTACATTGTATTATTATCATGAACTTAATCAAATCTTAAATTGCTGGAGTTTAAAGTAACATATCAAAATATATTTGCAGATGAAACTTATGTTCATAGGATTTTTGTGATTATAACTCGATATTTAGATAGTGATAGAGGCAAGGGAAAGGGACAATGCCCTAGAGACTGATTATATATACATATGATCAGCACTCAAGCCCCTCCACCCATGCTAGGACCAGAGAGGGCCAGACAATGGCTGCTAATGACTCAGCAGGTAGACCCATATATTACCCCTAAAGTACCCCATCCATAGCTTACTTAAACAGCTCGTTGGGCCAGATGTTTTAGTATATATAAGAGAGACATTAATCTACACAAGTTTTAGAGTTCCTGTTAAAGAAATCCAGCTACCTTTAACTCCTAAATTTCACAGTTCCTGGTATCTATTAGAAAATACTATCACTATTAATTCACTTTAATTTAATGGTAGGCCTATACTTTATTTAATTATCGAATTATACTAATTTACTTAGAATATCACTACATCAGCTGAGGCAAATTTAAGATCATAAGATTCAACAACGTTTTTCATCATCTGTTCAATGTTTGCTTGAATTGTATGCTACAGCTTCACACACACACAAACATCGTAACCAAAACAGTCATTTATTTCTTTAAATAATCAAAGTTTACTTGAAATTCTACAAAATATGAATTAAAGTTATGTAGTTCCTTCACTATCTAATCTCTTTATGATAATTGTATCTATTGAACATTCAATATTGGCGTTTTGCAACACCTCAAACCAGCAAACAAAATTATTCAGTCATTTAAGCAATCTTTAAAATGCGGTCTACTATTGATGACGTCACTAAACCATATTACAGCCTTTAATAAGACCCTTTATTTGTTTAATTAAAGCAATACTAACTTTTATAAGGTTAAGTTTGTAAAATATAATTGTCCAAGTCCTAATTCATCTGATATACGTATAGGTATCACCCCTTAGGCCTGACACGTAATTTCATTCATAAAAATACAGTTGTATGACGTCACAGGCAACCACCAATCAGAGCAGAGGACGAATCCGTTAATGAGACAACAGATATTCCAGGTAAATATACACTAGGCGAGAGGATTCCTCTGGTTAATGGGCTGTTGTTGGAAAACAAATGAATAGTGGTAAAGCTTTTGAGCTTTTAATGTATTAAGTAAGTAACTGGTTTCTCAAACAACAACTAACAAATCGCAGGAACTCCCTCTTGGAGGGATATTTCAGCCCTCTGATTGGCTATTTATTCTCAGCTGTGATTGGTTGTCACCTTTGTTTACAAACTCATATCCCATGTCTAACATAGTAGCCAAATCCTAGTTAATTATTTCTTTAAAAAAAGACTTATTTATTCAGTTTAAGTATTGAAACAAGATTTATTATCTATTTTATTATTGAATTAATTCTATTATAAGTTTATTTTTATTAAAATTATAATTTATAAAACCTAATTCATCTGTAATATGTATAGTTATTTTACTCCTACCGAGTCAAATTCATTCATAAAATACTATTGCATGACGTCACATACAACCACCAATCACAGCAGAGGACGTCTCAGCCAATGAGAGGACAGATATTAGTCAGCCTCACTGGAGCCATTTCGCGCAAACGCTCTAGCTAATGAGATTTTTTCATCCTACTCATTTTCATATACAACAATAATGATATTTACAGATATATTTCATTAAGAAATTATTGTTTTCGAGTTTATTTAATAACATTTGCAATTTTAAGCCATACTTTATATGGAATAAGTATATTGTTGGCATTTTAATCCCTACACTGACGTATTTTCTATTTAAGGTTATGATTTGGTAATTGATCGGTTCAATTTAATTATATAATATGTTTAGATGTATTTAACTAATATATAATACCCCATGTGTTAAGAACTTTAAAAATTTGGAAATTTGGGCATGTTTCTTAAGACCCCGTAACTGTGGTACATTCCTGGTTACTTATTGCCTTCGTTTACTACGGTTACACACACAAACGAACACACATAACATCGTAGCCAAAAGCACAGTCAATTGTCCCTTTGAATATGACTTATTTATTTAATTTACGGCTTTTAATGAGATTCCTTATTTATTCTATTTAGATATCAATAGTATTACTAAGATAATTTTATTCAAAAATTTATTTTCAAGCTCTAGATAATCTAAAATACGTATAGGTTTTTCACCCCCATTCATTTATAAACCCGGATCTCTGACGTCACATCACACATCTTGAGAAAACAAAAAAAGTGGGCTTTTAACTATAAGCAGATGATACTCTGTTCTCCCTTTCACCCCCAAAGGACTGTTAATTACATATTTTTACATTTTTTTTGATAATTTTACGAGAAACTTCAGGCATTTTCCAAAAGAATGAGACCAACCTGACCTTTCTAGGACAAAAATTAAGCTTGTTAGAGCAATTTTAAAAATTTATTTAGCAAAATGTGCTCAAAATTTAACCTTATGGTGGGGGTAAAAGGGTTCTACCTTTCAATTTCAACAATACAAGATACAAAGAAGAAAATTGATGAGATAATGACTGAAATAAAAACATAGATGCAGAGGATAAAAGCTTAAATTAAATGATGATTAAATAGAATGTATACAGAGTAAAATATAAACTGGAAAGAAATTATTTTCACACATCAAGGTTTGCCTGAACAGACTCTGAGTGACTGAGGGTGAGAAATAAAGTTATAATCTCCTAATTTGCCCTAAAAGTATGTCTGAACAGACTCTTAGTGTCTGACAGTCTGATAGAAGACGAGGAATAAAGTTAAAAATCCCTAGAAGTAAAAGTAAGAACCACATGAAATTAGAACGAATTATTGTAGTGTCTCCTATATCTACTCAATATAAAACATACATTTGATAATATATACAGATAAAATGTTCATTTTAGTAATGGAATATAATTAAACATAATAATAATATATATTTTTATCATATTAAAATTGTTATAAATGAGAAAAAGTACTTTAAACTGAGATGCAATATACAAAAAATGCGGCCCTGGATGCCAGGAAGGTGGAACGGGATAATACGTAAACAATATACGTTGTGGCTTGTGAAATTAGTGCGCCAAAAAAGGTGAAAAAAAACCTATTTCAACTACATTTAACGGTAAGATTAAAGTAAATTATTACATTTATTTAGGAATATATTCATTGTTTAATATATAGATATAGATATCATAGCCCAAGTCATTAGTATATACAATTAATGAGCCGAAAATTGTCTTGCTTAGGAGCTATTCATTCGGCCCAAGAACGTGTTAATTTTACCATTTAAAATAATACCCAAAGGAGTCATTGCTATTTTGGTGTAAGTTTAACCCCATAGCTGACCTGGTGAAATTATATTTTCTAAGTTATTTATTTGCCGTGAAAAGAAGTGTAATTTTCGAAGAAAAAAAGACGTTTTTCTCTGAGAAACGTGTTTTAGTAGATAAGTTTGTCCCGTCCGTAACTGTAATATAACCAAGACCTTAGAGGAACGGACTGTGTCAGTAATGAAAATGTGGGTAAGTAATATTGTAGTACAATATTCCTAACTGGTTATGCAACCTGTCAAAAATGACTGCTTAATATTTAAAGGGGTGTATGTATGATAGCGGCCACCTGTGTGTATTATTATGTCTAACTTAGAATACGGCAGTGTGAGGGGGGTTGCAGGGGGCATTAGGCCCCCGTTAGGTAAGAACAGGGCTTTTAGGTTAGGTTAAGGGAAAGTTTAGGTTAGTTAATGTCCCTTTTTATTGAAAATGTGAGGAACTGGCCACTGATGTACAAAGGCTCTGCCATCTTTTTTCTTGTCAGAACTGGTCTCGGGCTGTATGTATGATAGTGGCCACCTGAATGTATTGTGGCTAACTTAGAATACAGCAGTGTGAGGGGGGTCGCAGAGGGGGCGTTAACCCCCTGTTAGGTAAGTAAATAAGGACACGGCTTGTGGGTTAGGTCAGGGGAGAAAGTTGTGGAATGATCTTCCTAATCGGGTAGTTGAATCAGTAGAACTTCAAAAGTTCAAAGTTGGAGCAAATGTTTTTATGTTGACCAGGCTGACATGAGTCTTTTTATTGTTTATATATGACATATCTGTTCTTGACATTGTTAATAGTTTATGTATAACATATCTGTTTTGACATTGTTACTGTTTTTAGAATTATTTATTGTTAATTTGTTCTAATCATTTATTTCCATATTTCCTATCCTCACTGGACTATTTTTTCCAATTGGAGCCATTGGGCTTATAGCATCTTGCTTTTCCAACTAGGGTTGTAGCTTAGAAAATATTGCCGTGGTAAAGGTAAATTATATTATTCAAAATGATAAAATATGATAAAATAACATCATATTATGGTATGTTGGATCATTGTAAAGAACATTTTTTAGGGGTGTCTGTAGTTTTTGGGGACAGGGCAATATCTTTCTTATTACTAGCCAAATCGTTTTTCATTATGGGGAAGATGTTCTTTACAATGATCCAACATACCATAATATGATGTTATTTTATCATATTTTATCATTTTGAATAATTTTGAATAATATCATAATTTACCTTTACCACGGCAATATTTTCCAAGTTCAGCATGGTCCAAACGCAAGTCACGGGTAGCTCCTGCTTAGTTTCCAACTTTCCCGATAGATTGGGCACGTGTCATCCCAGTCTAAGAAACGTTCGTTTTTACAATTTAATACTGTCCCGTCAATCTACATATTTAAACCTTTGTTAAGTTTGTCGTTGTTAGGGACACGTCATTTATAGTGATATTTGATACTGCTATGATAATTATCATGAATTATTAGGTTAGGAAAAGGTCGTTACAATGCGTCGTCCGCTGAAGCCACGGCCAATACTCGATCGTAAAATTTCCCGCAAGCATTGTTCCCTGCCTGACTATAATAACACCCGTTTGGCGGCGCTCGGTTCGTCTATCAGCTGGTGGCGCAATCTTGAACAGTTATCGATGTTCAGACTTATGTTTTCGCTAATTCCAACAATCTTCATTTTTAACCTCTTGTTAAGATTGTTATTTCGTTGGGACACGTCCTAAAATTATGCAGAATACTATTTTGTTTTATATACAACCAAAGGTTAGGCTAGCCAACATCTAGTTCAGATATTTCGTTAGATAAAGCCAGTGTCAAACATAGCAACCGAACTAAACTTTTCGTTGGCCGCGTGATTTCAAATTTTTAATCCCCCCTCCCCCCATATGACCCGAGATTGAACTGGAGTCGACCCTTTTTAACTCTAACCGCCGTAATGGGTAGACGTGTTTCGTACAGTTACTCTTTGAGCGATATTGTTGAGTTTATCACTCATATTGATCAAATTGATTCGATTAAGACTCTAAGGTTTACTCGAGTTACTCTGAATTTTTTCATTATTTATTTCGAGAAGGCCTCTTAGGGGATTTTAGGGGTCCATGTGAGAAGTGTACAATTGATGTTGCGACATCGAATGTTAAGGTAAGCCTGAGTACTTTTTTATTATGACAATGTGGTTAAGATATAATTTTGAGTGCTGCCCATACCTTTTTTTGTGTATTAGAGAGACTTACGAAGGGGGTCCGGGGGCTTGCCCCCGGGTAGGGGTAGTGACCTTGGAACTACTAGGTTCGGTTAGGTTGGGTTTGTGGGGTTTGTATGTTAGCGACAGTGGTTGGGGGGTCGCAGGGGGGGCGTTAGCCCCCCAGTTAGGTCACGAGGAAGGTAAGGACATGGCTTGTAGCCCAGGTTAGGAGGGAAATTTTGGGTTAGTTGTCCATTTTTCTCGCACGTTTCCGACATCCATGACCAGAGTGGTCCTAGTATGTAGATTGTTGGGACAAGCATTTGCAAAACTAGTGAATTTAATATTATTTCATTCCGTGATCATTCCCTTGAAAAATAGCCAATTTCGGACTTTTTTTACTCGATTTTCGGCGGGTTCAAGGGCTGCCCCCATAAACTACAAAGGCTCCGAATACAGCAGTGTTAGGGGGGTCGAAGAGGGGGCGTAAACCCCCTGTTAGGTAAGTAAATAAGGACACGGCTTGTGGGTTAGGTTAGGGGGGAAAGTTGTGGAATGATCTTCCTATTTGGGTAGTTGAATCAGTAGAACTTCAAAAGTTCAAAGTTGAAGCAAATTTTTTTATGTTGACCAGGCTGACATGAGTCTTTTTATTGTTTATATATGATATATCTGTTCTTGACATTGTTAATAGTTTATGTATAACATATCTGTTTTGACGTTGTTTCTGTTTTTAGAATGATTTATTGTTAATTTGTTCTCATTATTTATTTATTTCCATATTTCCTTTCCTCGCTGGTCTATTTTTTCCAATTGGAGCCCTTGGGCTTATAGCATCTTGCTTTTCCAAGTAGGGTTGTAGCTTGGCTAGTAATAATAATAATAATAACAATAATAATGTCCGTTTTTAATCCACACGGGAGGAACTGGCCGCTGATATACAAAGGCTCCCTGGTCTCCTGACTTGGGGAGTACTTATAAAAAAAATTAACTGTGTGAATCAATATATAGTTTAGGGAATGAAATTTACATATAGCCACGGAATACTGTATTTTCCATAATGAATTACAGATATAAAACTTTTGGGTGTTGACAAGATGTTTACGAGTGTTTGGTACTTGAATTGAGGTCCCTAAAATGATGAGGAACTGCCTGAAATAGGCATAATTGAGTCTTTTTTAGTAAACCTGGCATTGATCCAAGTTATCTGTGTTTGTTCCTTAACATAATGCAAACTTTTTACTGTTGATGATAGTATGAGCAAAGCTTCAATGTCTGCTTAAGCTTTAAGTGAGGTAGTTGTAGGACCCTCCCACCCACCAAGTAGCGTAACTTTCATTTTGTTTCTGTCCGTTGTATCAAAAGCACATAATGAAATAGTATAATTAAGAAATATATAATTTGTTCTCTGGTCTTGGTTAGTGCCATAGCCTCTGTACCATGGTCATCCACTGTCTTGGATTAAAGGTCTCTTGCTTGAGGGTACACTCATGCACACTATTCTATCGTATTTCTCTTCCTCTTGTTTTGTTAAAGTTTTTATAGTTTATATAGGAAATTTTTATGGTGGTACTTTTCTTTAAATATTCTACTTTACCTTGTATCCTTTCCTCACTGGGTTACTTTCCCTGTTGGAGCTCCTGGGCTTATAGCATCTTGCTTTTCCAACTAGGGTTGTAGCTTAGCAAGTAATAATGATAATAATGATTTAATGCAGTAAGTAATACGATGTTTGTAATATGAAGAGGGACTATTTGTCGAATTTTCCAACTGAAAATTGTTGGCATATGAGTTAGGTTAGGTCCACCCTAGGCCAAAATTGAACAGAATTTGACGTGCAAACCATTGAGCTTCGAATAGCTTCTTGGAACCTATTAAGTGTGTAAGTTGAGGACTTTTCTTATCTCGCTATTTTGATCTTGCAGTGACTAAAACACAGGACTTGATGGCTTGGGTACTGGGTAGAGATTGCCCTTTATTCATACCCTACATGGGACTACATGATACCACATCCCCCTTATCACATACAAAGAGTTAATTACACATAATAACTAATCTGGCATATAAGTACAAAGAGATAAACGGTGAAAGTTCCATATTCAAACGTATTCCATTGTTTTCATTCCTTCACAATAAACATGCATAGTACAATTGGTGATTGTGGATATTAACCATTTTACCCCCAGGCTATTTGGAACTTTCCAACCCTTAACCCCCAAGGGTTATTTTTTTTTAAGCACATTTTGCAGTATATTTTTTTTAAATTGCTCTGACAGCCTTAAATTTTGTCATAGAGAGGTCAGGTTGGTCTCATTCTCTCAGAAAATCCCTGAATTTTTTCATAAAATTATCAAAAATATGAAAAAAATAATTTTTATAGCATTTTTTTGCAAGGACGTACCGGTACGTCCATGGGGGTAAAGGGATGGCTTTTGTGAAACGTACCAGTACGTCCTTTGGGGGTAAAAGGGTTAATTACTTACTTTTCTTATACTTAATATATATATAGACATTCTTATGTTTATGTATATATTTGAGTATAGAAATACAGTAAGTTTCCTTTTCAGTGTTTGTGCTGTGTGTGTGTAGTGGGGGGGTATATATTATTATTTAACTTAACACTTTATGGGAACTTATGGTATGTGACCACGTTACTTTCAATATACAGTATCTGGATGGGGTTTTCACCAGCCGGCCTGACTTGGTGTACACCGCTGTCGGATATGTAGTGTTATCACTAGTTGCGGGTCTTTGGTGGGTTCTTTCGGTCTCACTAGGTGGCGGCAGCGATATATCGGTAGGTCATGGTGGAGGCTGTGGTGATGATGTTGGAGCCTGCTGCCGGGTGTTGGACGGTTCTGTGTTTGTCGCGAGCGGTGTCGGACGGATGTGGGACCGGTTCCTCCCGAGGCACGCTCCGTTTTGGGCTTCCACAGTGTATGATTGGGGTTCTTCTGACTGGTTGTTCGGTTTGGAGGTCTGTGAAGTGCCGTTGTGTCCGATTTGGTCCTAGGCGATCCTGGAGGTGGTTGCGGGTCGTATTGTGTGCGAGATGTGGTTCGTATCGGCCTGGTAGGGTAGTGGTCACATTGCGATCAAACATGAGCTCTGCGGGGCTGGTTGTCTCGTTGTCGATCGGGGTGGCCCGTAAGTGGAGTAATGCAGTATGCATATCACTGCCTGTCCTAAGGCATTTTTGGATGATCGCTTTGCGAGGCTATTGGACTGAGGGTAATGTGGGCTTGATGTGATGTGCTTAATACCCCGGGCTTTTGTGTAGTCCCTCATTGCTGCTCCCGTGTATTGAGGTCCGTTGTCTGAGACCAGGGTTTTGGGGCATCCGAACAGCGAATACAGGAATTTGAGGTAGGTTGGCCACACTTTCAGATGACAGGTTTCTAAGTTCGGTGACTATCGTGAATTTTGTGAAATAATCAGTTGTGATCAGATATATCTTGTAGCCAATTTGGAAGATGTCCGAGGCGACTTTGAACCAGGGCATTGGGGGAATGTCATGATGCGTGGTTACACTAGAACTTTGCTGGGGCTGGTACTTCTGGCATATGTCACATGCCCTGACCTTGTCCTCTATATTCTTTGCGATGTTGGGCCAGAATACACACTCCCGTGCCAGGGCTTGTGTTTTTGTGATCCCTTGGTGGGACCGGTGGAGCTGGTCCAGTATCCGGCCTCTGACCTCTTTTGGGATGATAACTTGTCGCCCTTTGAAGATGACTCCGTCTTCCACAGCAAGGCTTTCTCTGTATGAGAAAAACTGGTGGATATCGGAGTGACAGCCTTTTACTGAGGTAGGCCAACCCTCGATGATAGTATGCTTGAGAGTGCGCAGCACTGGGTCGGTGTCCGACCTATGGCGGACCTCTTCCAAAATCTGGGGACCAAATTTTATGAGTGTGACTGATATCACATCGATTTTATCTAGTTCCACTCGTGTGTCCAAGGGGATTTCCTTGTCATTTTGTGGGTTAGGAAGGCGTGATAGGGCGTCGGAGAGTACAATGGTTCGTCCTTCCTTGGACTTGACCCTCATGTTATACCCCTGTAGTTTCAAGAAAAGACGTTGTAGTGTAGGTGGGGCACTGATCAGTAGCTTCTCCCAGATATTAACGAGGGGTTTGTGGTCAGTGACGGCTTTGAAGTCTCTTCCGTATAGGTAGGTATGGAATCGCTGTACGCCGTGTACTAGTCCAAGGTCCTCTCGCTCGATATTGCTGTAATTTGCTTGCGTTGGTGTCAGGGCTTTGCCGGCGAAGGCTATTACCTTCCCGTCTTGGATGAGGGCCGCTCCGAGGCCTTTTTGCGATGCATCGACTTCAAGAGCCACGGGTCCAGTTGGGTCATAGTAAGATAGCGCGCTTGATGGCGCTATTTGGTATATCAGGTGTTGATAGGTGGAGTCTGTAGTTTCTCTTTGTTGGAGGGTGACGGCATGTTATGCAGGTCGTGTACCTTTGACGGGTCTGGCATCATTCCCTTGCTGGTATAGCGTGGTCCGAAAAACTCGATTTCTGGTTTCGAAATGGAGCATTTCTTCGAGTTTAGGCTGAGCCCTCGTTGGGCTGCACGCGGCATGAACCCCATCAGGTTTTTGTCGTGTTCCGACTGGTCTTTCCCACATATTGCCACGTCATCGGCAATGCCAACAACACCTGCGAGATTCTCGATGATAGAGTCCATCCTGGCTTGAAATATGTCCTGGCTTACATTCAGCCCGAATGGTAGTCTTGTCCAACAATACCGGCCGTGTGGTGTTCGGAACGTTGTCAGTAGTTGCGAGTCCTCGTGTAGCGGTATACTCCAGTAGCCTGCTTTGGCGTCTAGCTCGGAGAACACCTTCGCTTTGGAGAATACCGGGTTGGTCTCTTCTAGAGTGGAAATCTTGTGGGGACATCTTTTGAGGTTTTGGTTGAGCCGCTTGGGGTCAAGGCAGATCCGTAGGCTTCCATCGGGTTTTGTGACATACACGAGGCTGCTGCACTAGTCTGTGTGTTCCGTTACGCGTCTGATAACCCCCTCTTTCTTCATAGTGTCAAGCTCAGACTTGATGCGGGGCTTCAGGTGGATACTCGCCTTACGGGGCGGATCACAGAAAGGTATCGCGTCATCCTTGAGGAGGAGCATCGCGGGCTCTTTTAGTTTGCCGATACAGTCAAACTGTGCTGGGAATTGCGCTTTTAGTTGCTCGACTGATCTAAATAGGGCCTTGTTGGCTTGGTTGCTCAGGTACTCCAGTAACGTCGTTGACACTGATTTCCACAATACCAAGTTTTTGGCACGAGGGAAGGCCAAGTATGCCTGGACCAGACACATCGACCACGAAGAACTTTTCTTGCGAGACTGCTGGGTTGCTGAGTTTGCGGACGCTGAGCATTAGTGACCCCAGGCAGGGAATATTGTCGCCACTGTATGATGTTAGTCTTACTGATGGTTCTGGGGGTAGTACGAGGTTGGTGGGTGCATCACCAAACATATGCTTGTATGTCCTCAAGGGCAGCGTATTGCCTCTGGAACCCGTGTCGATTTTGAGTTTCAGGGGCCCATAGGCTGGGGTGGTTTTCATGCTTGACCATGAGCTTTGAGAATGCTTCTCGTTTCGTTGCCACTCCTATGTCGGATATCGTTATTATGTTGAAGTTTGGCATATAATCTGTTTGCTCATCAAGACTGGGGTTTTCGTTAACCATAACTTCGTGTTGCCTGTGGCTAGGAGCCCAATTTGGACTTCGGTAGGAGCGCCCTCTTGTCTTGCTCTGGCGTTGTGTCTGCTGTGTGTTGTCTCCTGGCACTATTCTGCGTCCGACAGTTTTGCGGCACATCTTTTTCCAGTGCCCCTTGATGCCACAACCACTGCATCTATCATTGTAAGCGGGGCATGATCTTATGGGATGCCTAAGCCCGCACTTCCCGCAGGGGTTGTCCGGGGTTTGTGGTTTGTTCCGTGGCTCGATGCTTTCCCTTCGGATTGCATCCACGTTGGTATGGCCTGTACTTGCGTTCTCAGAGCTCATATGTATGGAGCGTAATGATGCCGTGGAGGCCGCAATGGCCTCGTATTCCCGACCTTTCGATTTAGTTAGGAGTTCTTTTCAAAATTCCTCGAATTGTGTTCGTAGTATGGTCATTTCGATAAGTCGTTTGTTGAGTTCTCTCTCTTCAAACTCGCACTTTGTCGCTTTTTCACGGAGTCGGGCCAGGAATTGACTGATTATTTCGGCAGGTTTCTGTTTGGTATTTGCGAATGCGAGGCCTTGAACTCGGAAATTTATTTTGACCGTTACATCGACTTCACTTTCAATAAGCCTTCATATGTTCTGAGGCACGCGTTGCTTCTGTTCAGTGAGGCCGCTCCATAAGATACGCCTCATGCCCTCATCGCCAAGGGCGATTTTAATTTTAGTTGCTTGCTTGGGTCTGTGACTTCCTGGTCTTCGAGGTACAAGTTCATGCCCCTTGAATGCACGAAACGACTCGGCCAGGGGCTGGTGAGCCCAGTCCATACTTGGGCATTTAGGCTGGGCCATTATTGGATTTGGTTTCGAGAGGGTGTTACACAATAGATGGATAGTGGTTGAATTAATAACACAGTTTACGGTTCACAAAGAGACACATGTAATAAAGGTATGGAAATCACTACAGCATTTGGCTGGCAAGCTTAGGGCATCGGGATTCAACTGGTCTACTGTTACGTGTGTGAGTGCAACATCTTGGAAGTCTTAGTATCTTAGATTATAGTACAATCTACTGGGTTTACAATGGGCAAAACAACGTGGATCGTCAGGTGTGCCTTGTTACATAATTATAACAGTACAAGGCCCTTTTTCCTCTTTTCTTTCCCTTCACTTGGAGTGTGGCGGTATTGCTGTTACTTGCCGGATAGGACTTTGATGCAGGTAAACCTCCCAATGGAGCAACGTACGTGTGGGAGAGTATGGATAGAGATATATGCAAATCCATTTCCTACTGTATCCATGCATTAACAGACACCATATTTGTATCGGTAGAAGTTTTTTCATAACTTTTTGTCAAGTTTTGGCAGAAACCTGGCTTATCACCCGGGACATCTTTTTCTGAGGTTGTTATAAGGGCGGCAGAGGTCAAACTTTGGCTCCTTTTACCTGTGAACACTTTGACATCCCGGGAATTGAACCAACCAGTTTGGTTATAGGGACTTCCTGTCTCCTCGTTATAAGTCTCCGGTTAAAGGACAAATATTTGTATTTGTGAAGGAATGAATCACTCTTCCCAAATAGACAAACCTGAGTCCTTTTAACTTTCTTCCTCAACTGCCCTTCAAGTCCTAGGTTAAGGTCAAAGTGGCTTTTCTGTAGCCTGTCTGGTGGACAGAGCTTACCCGCCTCCTTGCAGGGAGTGCCCACGTCATTTTATAGATACTGAGAGTCAAGTTCCAGCTCATATTAAAGGACTCAAGTTTGTATAGTTAGGAAAAATACAAATTACTAAAAGAATATCTTGATTTTGATTTTCTATTAACTGAAAGTTGAGTATTGAATAATGAATAATTACCCAGAATATTAATCTTTGATAAAAATTAGGGACAGTATTTGCCTCAGAGCACTGCTTAGTATGCATGCAAGATACTTTTAATGCTAAGATCTCAACATTATTAGTAGTACTGATTTACGTGTTATATTTTTTTTTGTCTCATTTCAGGTCTCAACAGAAATGATGCTTTGCGTAAGCAGTATGCGGGAAGTAGGAGAGAAGAGTACCCGAGTCTTGATGTTTACTCGGAAAGGGAGAGATGGCAAGAATATTGGTTGCCACTAATGCAGTTGTCTCATGAAGACACCACCCTACATCTCTGTAGTAGAGGTAAGAAGGATTTGAATTCTTACCTTTACGTAAAGGATTTATTTCTAAACCGCCAAGTTTCTTAAAAGTGATTGTAATGATAAATTCTGTTAGGTCTATTAGAGTATTTTGTAGAGTAGTTTATGCAGGAAAGCTGCATTTACAAACATAGTAGGCCAGCATATCTGTTAAACAGCGGCACAGCAGTATCTAGAATGGTAAACGTGTTGCCTTAGTTCAACGGACAGTTATTTGCTGGCTGGATTTGCTCTCCTCAGATAATGTTTGTGATATTAAGTAATGTAAATATCTTTTTGGGAATGAATTGAATCTGGTTAAATCATTTTTAAAACTATTTGTTCTTACATGAATACAAAGCATTGTCCTCTAATAGAAAGAATGATTTCAGCTGGAAAACATCTGGTAAAACTTTTGATAAGGTGATAGTTGTCTCTGGCTGGCAGAAGGTGAGCCCCTCCCTTATTAAAGGCAACTGAGCACTTGCTTTGGTATTGGTTTGTACCGCACGTGTATTACACACGCTCGTACACTGGAAAGGTATTTTCTGTTTTTTGTATATTGTCGTTATCGCTTTCCCCTTGCACTGATGACCTGTTCGTGCCTGTGTGTTCTTGAATGATTGTGTTTGAATTTTTATGTCGTTCTTGATGGGAACCGGTTGTATGTATACTCTTGATTTGTCCAAATAAAGTTACTGTAGTTGCATTTGACTCATCTCTCAGTCACCTCCTAATGGCTCACTTGCACATTGATGACCAGCGAAGTGACCTGTCCCTCCTGCCAGCCCCCCCCCCCCCCCTACTGCTATGCCTTACTGTTTTAAGATGCTGCCCACCTAACCTGCCTTTTTGGCACATGCTGCCCCAATGAAACTACCGCCCTTCACTAGCAGAAAAGTGTTCGCCTGGTTCCAGCATGCCGAAGTCCAGTTTTGTATCAAAGGCGTCATGCACCAAAGCATATTACGTTGTCGCGGCGATCCCCAGGATAATTTAATCTTGGCACTTATATAAGCACTGAGAGGCCAAGTTTTCTTGCACAATTGTCGGCTAGGATTCTCTTAGTTTGCGGACCATCTGGCGAGTGCCCTAAAGGTAATAGATTCTTTGATAAAACTTTGAAATAATAATATTCAAGAAGACCCATCGATAAGAGTCACTGAACTGTGACTCCTACAATTTCTCTCCCACTGGGAGAAACAGTGTAGTATTGAGAGCCTTACCCTAGGATAAGAGATACTTTATTAGTATGTTCTCGCTTCATTCGTCAGGTAATACAGTAGGATACGTACCTGGAATGTAGCCATCCCAAAGTAGAAGGATCGATACACACTACATAGCTCACGGAGCTGCTACCTGCTCTCGGTTCCGACGAGAACAAGCACGCACTACCAGTAGGAATAAAGGCTGCCGTCTTTCTTGCCTTCAGCACCGGCAGGGTGAAGAAAAAGATTTCCAGGAGCACCGTTTTCTCTCTTCGGAAAGCCATCAGACGGGCGGATCCTGCATCTACGTAGGGAGTAAAGGTAATTTCCCCAAAAAACTTACAAAATCCAAAGTCTAGGTTCTTCATCAGCCTTCAGGAAGAGTCTCTCAGCGGGTGGAGTCTGGAAATGTCAGACAATCTTCACCACTCACTATCATGAGGGATATACACACAGGTCCCTGAATACTTTTACCCTCGGTCCGTTGGTATCTGCTTAGCAGGTTTGTAGCGAACATAACTCCCTCACAAGACAAGAAGAATCCCGTTCAAGGTAGCGGTCTCACGTAATTCTAAGAGGGACGTTTTCTTTTCCTTCGCTGGGGTGCAACGGACATGGTGTTACTTGCCGGATCAGACTTTGATGCAGATAAGCCTCCCAACGGATCAACTTATGAGTAGTATGGATCTCGATATATGCAAATCCATGTCATACAATGACTACATTAACAGATGCCGTATCCTTATGGATATAGGTTTTTCCATAACCATCTGTCAAGCTTTGGTAGAAACCAAGCCTATCATCTGGGACATCTTTTTCTCAGGCTGTTAAAAGGTCGGGACGGGTCATACTCCGTCATCACGTGAATGAAGCCAGCCAGTTTGATTATAGGGATTTTCTCCCTTCTTATTATAAGTCTCCTGTTTAAGGACAAAGATTTGTGTTTGTGAAGGAAAGAATCAAAATTCCTAACTACACAAACCGGAATCCTTTAACTATCTTCCTCAAGGGCCCTACGAGTCCCAGGTTAACATCCAAGTGTCTTCTCGGTAGCCTATTTGGTGGGCGGAGCTTAACCGTCACCGTGCAGTGACTACCTCCACCTTTTTAGGAATCATGAGAGCCAAGTTTCAGCTGCTATTAAAGGACTCAGTTTTTATAGTATAATTAGGAAAATTACAAATTACTAAAAAAATTATCTTGATTTTCAAATATTCTGTGTCAGGTTATTAAGGCAAATACTAATTAATTGATGCTAACTGAAAATTGAATAATGAATAATTGCTCACAGAATGTTAATCTTTAATGACAATTGGATATTTCCCTCAGAGCAAGGCTTAGTATGCATGCATGATACTTTTAATGCTAAGATCTCAACATTTTTAGTAGTTCTGATTTACGTGTGACTCATTTTTTTTGTCTTATTTCAGGTCTCGACAGAGATCGAGCTTTGCAGAAACAGTTTGCTGAAAATATCTTAAAAGATAAAGGACACAGGTACAAAATCAAGCTGTACCAGAAAGAATGGAGTACCTTAGTCAAACAATTATACAGTATGTATGTATATCAACATTACGAAGGCGACGGAAACAGGAAGAATTTCTCAAGCTTGAGATATTACTCGACCGGGACAGTCGATCCAGAAGTTCTGACATCTACTCCCCATAGTTAGCACTCGACTCCAGATCCTGGTGGCCTTTATGGAATTCCTCAGCCAGAGACATGAATGGCAAGAACTTGGCTGTCAAATGCAGATTTACCGCCGGCAATGCAAATCTTTCGTTCAGGCTGTGAGAAAATGTCATCAAAACATCACTTAATCTCTCTAATATAGGTAAGAAGGATTTGAATACTGTTCATATGAACAGTAAATTCATCATATTTCTTTATATAAAGGATTAATTTTTAGGCTTTTCATTTTCATAAGAGTGATTATAATGATAAATTCTATTAGGTCTGGTATTATGTGGGTTAGCTTATGTAGGAAATCTGCTTTTATGGACATGGTAGTCACAAGCCAGCATATTATTATTATTATTATTATTATTATTATTATTATTATTACTTATTATTACTTATTATTACTTATATCCAATAAACTGAGGTATAGTTGTATGTGAAATGGTAAACATGTTGCGTTAGTTTAACAAACAGTTATTTGCTGGTAGGATTTACGCTCCTCAGATAAGGTTTATGGTATTAAGTAATGTAAAGATCAGTTAGATCAAATCATTTTTAAAGCTATTTGTTCTTGTACGAATACAAACAATTTTCCAACAATTAGAAGTATGATTTCAGCTAAGCTGGAAAACATCTTTTAAAACAAGGCAGTAGTTTTTGGCAGGTGGAGGGTAAGCTCCACCCAAACAAAAGGCAACCGAGTACTCACAGTACAGATGTACTCTGCTACTCCATAAACTGTTTTCTCGTTTTTTAAAAATAATGATAATATACTGTAATAATAATAATAATTATAATAATAATGGTAACGATGTTTATTGGACAAAAAATATCTACATACAAAAGATTTACAAAAAAGATTCAGTCCAAGCCCATGTGGAGCAGAGCTCTTTGATTTGTGCGTCTGATCGTAGGGAGACTACAAGGTGACGGGCAGATTTGTCCTGGTAAACCTGTTTGTAACTGTGGCAGTATTCTGTACAAGCAATCATCATCTCTGTAAGTTTTGCCGACAGCGAGTACAGTGACCTTCGGAAGGCAACTGAGGCTTCCATCAAGGGAGAATTGACATCCATTAAGTGACAATGGTCAGAAATGGTTGGGCTGCTTGGAAGTACGGGACGATGTAGTCTGGTGGCTGAAGGACGAGAAACTCATTAGGAAAACTCCACTAGATTCCTCACCTTTGGAAACACTGATGTTCAGAGACACATCCAAGGATGGAGGGGCAGTGCACACCTCAGGATCTAGACCTTTGGGATATAGAAATGGAAGCAGCACTGATACCATTGCAAGCTTAACAACAGTGTTTGAATGGTTGTTCACTGGCGCTGATGGACGACAACACTACTGTAGTGGCCTGCTTAAACAAACAAGGGGACACTGTTTCAAACCCTTTGAAAGTTAGGAAAGCAGACGTACGTTTGGGCAGCTGACGACACAGTAGAGCTGTCAGCTAGGTCAATTCTTGTACTTGAGGACACGCTCATTCGCCAGGGACATATGGTAGTATCGTAGTAGTTTTCACATTTCTGCTCTGTGGAAAGGCTTCTTGATCTTTGGGGTTTGTCAAACAGATGAACAAGAAGCTACGAGTATTTTTCTCGCCAGTTCTAGACCTGTCGGCAACGTTAGAGGATACTTTTGGATAACCCTTGAATAACATGAATGCATTCGCCTTCCCACTTTTCTTTTGGATTTGCCGACCAATTAAGAGACTATTGACGACATTGTATGAAAGGATGATCCCGATGGACACCAGCTGAATGCTATCCAGACTTTCTGATGCTCCGCGTCTTGGTACGGCGAGAACTACCCCATGGTCCACCCTCCTCTGTCAGCCCAACCTGCATTTGTACCACATCTCAGTATCTTTTATCGTTCATCGCGGTTGGCAACTACCCAGCATGTCCTCCGAGTGAAAGGGTTTTTGTGAGGCACAGCACAGAGGTCTGGATACTTGTGAAGATCATCAGTAGCAGTCTACCAGGGGAAGTGGACCTTCTTCTGTGATTGATTTCCTGCTTTACCTTTGTTGGGAAAGGCTCATCCAAGTCTCCAGTGTGGAAGTCGTTCACTTCAGATGGAAGGGCTTAAACCTTTCTTCTTCAAAGGAGTCGTCTGTGATCTTGGATAGCTTCGAATAATCTTGTCCACCTAGCGTGTAACGTCACTTGAGTTCTCGTGTCTCTTAAGAGACATTTTGAGATGGGAGTCATATAGGAATCTAAATTGAGTATAGTGTATCTTTGGATGAGATCATGATGAGGGGTAGATGGAAATGGTTTGGTCATGCTCTTCGCACTCCCCAGGAGAGATTAGTTCACCAGACGTTCAGCTGGGCTCCACAAGACACTAGAAGAGTTGGAAACCCAGGCCTACATTGCTGAGGACTATGAAGCATGAAGTAGGAGACGATGAATGGAGAAGTATTGAATTAAAAGATCAAGATAGAGACAACTGGCGAGATCTAACCGAGGCCTTTTGCATCAATAGGCTTAAGAGGAGATGATAATGATATGATATCTGAATATTGGTCCAGGTCTCATTGATATGTCTGTATTTGATTGTGTGTGAGTAATTCAGTAATAAACCTATGTACTCTTCATGCCTTAGCTTATTCAAGTCAGGTAGTTTAAAGTACATACTCTGCACCTTTGTTTCACCTGTATACAATGGCGTGCCGAGTAATTTTGCGTATTTCCGTTGTATTACGGTAGTACTGTAATAGTTGGTTAATGTCATATGGCATTTCATTTCTGGAGTAGAGAAGGATCAGTTTCACCGCTAGAGGTTCTCAGGGTATTGAGTACATACTTAGATCTTTGAAAACTGGACTTCTGTGCAGTTCTAGCGTGTGGATATTTCCGCTACCCCAAATTGGGCCAACGTAAAGTAATTGGTCTGTAGTGAAATAATTATATATTAACCCTTTTACCCCCAGGCTCTTTGAAAATTTGCAACCCTCTACTCCCAAGGGGTTATTTTTTTCCCCAGCACATTTTGCAGTATATTTTTTATAAATTGCTATAACAGCCTTAATTTTTGTCATAGAGGGGTCAGGTTGGTCTTATTCTCTTGGAAGATGCCTGAATTTTCTCAAAAAATTATCAAAAATATGAAAAAAAAAATTTTATAGCATTTTTTGCAAGGACGTACCGGTACATCCATGGGGGTAAAGGGATGAATTTTGTGAAACGTACCAGTACGTCCTTTGGGGGTAAAAGGGTTAAGAATGATATTGTGATTTTAAGAAGAAAATCTTTAGACTATTAATGTGATGGAAAACATGTGAACAATAACAGTTAAGCTGGATACATGTGACTATTTTTTTTTAATCCTTAGTTATGTTTTTAACGCTATTGAGTTGTAATTTATCAACGTAGAGCTTTTATTAGTACTTCGAAGCGATGGGTATTTGAGTGTGAGAATCTCCGCTTAAAAACTTCATGAGTCTTCATGTTAAGTAGAAGAATTTAAGGAATAAGTAGTATTATGAAATTATTATTTGAATGACTTCAAAGTAGTTAATGCAAGAAATGCTAAAATTCATACTTTTCTTCACAGATTTTGAACTCTACGATGACTGCCTGCAGAGATACAATATTCAGCTATTGCAAAGGAAGGAAGCTGAAAGCATGTTTGTATGCTTATTTACACATCTCGGGGGCACTGTGGCTCATCACTTCCCCACTCAACTCCACAGTGTGATGTGTTGTTCAGTCTTTGGATAAAGACACCACTCTACATCGCTCTAATAAAGTTAAGAAGGATCTGAATACTAATGAACAGTAGACTAATGATAATTCTTTATGTCTGTTTACCAAGTCCCCTCCCCCCAATTTTGGGGGGGGTAGTGGATATCGAAAAAGGAACAAAAGGGAACTTTTCCAGGGATTCAGTCGGGTTATGTCCCCTGTGGCCCCAGGGGCATAACATAAATTAGAATAACGTCGACGTATCCCTGCGTGTCGTAAGAGGCGACTAAAAGGGACGGGACGAGGGAACTGGGAACCCCCCGCTCCTGTAATTTTGTTCCTAAGAGATATCATTCTTTTTGTAAAGGATTAGTTTCTAGACTGCTAAGTTTTGTAAATGTGATTATAAAAATGAATTCTATTAAGTCTGGTATTTTTAAAGGTACTGTATTGTGTAGGTTTGCATTTCTCTCACGCCTTGCATTCATGAACGTTTCAGACCCCAGCCGGCATATCCGTTAACCCTTTTACCCCTAAAGGACGTACTGGTACGTTTCACAAAACCCATCCCTTTACCCCCATGGACGTATCGTACGTCCTTGCTAAAAAATGCTATAAAAATTATTTTTTTTCATATTTTTGATAATTTTTTGAGAAAATTCAGGCATTTTCCAAGAGAATGAGACCAACCTGACCTCTCTATGACAAAAATTAAGGCTGTTAGAGCAATTTAAAAAAAAATATACTGCAAAATGTGCTGGGAAAAAAATAACCCCTTGGGGGTTAAGAATTGGAAATTTCCAAATAGCCTGGGGGTAAAAGGGTTAAACTGAGGCACATCTGTATTTGGTATGTTGCAGTGTTAGTTAAGTTAGTTTAATGAACAGCCATTTGTTAGATGAATTTGTTGTCCTCAGATAGTGTTCATGCCAGTGAGAAATATAAAAATCTCTTAGGTAAGGGATAAAAATATTATCTGTTTAAATCACCCTTTTAGAGTATTTGTTTTTACACAGAAATCATTATCCCTTACTAGCCAAGCTATGACCCTGGATGGAAAAGCAAAATGCTACAAGCCTAAGGGCTCCATCAGGGTAGGTAGTCCAGTGATGAAAGGAAGTAAGGGAATAGCAAGTAAACTATACAGTATATAAGTAATGAATAAAAATACATTAAATATTTTAGGATAAGTAATAGAAGAGGAAGACCCAGGCCTACATGGCTACATGGCTGAGGACTATGTATTGTTAAGTAGGAACCGATGAATGGAGAAGTATTGATTTAAAAGCTCGAGATAAAAACGACTGGTGAAATGTTAGAAAATTGGTTTGTAGTGAAATAATTATATTTTAAGAATAATAATGAAATTGTAAGAAGAAATTTTTTAGCTCATGACTATAAAAAGCCCTTTCTGAGTGGGAATAGCTCGATGTCGTGAAAGGGTTTGCGTATCGCCATGATCAGCCAAGCTGTACTAGTCTGGGCCACCCATACTAGGTTGGTTTACAGTGAACAATCAGATGAAAATCTCCCACCGTCACCAAGCTGCACTGGCCAATGCAGTGATAAGAACATGCCAAATCCCAGATATAGATTAACCCTTTTACCCCCAGGCTTTTTGGAAATTTCCAACCCTTAACCCCCAAGGGGTTAATTTTTTTCCAGCACATTTTGGTGTATATTTCTTTTAAATTGCTCTAACAGCCTTAATTTTTGTCATAGAGAGGTCAGGTTGGTCTCATTCTCTTGGAAAATGTCTGAATTTTCTCAAAAAATTATCAAAAATATGAAAAAAATAATTTTTATAGCATTTTTTTGCAAGGACGTACCGGTACGTCTATGGGGGTAAAGGGATGGATTTTGTGAAACGGACCAGTACGTCCTTTTGAGGGTAAAAGGGTTAACATGACTGATGCCTTTGTTCTGAAGTGGACTAGAAATGGCTGCATTTGTTGTATAAAAAGCAAGTGAACAGCAACAGTTGAGCAGAGTAAATGTAGGTGCTATTATAGTATGCTATCTACCGTTGATTTTGCTATCTACCACCCTTCTCTGACTATAGTATGATACCCACCATCAGTCCCTAAGGGTACGGTCTACTTGCTAATCCGCCTCTAATAAGGAGGATCACTACTGACTTGATAACCCAACCTAACCTAACCTAACTCAACCCAACCTAACCTAACTTACAAACTGCTTATAATTATGCACCCATGTACTAACCTAATCTAACCCAACCCAACCTAACTTACAAACTGCTTATAATTATGCACCCATGTCCTAACATAGTCTAACCCAACCTAACCTAACCTGCAAACTGTTTATAATTAAGCACCCATGTTATCCATCCAATAAATATTATTAAACTATCATTAAAGTCCAATGAGGATAACATACTGGTGGTAAGTAATCTGTTTGGTAATCCTCATCAAACAGGAGGATTAACATTGACGGCAGATAACATACTTTGTGGTAGATACCATACTATAATAGAAATTCGACGGTAGATAGCATACTATAATGGCACCTAAATGTAACTGTTAATGTTGCCAAGAGTCCTTCATTCTGTTTTTCATATTATTGAGTAATTTATCAACACAGTTTTTATTACAATGTTTTGAAATGACGAGCTATTTTAGTGTGATATTTTTCACCTCATTAGTCTTCATACTTTAACCCTTTTACCCCCAAAGGACGTAATGGTACATTTCACAAAACCCACCCCTTTACCCCGATGGACGTACCGGTACGTCCTTGCATAAAAATGCTATTTAGATTTTTTTTTTTTGCGTATTTTTGATAATTTTTTTGAAAAAGTTCAGGCATTTTTCAAGAGATTGAGACCAACCTGACCTCTCTATGACAAAAATTAAGGCTGTTAGAGCAATTTAAAAAAAATATACTGCAAAATGTGCTGGGAAAAAAATTTCCAAAGAGCCGGTGGTAAAAGGGTTAACCTATTCAAGTACACAAACTTAAATGATGCCAAGAAACTGTTTGTAAAAGTCAAATTGCTGTAAGTTGAATTTTTGAGAAATTTAGACCTAACCTGAACCCCATCCCTATGAGTTCCAGCTACAAAATTCAACAAATAATCAAGTTTCTTATAAAATAGATATTAGGTTATCACAAATGTCGTTTTGCCTGCTGTATTAAATGATATATCTTACTACTGTATTCCTTTAGCTTTGATATTTTCAGTTGTATTTTTCTCTGTATCTCCGAATTTTTGAAAGTCAAGGACCTTTTGTATATAAGAATTCAAGGAATACATTATTATAGTTTTTGAAGTATTTTATTTTGGTTGTTCATTGCTTCTTATATTGTTTATTTATCTCCTTATTTCCTTTCCTCATTGGGCTATTTTTCCCTGTTGGAGGCCTTGAGCTTATAGTATCTTGCTTTTCCAATTAGGGTTGTAGCTTAGTTAGTAATAATAATAATAATAATAATATTAAAGATAATAATAATCACTTTAAATCAGTTAATGAATAACATGTTAAAATCGCAATTTTCCCTTACAGATGTTGGTGCGTTACGGCCGCATGAAGAGAATCGACCGAAGAGATTCCCACCAATTCAAGCATCCCCAAGGACGAGAATTTCATCAAGAACTCGCATCTGATCCATCTCCTTGGCTCATCTCTACTACAATTTTTCATCCCTTGACGGATATGTCTGTATTTAGAAATAATTTGAAAGAAATTTATATATAAACTTATTAGCTAAAGTACTATTATTAGGTGAACTGCTGGGTAACTTTATTGAAAGATGAAAATAAGTGATCCTATGTCAGACTTGAAAAGAATAGCGTAATACTTGGAAAGTCGTAAAGGTGTATTGTATGTATCATTCTCTGTATGAGAAATATTAGGTATTGAGGAACAGGTGTCTGTAGCTTTAGTCTGTACATATCAACTGAAGAGTAAACCATTTTTTAATATGTTATACTGTACAGTATAGTTATATCAAACTATTTATATATAGGTCCTCAACTTACAATAAAACAATATTTTATCATTTAATACAGTAAGAAAGATAACATTTGTAATATCCTGATATTTATTTCATATGAAACCTGACTATTTGTTAACTTTTGTAGCTGAAAATCATAGGTATGGAATTCAGGTTAGGTCTAAACTAGTCCAAAATATAAAAGAATTGGACTTACAAACAATTTGTCTTTCAAACAGCTTCTTGGGATCAATTAAGTTTGCAAGTTGAGGACCTGTAAGGGAATGTGTAGAAAAGCATTTGTTTTATCCGCTGAAGATAGGAGATACAGAAAGATATGTACTGTATGAAATAATGTATATTAGATACAGTATGTGAACTTGAAGGTATTCGATCTCGTTCTAATTCTATTTGATGAATTTAGTCTTAGATGTCCATAATTGTAGGGATTAACAAAAGGTTATTACTGTTTCATAAAAAGTTTTAGCTTTTTGAGATAATCAGTTTTTTCAGCAGAAGGGTAAAGTCAAACCTGTGTGTTTACGTAATTGTATATAAGCCTACAATGCTTTAAGTCTGAGCTCTGTAAGAAACACTTAAACCTAAATGAGCTTTATGTTATGATATATCACAGATAACTTTATAGGCGTCATAAAATACAGGGATTGGTGAAATCATTGTTAGTTCCGTATGTGGGATACAAACCTTTTGCTATAAATAGCTAAAGGCTTCTATCGTTAGGAAAGATACAAATTATTTCCATAATTGTCATTTTTAGAAGGAAGACTTTTGATAGTTTCTGTAGTACTGTACTTGTTCAGGTTTCATTAGGGTCGTAGTTGAATTTCTCCACGATTTAACGCATTCAGTAACAAGAAACACGCTAAAGGGAAGGGATAGCAAAAGTCATTATTTTCAGAAGGGAGAGTTCTAATTGAGTTTCCGTAGTACCTGCTCAGGTTTCGTGGCCGTCGCGGTTGAATTTTTCTATAGTTTAATGTGTTCAGTATTGTTGAAAGGAACTTAGGAGCAAGAAGTAACCTTAAAATAGTATTTTGAACTTACAGAATTCATCTGCTAGGAGCAAGAAGTACCTTTAGAACAGTATTTTGAACTTGGAATTCATCTGCAAAGGTCACGTGATTTACAAATCTAGGCTTAATCACCGATAAAGAATTATTCTCATCAAGCACCTATAGTTCCATGCATTTATGTACTCCTTAAGCAGACATCCTGGCATTCTGTTCCTCAAGTGTATTCGAATTGTATCTGATTTTTAGGGCTTACTAGGTATGTTTATAACATTATTAATAGGCAGAAATACATTTAGGTTTTTATGAAAATTTCCATTTAAAAATATTCCTTTTTAAATTTTAAGAATTAACCCAGTCTTAGAAAAAATCCATTTCATCTGAATTGTGTAAAGTGATTTTGTAGAAAATAGATAATGGTTTTTAGTCTCTTCAGCTGTGATAAATGACTTTTGTAAACATATTTTCACCTGTGTAAATAGATAATGTTTTTTCTCTATTGCTAAAATACTTTTAAATGTATTTTGCCTGTTAATAATTCTATTAGGGTTTGATATTGTACATATACTGCAGAAGTGGTAACACCTCGCTCAATTGAAAAGGTCCCTAAACTTATCTTATAGTCATGGCCTCTGTATCACAGTTATTGGCAACATTGATTTATTAATTTTCTCACTGTTTTCCATACTGTATTTGCTTGTAAGAGGATGATGTCACCTGTGAGGTGTATAGACCAATTGGTAAGGGACCTCAGATAGTGGGTTTAACACGCCCCAGTTACTATACCGACACCCTATAAGGGTGAGCGAGCTGGGTATATTCCTGCCATTCCATGCAACTTTTTTCTCTGGTATATTTAGCAGTATTTATACCTTAGAAATGGTGCTTTATAAGGAGCATTTCACGGAGCGACACAGGTTGAGCCCAGAAATAGATTTTTCCTTCGTCAAAATCCGTTCCATAAGAACATTGACTATCCATCATAGGTTTATATAAAAAAGTCAAAGTATTTTCCTCAAATGATATTTATACATCTATTTTTGGGTGTCTTTTAGCCCATCATTAATGTCTGCTAAGGTTTTAATTTTTCCCTGTATTAATGATTTGTCAGAGAGGATAAAGGTACCGCTCAGTCTCTAAGGAGCTTGCGATTGTAAATTCGGTTCTAAACACGTTTAAACTAACCGATCGGCACAAAATATGTCGGTATAGTTTTTCTCGGAGTATATGCTGATACAGGGCTATCATATACCAGACTTTCTTTTTTTTATAAATCTTGTTATGCAAGTTTATATATACACAACTGAAATTTCATTTGATAATAGCTTGGAAGTCGTTCTGATTTATATGTTGTGACAGTTTGTAAGTACAATTATTACATAGCTGTGATAAGTGTTTCTTCCTATGGTTTTTAATCTGGCTTCACAGATTGCCATTATAGGTCCTTAACTTACAAACTTAATTGGTTCCAAAAAGGCTGTTTTATAAGTCAAATTATGTTAAATTCTGTCCTAGGGTAGGCTTAACCTGAAACCCGTGCCTATGATTTCCAGGTACATAAGTCAGCAAATAGTCGTGTTCTTAGGAAATAGATGTCAGGTTACTGCAAATGTCTTTTTACTTACTATATCAAATGATATATTGTTTTATTACAGTAATTTCTGTATCTTGTTTCTATTAGTTTCAATTTGATTTGTTTGTATCTCCAAAATGTTTGTAAATCAAGTTTTTAAGTCGACTTTGTCAGTGGGGGACCTCTATCAGGACACATCAGAGCACTGCAGTTGTTCAGTACCTTCTTTGAAGAGACTTTAACCCTTTTACCCCCAGGCTTTTTGGAACTTTCCAACCCTTAACCCCCAGGCGTTTTTTTTTTTCAAGCACATTATGCAATATATATTTTTTAAATTGCTCTAACAGCCTTAATTTTTGTCATAGAGAGGTCAGGTTGGTCTCATTCTTTTGGAAAATGCCTGAAGTTTCCCCTAAAGTTATCAAGAATATGCAAAAAAAAATGTAAATAGCAGTTTTTGCAAGGACGTACCAGTACGTCCATGGGGGTAAAGGGATGAGTTTTGTGAAATGTACCAGTACCTCCAATGGGGGTAAAAGGTTTAAAATCCCCACTGGAATAGAGACCTAGTCAGATTCCTCCAAAGAGTTCAATCAGTTGAGAAGTGTGCATAGAAGAAAAGGCTTGTAATCAAGATTTCTTTGAAGGTCTTTCATGATTAGTTCATAGGGAGAGAGGTTTGAACACTGTTGGATGAATTTCTAAGTTCCTCGTAAGGTTGTACGTATTCCTGGAATGAGAACACATTCGTGCTTATTTCCTTAAGTAGAAAGGAGAGGATTCTTTATTACAGATTGCAGTAGTACCCCAGTGTACGAGTTTTAATTTCTATTCCAAGAGCAAGCTCGTAATATTAAGTAATCATGATTTAGAAATTTTTTCCCATAAGAAATAAAGGAAATTCACTCATGTATTCCATAAATACACATAAAAACTCATTTTTAAAGGTTTGTAATGGAATTGAGTGAACAAATTATAACCCCTAACATGATAAAGGTGAACATCAAGTGAAATCTTTGCTTTTTAGACCAATACAATGCTCATAAACTAATTTAAATCTTTGTGCTTGTATACCAATTTGCTTTTACTGTATGCTAAATGACTCGTATACCGAGGTACTACTGTAGCTTCTTTATCTTTATGATTGTAGGGAGGCATAGAATCTAAGAAGACCTTCATTATTAGATTTTTAAGCTCAATATATATTTCCCATATCTGAAGTACTGTGATGAACAACAAACGTTTGTGAAGTAAATTTTTATTTCAGTCAGCCTGATGAAATATTGATATACATATTAATAGAGTTATAGAATTTGCTTCCTTGTTGAATGAGATACTTTCCATGAGAACGTAGCCTCATCTTTAGAGGTTTTGAAGGGGACTTACTAAACTTTTAAAAACTGCATCGTAGAGGGATCTCATGCTTGAAATGTTTATCCTTTTATAGTATTTCATACCCAGAGGATAAATGATCTTCAAAGGGGATTCCTTGAACAGTTGTGGGATCCGACAGATTACTAGTACCACCAAACCAAAAGTTATTCCCAACAAGTTTTATTTTTCCGCTAGTAACCCTCTAGCTTTTAGGTCAGCCGGACTCTTTGATCAACTACAGTCATGCCAGTGTAGTTGAATCAGTGTAACATACAAACCCAGGTTTATTATTAAAATCAATAGCCTTTTCAACAAATCTCACCAATCAAGCCCTTAGTAATAACTTGGGATTTTTTCGGTTAGGTTTGTCCCACCGTGTGTGGGGATACAGGCTCTTTGGCTGGCAGCCCATAAAACTTGGGATTCATTTAAGGAATTGTGTGGCATTGGCAATTTGTGAGTACAGTTTTCCAGAGTTTTTTTTTATTACATTGATGATCCAATGTTTTTTTCTCTGGTTTTTAATCTGACCTCACAAATTGCCAATGCCACACAATTCCTTGAATTCAGAGTACTGTAAACTTTTACGGTACATTACCTTTCTTGCCGAAGTACAGTCTAAGGGGTAGGATAAGTAAGGAGCCGTTACACATCCTATCACCTTCAGGTGCCCCTATACGATCCCGCCTCGCTATTCCTTTTTACGCAGCTGGTGGCTACAGTGCGGTTGATTTTTGCGGGCGCTCTTTTCCCCTTTTTAGAAGATTTGATTTGTGTTTTGGCTTCAAGCGTGTTTATTGTTGAATGTCAAAGAGATATAGGGAGATGTCGGTGGCCACTCGATCACATACTGTCTTGGCTGTATGATACTTATGCAATGTATTATGATAACTTTTGATTGTTCCTACAATAGTGGGAAGGTTAACGGGTCAACAAATGTGAACATGATATTTAGGGTTTCTTTCTGTCATGTCGAGGTCTAATCTATAGCTTGACCTCATGGGTTAAGCCCATCCATAAGTCGTTTATTTATGGACTAACCTAATCGGTGATCCAAGACGACCAAAGGTCTAAACCATCTTAGAAGTACCACATCACAGCATTGTAGTGGTTCCTCTTTTGGATGAGCCAGGCAAAATTGTTTCTTACGAGCCAGTTCCACATGTCGGTTTAAATCCTGCCGTACAATGTGAAAGCTCCTCTTTCATTTCTTGCTAAACTACAACCTTCATTTCTTGCATTGTTTCTTGCCAAACTACAAATCTAGTTGGAAAAGCAGTATGCTATAAGGCCAGGGGCTCCAACAGGGAAAATAGCCCAGTGAGGAGAGGAAACAACGAAAAATGAAATATTTTAAGAACTGTAACAACATTATTATAAATATTTCCTATATAACTATAAAAACTTCAACAAAACAAGAGGAAGAGAAATAAGATAGAATAGTGTGCCCGAATGTATTCTCAAGCAAGAGAACCCTTAGAAAGAATGATACTCAGAGTAGTGCAAAGAAGTATAGGGGTCATTAAGCCTATTAGAAATATAAAAAGAATCAGGTTTGTTTTAAAAAGATGTACAGTAATCTTAATTGAATGTTGCATGTTGCCTCTCGCTCAGAGTTCTCTGTTTTTCTATTGTGTGAAATGGCCTTTATTCAAAATGCAAAATGTTGAAGCATAGGCCTTTATTATTTGAGATGGCACAATTTCCATCACATTTTAGATAAGGTTTGTGTTCATGAAACATAACAGAATTTTTCATTTAAGATAGTTACTTTGATCTTGGTTTTATGATTGATTATATAATGTTCCTTTGTATGTGCCTATGATAAGAACAGGTTCAATCAATTTATCGAATTGAAGGTTTATTATTAATGTTCACATGCACTTTAATTCAAAATTGTAGATATTGGTAACAATGTAGAGATGATTATCAGACATTTTGATAAATTTATGACCTTGGCCACTCCTGCAGTATAGTACAATTTAGTTTATTTAGTATATATTTTGTGTAGGTTGAAAAGGTTGTATAATATCATACTGAATATGATGTAATTATTGTTAAAGAGAACTTCTTAATATTTAAATAACTTTGTAAAAGTTCTTTTGACATAAGTCTGGTATTTTATTGTTTCAAAGGGAGACCCCTTAAGGGTGTCATTGCTTATGGGATAAGTTTTTTATCTTGAATTTAAAGATTTTGTAATGCATCGTTAGGCCAATTATATGATGTCTTTACAAGTATTTTGTTTTGATATTTGACATTCCTGAGCGAATATTTGCAGCTGATTTGTTCCTACAAAACTAGCTGACATACAGCTATAAAAACTCTTAACAAGGGGTAAGCGACCGCCCGTTTGTTAACCAATGGTAGCGGGGAGAAGCACCGTCTCCTTGCTCATTCATACATTTCTTACTTTGATCCCAGCCGTGGTCGAAGATAGATTCCTTCTTCCACGTAAACTGACTTTAGCTAAACGTTAAAATCTTTCCAGTTTGTCTTTTCAGGTGCAGCTTTCACATTTGCCCAGGCACATTGATGTCCTAGGAGGACAATCTTACACGCAGGCTTCCCATTGCTCAGAATGTAGGGAAAGACTCAAGGAAGGGGCACGCAAGTTTTTGGCTCGTCCTACACCATTAACTCACCTGTGGCAACAGCGGCTGGGACACCTGGCTTCGTTACAATGCCTGGTCCGCAACAGTTGTCTTTATATGTGGTCACTTCAATGGCAACTGAAGACCTTATGGTTTCAAAACAGGGATCCCAGAGCAAAAGGAAGAACCGAGTTGGTAGGTCTCAGACACGAAGCTTTTCAGTGATGTAGATCTTCTTCCTTTTCCACTCGAATTGAAGCTCCTCATGGGAGAATCAACAGACAGGTGTGATACACTCTTATTGCACCATGTGGTCTCTGAACTATAGTCCGAGATAGCCCACATAAATGCTACATAAACCTCATGGAGTTGAGGACAACCTTTCTTGTCCTTCAAAATTTCTAGCAGCTCCTTTCATGCCATTCGGTAGTGTTGATGAGTGACAACACTGCCATAGTGGCATATCTAAACAAACAAGGAGGTTCTATATCATGTTAACTTTGCCAGCTGACTTTAGAAGTATTTCGATGAACAGAAGACAGCTCGATATCCCTGTCAGCCAAGTTTAACGTCGTGGCAGGCAAGCTGAGTAGACAGGCTCAGATTGTAGCTTCCATCGGATAGTGAAAAAAGTCTTGACTTTGTGGGGTTTGCTGACAATAGACATGTTAGCAGGTCCTTGAACCAGAAGCTCATGGTTTACTGCTCTCCAGTACCGGATCCGCAGGCGGTCTTTCAAGATGCCTTTCAACATCTGCGGGATCACCTAGGTGATTTTGCGTTCCCCCATGTTTCATCTTTAGGAGAATCCTCAACAGGGTGAGATTTTCAAGTAACCTATCTATGACATTAATAGCGCCGATGTGGCTCCATGCAGAATGGTTTTGAGACCTTCTTCTGCTTCTGACAGAAGTGGCGGGGGAGCTCCCTCTTATACCCGACTGTGATAGGTTGGAGAATAAACCTTCTTCATAATCCAAGACTTTATTAGTATAAGTCAAATATACAGTGGAGCCATGAACGTAAGTTAATGCTACAAACTCCAAAGGAATACTGCCCTTAGGTATAACATTATGTAGGATAATTATCATAACAGCTATTTACATGTAAAAATAGTTAGGTAGTAAAGGATACTAAACTGCTTAACGAGCAACAACTCGTTACATCTCCCCTTCCTCCAAAAGAAGTTTGCATATACAGTAAATTAGTTTAATAATCAATAAAATAACTATATATAAATACCAATGCTGAAAACAGTCATTAATATACAAATAAACTTTAACCCTTTTACCCCCAAAGGACGTACTGGTACATACATATACCAAAGGCACTTCCCCCAATTTTGGGGGGTAGCCGACGACAACAAGAAACAAAACAAAAAAGGGGACCTCTACTCTCTACGTTCCTCCAGCCTAACCAGGGACCCAGCCGAGTTCAGCTGGTACTGCTAGGGTGTATAAAAAATCCTGTGAGACAGCAACGTACTGGTACGTTTCACAAAACCCACCCCTTTACCCCCATGGACGTACCGGTACGTCCTTGCAAAAAAATGCTATAAGAATTTTTTTTTTCATATTTTTGATACTTTTTTTTTAAAAATTCAGGCATTTTCTAAGAGAATGAGACCAACCTGACCTCTCTATGACAAAAATTAAGGCTGTTGGAGCAATTTAAAAAAAATATACTGCAAAATGTGCTGGGAAAAAAATAACCCCCTGGCGGTTAAGGGTTGGAAATTTCCAAAGAGCCCGGGGGTAAAAGGGTTAATATACATGTACTATCAACAATCATCTATGCCATAACGTTTAGGTTTACTCTTGAAGCGTGTTGAACGTCTATTTTGGATTTCAGGCTCGGATGTCTTAAGAACATCGTCCTCCAAATAGGCTTCTTTAACGACAAGTGGCTCACAGGCATCCTCGCTTCTCAGCTCAGGTTTACCCTTTTCTTTCTGTTGTGGACTGCTGCTCCGTATCAGACTCTGCTCTTGTAAGATCTGTTCCAGATCATTATCGTCCAATTGCTCGTCAGTATCAACCTCGGTGTTCTCCAAGTCATCCGAACATCTCTCTCCTGTAGCCAATAACTGCCATTGATTTCTTCTATACTCTCTATTTCCCACCTTGACTTTGCAAGATCTAGGAGCGACTTCTCCCATGCAAAGCGCAGGAGTCCATATCTTACTACCTGGCAGTCTGAGGCGTACCGCCTCTCCTGCGGGTATAGGCTTCAGTGCACGTGTCCCTCTGTTTATAGTAATGGGCCTGCTTGTCCTTTTTTTCCAAGATAACTGAAGAATCTTGCTGTGTAGGATATCTAGGCTTTAGTAATGATGACATGCAGGGCATGATAGTTTTATAACGTCTACCCATAAGTCTTTGGGCTGGGCTAGTCAACATGCCTTCTGTTGCTGTGTTATTCCAATTAAGTAAAGCCAAAAACTGATTCTCCAGTCAGTTTACGCTTTGTGAACATTTTCTTTACTATTTTCACGGCATTTTCAGCCTTTCCATTTGATTGTGCATACCTTGGACTAGAAATAATGTGTTCAAAAGAACATGTCTTTGCAAAAGAACGGAATTCTGGTGTGATAAACTGTGGCCCATTATCTGTTACTAACTGGTCCTGTATTCCGTGACGAGAAAATATAATTTGTAGTTCTCTAACGATGGCCGTCGATTTCGTATTATTTACTCATGATACTTCAAGAAAACTGCTAAAATAATCATCTACTATGAGTATCCGATTATCAATATGACATAGATCAGCTCCTACTTTTGACTATGGACGAAGGGCAAACTTATGACTTTTCATCGGTTCTTCAGGAGGAGGGTCTCTAATTGACAAACAAGCATCACGCTGTTGAACCAATGTTTTCAGATCCGAGGACATTCCTGGCCAGAACAGCGCTTCTCTCATCTAGACAACCCTCCACTCCAATGTGCCCTTGATGTGTAATATCCAACATCTGTTTCCTGAGACTCTTAGGAACAATTAAATTATTTCCTCTGAACACTAAACCATCTTCAGTATGCAGTTCATCTCTATAATCATAAAAAGCTCTAGCACACTCGGGAGCTTTATTTTTAGCATTTGGCCATCCTTCTCTGATCATTTTTGTAACTGCTTGAAGATTGCTGGCACTCCACTGTGAGCTTTTATCTCTTGCAATCTGTCATCTGTGATCATCAAGGTATCTCCGATCAGTGTTGTAGCCTCATTTTTCACAGTTTGAAGGTAATTTACAAATATAGAATTTTCAGAGCAATTAGGCAAGAACACACAGCTTAATGTGTCAGCAATGTACATGTGTTTTCCGTTGACATACTTAACCTCCAAAGCATAATATTGCAGATGTAGCAACATCCTCTGAAGCCTAGCTGGGGCTGCTGCTGACGGTTTCTTGAAAATTAACTCCAGTGGTTGGTTGTCAGAATGCACCATGACCTTGTCCCATCCATATACATAATGGGGAAACCTCTCACATGCAAAAACATTAGCTAGACATTCCTTTTCAATTTGTGCATAACTCTGCTCTGCCTCTGACAAACTTCTGGATGCGAAAGCCACGGGCTGGCCTTTCTGCAAAAGAGCTGCTCCAACTCCATACTGGGATGCATCACACTGAATAGTAACCTCTGAAATTAAACTATAATAATGTAGAACAGGTGTTTTACTGGCTGCTTTGAAAGCTTTTTCTTGAACATCCTGCCACACAAATTCAGAGTTCTTGTGCAGAAGATCCCTCAGAGGAGAGGTCAATTCAGCTAATTTTGGCAGAATTTTAGCTAGGTACTGCACCATTCCAAGAAATCTTCGTACCCCTGCAACATCTTTAGGTGCTGGCATCTCCACTAAGGCTTTCACTTTCTCAGGTCCTGGTTTTAATCCTTTGTTGCTACATGATCCATAAATGAAACTCCCGTTTGTCTCAATTGGAGTTTATCAGTTCCCAGTACCACGTTTCGCTCTTCACAGCACCTGATAAAGGACTGAAGATTTCTATCATGATCATTTGTAGCCTCTATGTCAGTAGCTCCTTTTCCATACACCAAAAAGTCGTCTGCAATTACCTCAATTTCCTCAAGTCCCTCGATCAGCTGATGCATACAACGCGGAAAAACTTCCGGTGCCGAGCATATTCCAAATGGCATTCTCAGCCAGCGGTAACGTCCAAAATGGAGTATTAAAAGCTGTTAAGTACGAGCTCTCCTCCTCCAAAGGCACATGCCAAAACCCGTGTTTCACATCCAAGACTGTGAACACACGAGCTCCTGCAAGACGAGAGGCAGTGTCTTCCGGTGTTGGTAATTGATAGTGCTCACGAAGCACTGCCTTATTTAGATCCCTTGGATCAATGCAAATTCGTATTTCTTTATTTTTTTTAGCTATTATTAATAAAGAAGAGACCCACTCTGTTGGTTGCTGTACCTCAGCAATTATGTTTTCACTTTCAAGCTTATCTAGTTCCTTTTGCAGGACGGAAAGTACTGCCGAAGGCTCCCTTCTAAGAGCATGCTGCACTGGGTTAATAGACTGATTAACTCTGATTTTATAACTGCAATCAAGCTTACCGGTAACACCTCTGAAAACTTGTGGATGCCGTTCAATCAGAGGTTCCTTTGTAATAGAAGAAGAGCAGGCTGAACTGACGTGCAAGGCGTTATCACATAGGGGATTATTCTGGTCATTATCCTTTATTTCCAGAATATTAAGCGCCACACATGCTTGATAACCCAAAATTGAATGAAATCGCTGACCCTGCAATAATTCACACCTCAAATTAATGGTACGAACTCCCCGCCAAACATGAATACACATACTGCCAAAGGAACGAATGCCTTTTTGCCCATAAACATACAATATGGTTGATGACAGCCCCACCCCCTTCAACTCTGAGTCACCAGTTGCAGCTTGGTACACATAGAGTGGCAGCACTCTTATGTAGCACAGTGGAATAACTTCAAGTGTAAAAGTTTGTTCCTTAGTCATCTTGATACTAGCTACCATTTTCACTGTGAATATACATGAAGAGTCGTTTTCTTCCAAATCTGCCTCCCTCATGCTATTAAGCGATTTCAAATTCTTTTGTTGCACCACTGATGCTGGACATTTAAACTTGAAGTGGTTAATTTGTTTTGCAATTTATGCACCGCTTACCCCAAGCTGGACAAACTTCCTTTACTTTCCTGTGACTTTTACCACAGAACCTACAATCAGTAATCCAGTCTGTTTCTTCATTCTTCCAACTGGATCCTTCAGCTTTGCAGACACGGTAATAACCTTGCTTTCTAATACTCTGTTGATCTCCTCTTGCTGTGCTATAGATACCTCGCTAACTCCACAAATCTCTAAGGTTCTCTCCAAAGTTAGATTCCCGAAGAAGACGATCTCTGACCTTATCCGAAATGCCAAACATAATCCTGTCTCTCAATATTTCTTCTTGTGTTATATTCGCAAAATCACAATCCCACGCTATATGACGCAGAGCCGTTACATACTGATCAAAAGATTCTCCTTCCATCTGTGCCTGAATATTGAAACGGTAACGTTCAAATGCAGTGTTTTTGCTTGGGTGAAAATATCTTTCAAATGCTGCCAGCACTGCATTCTGATCTTTCCGATCTTCATCAGAAAGTTGAAATGTGCTGAAAACTTTATGAGCCTCAGGCCCAATAACTGTAAGTAACACAAAGACTTGCACTTCGGGAGTCTTTTTACTTAACTCTGTTGCGACAGCATAGCACTTCCACCTTTCTCGCCATTCCCTCCACCTTTCTGCTGCATTCCTATCATCCATATTGAAACTGGCGGGTGGAGGAAGACTGTGAAACGAAGACATCCTGGTATTTCTGCACGTATGGGTCCATTAACCCTTTTACCCCCAAAGGACGTACTGGTACGTTTCACAAAACTCATCCCTTTACCCCCATGGACGTACCAGTACGTCCTTGCAAAAAAATGCTATAAAAGATATTTTTTTCATATTTTTTTTAATTTTTTGAGAAAATTCAGGCATTTTCCAAGAGAATGAGACCAACCTGACCTCTCTATGACAAAAATTAAGGCTGTTAGAGCTATTTAAAAAAAATATATACTGCAAAATGTGCTGGGAAAAAAATAACCCTATGGGTGTTAAGGGTTGGAAATTTCCAAATACCCTGGGGGTAAAAGGGTTAAAATACCGCTGCCACCATGTGATAAGTTGGAGAGTAAACCTTCTTCACAATAATCCAAGACTTTATTAGTATAAGTCAAATATACAGTTGAGCCATGAACATAAGCTAATGCTACAAATTCCAAAGGAATACTGCCCTTAGGTTTAACAGTAAGGTTTAACTTTATGTAAGATAATTATCATTACAGCTATTTACATAAATAAATAGTTAGGTAGTAAAGGATGCTAAATTGCTTAACGAGCAACAACCTGTTAGCAGCGTCCCTGAACCGGAAGCTCCCGGTTTACTGCTCTCCAGTACCGGATCCGCAGTCAGTCTTTCAAGATGCCTTTCAACATCTGTGGGATCACCTAGACGATTATGCATTCCCCCATGCTTCATACCTAGGAGAATCCTCAACAGGGTGAGATTTTCAACTAACCTATCTATGACATTAATAGCGCCGATGTGGCTCCATGCCGAATGGTTTCGGGACCTTCTTCTGCTTCTGACAGAAGTGCTGGGGGATTTCCCTCTTATACCCGACCTCCTACACCAACCTCATGCCCAGATTTAAAATCAGATTCCGAGATCCCTATGTCTTCATGCCTGAAGGTTATCCAGCATATCCTCTCGGAGAGAGGCTTTTCGACACCAGTGGCGAAACGGATTTATGGATATCTCAGTAAGTTCTCGATCTCGGTCTACCAGGCTAAGTGGGCGATCTTCTATGGTTGGTGTTGTAGATGGGGTCTTCAATCCATCGTCTTTTCTTCCTTCTGCCTCTTTTACGTTTTCAGTAAAAAACAAATTCTTCAATACCGCTGGTGTAAAGAGTTTTGAAAAACTCTACCCCTAATAGTTGAGTATTTACTGTACCTTCAGGAGAAAAAACTCTGCTCTGTCTCAGCAGGGAAAGGCTACCACTCAACCTTGATCCAGGTCTTTAGACTGAATGGGCTAGATTTTGTTTTATATGGAGTTTCGAACAAGTTTGTCCTCAGTTGGATGTGAGACCTCTGGAACGGGGTGAAATTCCTTCATCCACTGAAAGGCGTACCAAATGAGTCTTTACGTCAGGCTTCAGACCATGACTTCACCTCGAAAATGGTCTTCCTTCTCGCCTTAGCCTAAGCCAAGAGGATAAACGAGTTGCTTGGTTTCTCATAAGACGTCGCCCATTTAAGGGAATGGGGACAGGAGACGTTCAGTTTTGTCCGTGAGTTCATGGCGAGGACTCAAAATCCGTTGATTTCAAACCTAGGTTAAATTCTTTCCAGATTTCAAGTCTTCAAGAAGTAGCTAATGGATCCGTCACAATTGCTGTTGTGTCCTGTAAAGGCTCTAAGCGTATTACCTCAAACGAACTCGAGGAGCTTGTCCGCAGGTCAGACACCTGTTTGATAGCTCGGCCAAGTTCAAGAGAATGGTAACAATGAATGCCGTTTCCTCTTCGATTAGGCAAGTCATTGACCAAGCCAATAATCCTTCTCCTTCGCTGTAAGGACCTCTATCTAGAGCTCGCGATGTCAGGGGCATCAGCATGTCCCTGGTGTTTGAAAAGAACCCTTTTGTGATGCAGGTTCTACAAACATGGGTGTGGAATAGACAAACTACTTTCACTGCCCATTATCTGCAAGATGTGACCCACAGGTCCCTAGACACATTCTCGATAGGCTCTGTGGTAGCTGCTGTAGCCCCTTTATAGGACCATCAGTATTCATTTAAGTACATAGTTAGTCTAGTATAAATGCAAAAGGAATGACTGGCCTTTCTTTTTTTCATCTTCCTCTCTCTTGGGGCATAGCATCCCGATACTCTGTCGGCTAGAATGCCTACGACTGCAATTAAGCCACTTTCTGACTTGTAGCTAGAATATATTGCATATATTCAAGTCATGTCCGCAATCTCTTGTAGAAGTTGAAATTGAAAAGTCAGCTGTCAGTATGTGTAAACACAAATCTGTTGTTAAACATGGATTTGACATTTACAATTGTGTGAACCCATTGGTTTCAGACCACTAGTTAACGAGATGTGGATGTACTGTAAATCCCTCACATTATCATGCATGGATGTTGCAGTACTGGGAATGTTTTTAGACTTGCACCCACTGTAGTGTGAGACTCCTTTTGTAAAGAATGTAAGGGTTTATATGCAGTGTATGAACAAATCACAAATTTGGAAGTAATTTGTATTTTTCCTAACTGTACAAACCTTCCATCACCTAACCCCAGAGGAAAGTCTCGACTGCCATCAAAGCGTAAAAGGTATAATTGAGCGGGGGCTGGTGCTTCTGCCCGCTACCACTGGTTAACGACCTGGCGGTTGTTTCCACCTTGTTAAAAGTTTTTATAACCGTACATCAGCTAACGCTGATTTCTTCTCCTATTGTAAAGAACCACTTGTATGTATAGTTAGGAAAAATACAAATTACTTATAAATTTCTGATAGGTGATTAGAAATGAGTTAGTTTTATAGGTAATTAAAAGTCAATTTGATTTTGTAAATTACAGTACAGTACAGGCAATGAAGTTAAAAAAAATTCAATTAACTGTTTGCTAAGACTGAGTGAGTAGAAGTTTAGATAAAGTGACAGTATTTAGTCAAAAGGGTTAAGAAATAATCATTGACATCTGTAGAATATCTAGAAGGTGAACTGTAGGTATAAATTAAGCTTGTTTTTCTTGTTTTTGTGCTGGGTTAAGAGCATATTTCTTGTACTATTAAAGAATCCTCATAGTTCCAGACTTATGTCTAAAAGAATTTAATTTTGTATCCATGCAACATAAATGTATTCTGTAACCTTGTGACATTATTGTATTCTTGAATCTAAAGTTGAAGTTCTCTTGCAGATGTAGTTTGTTAGTTTTTGGAAAGAAATAAAGGCCATGTGCCATCACCCAATGGGGCTGAGCTCACGGAATGCCCTAGCTCTGGGAGTCTCCCCTGCAGCCTCGCCACCAGAAGCCGCATGTGTAGAAGACCTGGACGGTCCCTGGGTACCTCCTGTGATGACATTGTCTTTAGAATGTTGTATTGAAATGTTTGTTTACTGGAAGCAGTTTCTCACTAGGTCATCTTCCAGTTGGTTAGACCCAAATATGTATTTTAAAAAGCTCGATACTTAAGCCGAGAAATATTTGTAACTTAAACCTCTGCTGTTGTCATTTTTTTCTTATTGATAGATTTGAAATATTAGCTTTTCTTAAATTCTCAAAGGTGTTTTAAAAGTATCACAAACCAAAGATATTCTTTGTTGGCATCAAAGGTATTGAGAGAAATCTTGTTGAGGTTGTAACTTAACTAAGAGTTGTATTTTTGAAGTTCCACTCAGCTAACACTAAAGCTCTTGTCCCTTTTAGAATTATGGCTGACAAGGTAGCAAATGGATTTATAGTTTTTGAATTCCTGAAATGACTTAAGTTTAATATTCCGTTTGAAGAAAAGTTTCCTATTAGAATGGTTCCTTCCTGATTTCATTGTAACTGATGTAAAATAGTACCTTAGTTGGGTAATTTTACCATGGAAGTGAAAAAGTTTCCTTTTCATCATATGTTTTTTAGGATATTCACTTTTATTTGTGTAGTCTGACTCTTAAAGTGATTGCATAAACTTGAGGATAAGTTCAGTTATTTTGAATAGAATGTCCAGAAGGCGAAATAATTGGCTGTAGATCTAACACTGACTTTGAAACTTGAATGCTTTAATAGACAAAATACATTCTGTTGTATGATGCATAATTTCTGAAGATATGAATGTCATTTGATAATAACTTTTTTCTGGTAACTGTGTATCCCTGTATTTATGATTTATTGATTACCAAGAAAAATATCTCTATATAAAAATGTATATATCTATTAGTTTGATGTGAAAAGGAACAATTTAATGTAAGCTTAATTAGGCTTATGAAGTTGGTGTAATCTTATTTATTTTAATGATATTAGTAGTAGTAACTTGTCTGTATTTTATTGCTTAAGAGACATTGAAAGCCAAAAGAATGTGAATGACCAAAAGTCTTTAATTGTAAGGTCTTTTTAGTTTATGTCTGTAAAGTAACTTGTCCCACAAAGGACACGGAAGAGTTTCGGAACATTTTTTATATTGTGGATGATACAAACTGTTTAGAAAGGAGTCCAGTATCGCCCTTTACATGTCCAAGTTCAGTTTTGACTTATGTTTCTCGGAAACGTTGATCGATGGAAGAAAAGTGCAACATGCACACGGCTGCGTCATTTCGCCCCCGATTTGACGCAGCAATCTTTCATTTCATTAATTTTATTTGTATGGGTAAATTGATTCCCGGCTGAACTGTACCAAAAGGGCAAATAGGTTTGGCCGTACCAGGTTAAATTCTAGTGAAAAAAAGGTACTATTGAATATGAAACTGAACCTGTATTGTCCTAATAGATTGCCAAATGTGTCACACGTATTTATTACGATGTGGTCGTCAATATTTATTGAGGTTTTTTGTAAACAGGACATGATTCAAATGTCTCTGATTTGCATGGAGGGACTTTTCAAAAGCTAAAGCTAAGGTGTAATTCTCAAAGTTATTCATGATAACATTTCATGAATGCTCTGGTTTCAACCAAGTTGGGTCAAGGAAGAAGATATAGCTTCTTTTTTACTTTATTCTTCCATATTTCTTGGTTTTAGTTGGTCTGATTTTGTCAGGTTCTGTTTCAGTTTGGCTAAGTTTTGAACCACACTTTTATATTTGGAGTATATACTGTAGATTTGTGTATCTATAATTTTTATGTAGATTTGGTTACACCCAGTCTATTTGGATTGACATGTGTATAACACTTGTGCTTTGGCAGATTCTACTTTTGCTTGGTTATGCAAAAGAAGGTGCAGGTTTTTGGAATCCTGAAATAGTAAGATTTTAGAATGAAAATGTGTTCGATAATCTTACTGTTCCTTACACTGTTTTAGTGTCAGTCTTTTAAATCTCTTGACTCATTTGAGTTTTTTTGAAGCCTAGAAAGTAGATGGTTAAACAGATTTTATTATTGGCAAAAGTGTCAAACAAAGATTATTTTCACAATCGTCTTCAAATTTTGTGAAAATAGGATGTGCAGAAGTTTTTTGAAAACATAGCATTGTACAGAAGGTATTTTTTGCAGTAATTTTTATGATGAACCGTTATCGCAGTTAGAAGTCACTGGAATATATTTGTTCTCTGGAAGTATTAGCAAGATTATGAGGATTTATAATCTAATGTACAATAATCTGGTACTGTACCGACAAATGTTCGCGTCTTCTGTCATCTCTGATACAAAAACTGCTGCAATAGCATTGACCTGACTTGGCGCAGTCACTCCTAGACTGTTCGAAAGACTTATGATTCAGAAGTTTAAGATTTATACTATATGTATTGGAGAGGTTGCATTTACTGCATTTTATATAGTACATGAACTGCGATATTCATTAGGAGATATTTTGCAGAATGGATGAATATTGAAGTGTATCTTTCAATAATTATCGTATCTTGAGACAATTTTCTTTTAGAAGTTTAAGGAATTTGGTACAGTTTTATTTTATAGACTTTTTACTTACTTTGATGGCTGCTTTTCCAGTCCCATACAGCAGGGGAACCCCACTCTCTACAGAACCTCCACTGTCCTTTTACCTTGTTCGTTCAGAGTATTCAATGTTTCATATTGAGTATTGTTCATTTACTGTTAAATCGTCACTGTTGTATGACTGTTGAAATAAGAAAGTTTTCAGTTTCCTCTTGAAAGCCTTAATTTCTTCAATCATTCGAATATTTCCTGGGAGCTTATTATGTAGTCTCGGGGCCGCATATTTAAAGGCTCTGGAGCCCAAAGTAGTTTGAAGTCATCTGTAACTATTCTCGTGTCGACACGATTTGTTGGCTGCGCAATATGTAGCAATTCTCTTAAGTATTTTGGACGCCCGGTTCTGATAACTAGGTGGGTTATTGTACATATTTTAAATTCAATTCTCACTTTTCATATTGGCAGTGTTCTGAAATACATCCGTTGTTTCAGTTGAAATCAGAGGCATTGAAAACTCAAGAGGACTAAAGGACATTGATGAAGTTTTTGGACAATTTTTGCTGACATCTTGGAAGTCTCAGATTATATAAGGCTTGGGTTATTCCTCTGCTGAGAAGTTGTTTTGAGTTCTGTTTCATAAAGAACTATGGTTTAAAGGTTGCTCTTGAATGGCAAAGGCAAGGGACAGTGGCAGTTCTCAAGAGACTGACCATATATGCATATGATTAGTGCCAAAGCCCCCTCTTCATCAAAGTTAGACCAGGGAGAGCCAGCCAATGAGTCCTATAGGGTTCCCAAAACCCCACCATCCCTATCTCACAAGGATGGTGAGGTTACAAACACTGGAAAGAATTATTGGGCTTGCAAGCTGTACTCGAACCTCCGTCCAACGGATCGCTTCCAATAGGCAGTTACAGTGATAAATATGGTGTAGATTTTCACATTGAATACGAGTTCTGTGATGAAAATTTGTTAGCAATTTTTGTTTTCACTTCAGAAGTGTCCTTTGAATCAAATATTTTCTGTTTATTTGAAGGTTACAAGTTGTTTTTAATACTTTTCCAATCGTATTTAATCCTTTTCCACTTACACTTAAACAGTTAGATTCATTCTGGATTTATTTCCAGTTTGATGATGTTTCAAACTTGTATTTTCTGAGCCAGTCAGGATTACTCTTCTCCTGTTGACGGATTTAATTTGTTAACTTCATCCCTATACTGTATTTGTCTAGGATCTACTTAACGGAAGTCTTGATGTCACTCATGTGATATGTGGATATTGTGATCATGACCAGAAATAGTCTTAATTCTTCCTTTTGTCTGTTCCAAGGATTCTTTTGTGCATTTGATTTCCTTTTGTCTGTTCCAAGGATATTTTTTGTGCATTTTATTTCCTTTTGTCTATTTTAAGGATATCTTTTGTGCATTTTATTTCCTTTTGTCTGTTTGAAGGATTTTTTTTTGTGCATTTGATTTCCTTTTGTCTGTTCCAAGGATATTTTTTGTGCATTTTATTTCCTTTTGTCCATTTAAAGGATATTATTTTGTGCATTTTATTTCCTTTTGTCTGTTCCAAGGATATTTTTTTGTGCATTTGATTTCCTTTTGTCTGTTCCAAGGAATTTTTTGTGCATTTTATTTCCTTTTGTCCATTTAAAGGATATTATTTTGTGCATTTTATTTCCTTTTGTCTTTATGAAGGATATTTTTTGTGCATTTTATTTCCTTTTGTCCATTTAAAGGATATTATTTTGTGCATTTTATTTCCTTTTGTCTGTTCCAAGAATATTTTTTTGTACATTTCATTTCCTTTTGTCTGTTCCAAGGATATTTTTGTGCATTTTATTTCCTTTTGTCCATTTAAAGGATATTATTTTGTGCATTTAATTCCTTTTGTCTGTTTGAAGGATATTTTTTTGTTCATTTGATTTCCTTTTGTCCGTTCCAGGGATATCTTTTGTGCATTTTATTTCCTTTTGTCCATTTAAAGGATATTTTTTTGTGCATTTTATTTCCTTTTGTCTGTTCCAAGGATATTTTTTTGTGCATTTGATTTCCTTTTGTCCGTTCCAAGGATATTTTTGTGCATTTTATATCCTTTAGTCGGTTCCAAGAATATTTTTTTGTACATTTAATTTCCTTTTGTCTGTTCCAAGGATATTTTTTGTGCATTTTATTTCCTTTTGTCCATTTAAAGGATAATATTTTGTGCATTTTATTTCCTTTTGTCTGTTTGAAGGATATTTTTTTGTTCATTTGATTTCCTTTTGTCCGTTCCAGGGATATCTTTTGTGCATTTTATTTCCTTTTGTCTGTTGCAAGGAATTTTTTGTGCATTTTATTTCCTTTTCTCCATTTTAAGGATATTTTTTTGTGCATTTGATTTTATTTTGTCTCTTCCAAGGATTTTTTTGTGGCTTTTGGTAAATCTTAGGTAGATTTAATTCCATGTTATGTAAGGGATATGTATGTTCCTTGTATTGTTAAACCTGGATCTTAGTGTTTTTCCTGAGGATCTAATGGAGTAATAAACTTTTGCTTTAGTGTAAGTGACTAAAGCCTAGCTGGAAGAAGACGGAGCTACCGGTATATGCATCCTGCTTTTGCCCTTTCCAATTCACATCCTGTGAAGATGCCGGAAATGTGTGCATCCTCATATTTGAAAGCTGCTCTTTAAACCTTAATTTTAGAAGGATTGTGTCAAATGCTCTCCGCAGATTTTTCTCTTGACGTTGCTGTAAAGAGCTGATTTTTATAGGAATATTTGCTTAGGTGTTCCTCTCAACAGCTGGTTTTTCTTGCGTCAAATGCTTGCCGCAGGTTTTTCTTTTAACCTTGCTGTAAAGAGCTGATTTTTATAGGAATATTTGTTTAGGTGTTCCTCTCAACAGCTGATTTTTCTAAATGTTTGTTTCGTATGCTACCCTCAATAGTTGCATACCTGATTGCCATGCCACCTCAGTTATAGGCATTATAGTATGCTTTTAGATGCTTATTGAAAAACAGTTGAAGAGACTACATTTTTTATCTGTCTTTTATGATAGTCTCTTTTACCCCTTATCAAAGTTCTTTCATCTTTCTGAGTTTAGGACACAGTTTTTGAAATTGAAGGAAGAAAAATCAATATCTGTTTTGTTTGATTTACTGACATAAGAACATTGGTTTCTGTGCAATACAAATGTAACTATATCTCAAATGCATTTGATTACTGTATTTTCAGTATTTTTTTTACAAGATATATTTCCAATAATCTTCCTTTCATTTAATTTGTGGTTTCATAAATCAAATTCCTATTAGCTTGACCCTGAGTCATGTTGACTTTCATCTTTGGCTATTGAGTAAGAGGCCTTAGTCATTTTCATTATCTGCCTTGCAAATTTGTCCTAATGTGATCCTCATATGGAATTTCCCTTACTCATACAAGAACTTAATTCCATTGTGCTTTTGCAAAATTAATACAATTGTTAATGTTTATGAACAGCTGTTGATCCAAATTTCTTTGGAGTTCTATAGCTTTGGTCATAGGTGATTTGTATACACAAGGCAGCTGCTGATATTTTGTCGCACTCTCTTGTGTTTTCTGTACTTATTTATGTTTCTTAATGTGGCTATCATTAGGTTTACCCTCTTGTGTAATGGAATTGCTGTAACGCCGTCAGCTTTTCTTCTGTTTGTTGGTAACATTAGCCATTTTCAGAATCAAAATTACTTGTGCTTTGACTAGTACAGTATTTGATCAAGGAATTGTCATCTCATTTCTACTGTACTTAGTGTACGAGTGTCTTTTACCTCTGTTTTGGATTTTCAATTACGAATTTGCTTTGAAAAAAAGTGTAGTTTTGCTAGTATTTTCTTTCTATGGCTGGAATTTTTTCATCGAAGATAATTTCCCTTTGAGCTGTTTGTACTTGCTAATTTTTGTCCTTGTGGAGGGAAATTCATTGAAGTCCCAAACTGTTGTAAAACCCAATGCATATTTCTCTGGAGTTCTGTAGCTATGGTCTTTGCTTAATTATGTGCACAGGCAGGCTTAGATTTTTTGCCTCACTATCTCGTATCTGCTGTACTTCATGTTGCTTACTGAGGATATCATTAGATTTTCCCTCCTTTTGTCTAAGAAAATTGCTGTAACGCCATCAACTTTACCTGTTTTTGTTGGTGCTGTTAGCTGCAAGATAACCTGTATTTTTACTTGTACAGTATTTGACCAAGGGATTTACATCGACATTTCTACTGCACTCTGTACAAATGTTGTTTGCTATTGTTTTGGATTTTGAAGTCTACATTTACTTTGTAAGTAAGTGTATTCTGCTAGAACTTTAAGAGAATTTTAATATCTTTTAAAAGCTGGTATTTTATCTGCTGAGGCAGTTTCTCCTTGAGTTTTTACTTGTTAACTTTTGTCATTATTGAGCAAAATTCATTGAAATTGTTATCTCTGTCATACAATCTAATGACCAGAGTTCATAACAACAAGTTCCAGTTTAAGTTTTTTATTTTATTAAGTTCAAATGAAAATCAATTTGTCATTTTGCTAATCATTGAAGACATGAAGGAAATATTTATCTCCAATCCTGTTTAGGTGTTGAGGAGTGTAAGCTAGTGTAGGACACTTTCCCTGTTGCAGTGTTGTGTGTTTTGGATCACAGCAATGTCAAGGGGCCTCTGTAAGAAGCAATGAGTTGCACACTATAAGCTGTTCATTGTTTCCAAGTTCCAAAAACTTTGTTGCAAGCAAGTCTGCTATTGCTAACAACTAGCTGGGAATATCACTAGTAATTGGATGATGTTGAAGGGTCTTGCCTTCTGTTTATAACTTTACAATTTGCAGTCTTCTAATTACTGGATTAGAGCTTGGATGGCGTAATCTCCTGTGTGGGTTGACATGAATGCCAGTCTCCACTCGGAATTCATTTAGTTTTGAAAGTCCACCGTACAGTACTTCAATTTTTCCTCTTTGGTGTCGACTGTCTAAATCCAGAATATGTGTTATTATTTTCTGTCTTCAGCTGAGTTTCTGAGACATTTGCAATTGCTCCATTTGGTTCAAGATTGGACTGTTTTTTATTCTGGTGGTAGACAAATGGTTTCACCATTATCCTTGTAATGGCTTTTATCTCTCTTCAGTTGAGAAACTTAACGTCTGTTGTCTGTAAAGAAGAATGAAAAGCAAATCAAAGGCAGAGGATAGTGCAGAAATCTGTAGGAAGTGTTTATTGCTAATTTCCTATTGATAAAAGTCTTGCATTGCCTTCGCTGCTTTAAAGGGAAAACTCTTCTTGTTTCTTGGGAGTGAAGTATAGTTTATTGCCATTTGGAGCTATTCTTGTGGACACAGATTTTCTTATAGTGCGTGAGTTTTCAGTTGGGAAACTTTAGCATATTTAAGTGCAATCTTTTTATGTTAGACAACTTTTTGCACAAGTTTTGGAAGTGTTTCGGTCTTCAAGTTGATTGCCACTGGTCTCAAGCTTATTAGCGAGTGGTAAACTCGGGTTGAAGTTGATTGCCACAGGTCTCAAGCTTATTAGTAAATGGTAAACTCAATATGTGTTTTATCAGTGATTTGCACGAGGTTCTCCTCATAGCTTTTTATCTGTTTGATGTGTTCCTTTATGGTGTCACAATAATTCCAAGGTAGTTGAACTTTCATGTGTGTTAAGTGAGTAATCACAAGTACAATATTCCTTTAGGAATATGAGTTTTATTATCATTGCCCAAGGTTTGTTGGCATGGAATGAGAATGGATTATCCAGGTACGTTTAACCTCATTTTAAGAAAGGTTTTTGTATTATATTCTCAGCTTTGTGTGAATATAACGGCAGCCTCTAGAGGGAATTGAGAGTAGCTATATTTTCTCTTAAGTTTACTGAAAAGGAAGTTGCTGTGAACACTTCCTTTGGTTGTATAGGTTAAGAAGGAATCCATCTTTGGTTATTTTGGCTGAACCAGTTTCTTGGTGTTTTCCCTTTGTTGGGAATATTTTGTCCATAAGTTTATTGCAGTATAATGGGTCATAAGAAATGCTTGGCTTAAGCACTCATATATATTGGAGCAGCCTTGTCTTTTTTGGAATCAAGAGTCGGTTGAGACAGAATTTAGTTTGGCAAGATACAGTACCTTAGAATGAAAATGGCAATCATTTTATACAATGTACAGTACCATATTGTAAATTAGGGACAAACTGGCAATTGAAACGGCCATTTGCTCAAAAGACCGCAATATGAAAGGGCACATTTCAACCGTCTTTTTATCTTTTGGTATACAGAATAAGCAGGAAATAAATTTACCTTGTACATAAATTTTAATCTAATGTAAAGGTCAGGTAGTGTACCCTCCAAGGGAGTTACTGACAGCTGCGTTTTGGTATTCAAGATTACCTTGGTACCAATTCCACGTCTTTCAGTTCCCCTCTTGAAGGGTGCGCTGCCTGTGCTAACTCGTCGGTGCAGGGGAATGCGACCTCAGTCCGATCTGGCACAGAACCGGCTGGGGTGAAGCCGGGGTGTCAGGGTAGTACCCTGCATTTGATGTCATCCCCTTTTCCGAAGTCTTTTGCGCATTTGAGAACCATAGCTCGAATTTACCTTGGTCGTGTATTTGGTCTTACTGCTTTCTAGGGAGCTTCTATCATCCAGGTATAACTGACTGTACTTGAAATGAGGACTCCAGTTCTCAGTGGTGATTTGTTACACTTAAGTAAACTATTAATGTCCGTATATTAATGATAATTCATTCACATTTAGAGTTTTATAAGGGTAATTTTTATATTTTTATTGCTCATTTCTGATTTTTGCACTTAGTAAGGGATGGCATTGATAAGTCTCGACTTAAATGCCAGTTGCAACCAAGTTAACGTAAGATGTTAATCTAAATATTTCAGTTAAGTTAGTTTTTTAGTTTAAATAAAGTGGCTTTATGATGTTCTTAACATATGCAATGATATATTCTTCAGGTTATCTACTGAAATAATCATTTTAATCAATACTGTTTAACCAACTTCATAAGTTTAATTGAGCTTAAACTGTTCCCATTCAGGTGAAATTAAAGATATATGTTTGAAAATAGAGAAATATTTTCCTTGTAATCAAAATAATCTTGTATCCAAGGAGACATTTGCTTGAAATTAAAAGTTTTATTAAGATACATTAATACTTTGACAGTTATGCATTTATGTACTTGAATGTATTTTGTTTATTGAAGTGTTCTTGCCTTCAAAGAAGTGTTGAAGAGTTACGGCCAATTCTTACATGCTCTGTACATTCTATTTTCCAAAACTGGACTTAGAATCTTGGCTATGCACGGTATCATTGGGTTAGGCTACACAACAAAACTGAATTTCCATTTTAAAATGTCTAATGAAAAGGATATATATTTCAACTCCATGGTAACATTACCCAAGTACCTTCCAGGTATTGCTATTCATATCAGTTATGATGTTAAGCAGGATTCAATCTGATTGGTAACATTCTTTAAAATGGTTTATGAAACTGTATTCAAGTTTACTCTTAGGTCATTGAAAGAATTTAAAAATCTCATTTCCATTTGTTGCTTCAATTAAAGTCATGATTTTACAAAGGAAATTTGCTTTGTGAAATGGAACTTTAAAAAGCCCAACTCTTGGTTCAGTTACAACTCAGGAATTTTCTCAAGTCTGATGTCCAAAGACATCTTTGGTTCTGTGTCTCAACACCTTTTAGAATTATAGCTAAATATTTTGCTCTATCAATAAGTTTCAAAATGTCAGTAGCAGAGTTTAGAGTTATGATATTTCTAGACTTATTATCAGGCTTAAAATACATATTTCAGTCAATGTTAACCAACTGGGAGGTGTCCCTGTGACAGGCTGCCTACAGTAAGCAAAAGTTGTCACTTAGCATTTCAACTCAACATTCAGAGAGACAATGTCACCTCACAGGAGAGACTCAGGGACCGTTCAACTTCTACACAGGCTTACTGGTGATCGGGGTAGCAGGCAGAGCTCCCTAAAGCTAGAAAAATGCATTCCGTGAGGTCAGCCCCTTATTTGGGGGGGTACACTTATGTGTCCGAAAAAAAAATTTTTGTTTTTTTTTTAATTTATTTTTTTACTTATTTTTTTACCTTTTATATATTTTTTTACCTTTGTAATTTTATGGAAAATAAAAGTTTGTTATTAAGTTCTGTTTTTTATTTTCTTCTAAAATATCTTTTTATACATAATTTTTACAAGTTTTTTACATGGTATATTGCCGTAAAATAATTTAATGTGCATAGTTCATTAAGCACAATATTAGAACAATATTATGAAATTTCAATAGATGAATATTTATTCAAAAATATACAATTTATTTATAAAATTATAATGGAAATACAAAAATAATTAACTACTTTGTTACTTAGTACATTATAAAGTCTTAAAACTTTAATGTTTTTTGAGAGCCAAGTGTTTGAAGCATAGAAAATCTTAGTTTTGAAAACTTAGTGCCTTATTGTGGAGTAGTGATTAACTTTTGGTGTTCTAGATTTAAGTTTGAAGAATACAGTACTGTATAATCAATCAAACTTGGTGAATGAGTAGTTTAGACACTGGAGTTAATCTCTCCAGTGTCTAAACTACTTATTCACCAAGTTTGATTGATTAAACAGTACTGTATTCTTCAAACTTAAATCTAGAACATCAAAAGTTAATCACTTGAGTACTCCACAAGGAGGCACTAGTTTTCAAAACTAAGATTTTCTATGCTTCAAACACTCGGCTCTCAAAAAACATTTAAGTGAAATACTTTACAAAATACTAAGTAACAAAATAGTTTAAACATTCTTACAAATAATTTTCAACAGAAAACCATGGTAATTTAATTAAATTTCAAACATTTTTAATCAAATCATTTTGAAAAGAAAAAATTATTTCCTCAATTTTTATCAATGAAAATATTCTATCTTTGCTCAAAGTAAAGAGACTGCAGTCTATCATTTTTTTATATACTTAATGATTCATGACTTTCAATGACAATATTTTAAACCGATCAACAAAATAGTTTAAAATTTTTTACAAATAACCTTGAACAGGAAAACATGGTAATTTAATTAAATCTTAAACATTTTTAATCAAATAACTTTTTAAGAAAAGGAAAAATTATTTCATCAATTTTTATCTATAAAAAATTTTCAATCTTTGCTTAAAGTAAAGAGACTGCAGTCTATCATTATATCCTTAATGATACATGACCTACAATGACAATATTTTAAACTGCTCATTCAAAATGGTACCTAATTGTAAGGTAAAATTCACACCACCACATACATTTCACCTTTTAAATTCATGTTTGGTTTAGATTGATGGTAAATTTCTCTTAAAAAAGAATTAAAATAAAAATTACTTCTAAATTCACCTGATGTTCAAATTGCTTCTCCATTTTAGCTCAATTTCATCGACAATTCTCTAGAACTAAAACAAATCCTGATTTCTTTCCTTTCAATTGGGCTCCAAAAGACACTAGAAGAGTTGGAAGACCGAGGCCTACAAGGCTAAGGACTAAGAAGCATGAAGAAGATGATGATGTATGTAGAAGTATTGATTTAAAAGCTCAAAATCGAGACGACTGGCAAAATCTAACCGAGGCCCTTAGCGTCAATAGGAGTAGGAGGGGATGATGATGATGATGATTTCCTTTCAATACTTATGCCATTAGTAAAATAATGAGACATCTAGCGGTTAATAATAATAACCAATGGCTTGAGCAAGCCGCCGTGTCTGTCTTTCAGTCAAGACGTCACAACTATGCCACATCTTGACCTAAGTCAGTAAGGAGGGTAGTGGAAATATACGATGGTCAACATGTATATGAACATCTGGCCAAAAACCTCCATGTATTGCTGACTTCCACAAAAGAAAACAGAGGTAATTTATAGCTCAACACCATATAACCAAATCCAGAATTCTGAAGAAAACTATAAAATCAACTCGACCCAAAAATATTATCATCATTACTACTAGCTAAGCTACACCTCTTGTTGAAAAAGCAGGATGCTATAAGCCCAAGGGCTCTAAAGGAAAATAGCCCAGTGAGGAATGGAAATAATGAAATTAACTATATGAAAAGTAATGGATAAAGATAAAATATCTTAAAAGATCAGTAACAATGTTGAAATAAACGCATCATAAATAAACTATGGAGACACTCGTGTCTGCCTGTTCAACATAGCCTTATGATGTCAGTATGAGTGTTAGAATTAACTGCATACCTAATATTGCATATAGGATTGTAGTCTGGGAAGACATGAATGCAAAGGATGGTCAAAATTATGAAAAGTCTTATGCAACATGCATAAAAAACTACGGTAACTGAATGACAATGTCAGAGATTAATATCTAGAGCAGGAATAAGAAATTCAATAGACAGCAAGTCTATGTCCAACAAATCAAGATGAACTTCCGCAGCTGAAGACCAGACAGGAGAATAATACTCGAAACAAGGCAGAATGAGAATTAAAACACTTCTTCAGAATAGATTGATCACCAAAAATCTGAGAGACTTTCTCAATAAGACTAGTTTTTGTGCAATTGACGAAGAAACAGACCAAATGTGTTTCTCAAAAGCAAATTTGTAATCAAGGAAAAAGCTTTAAAACAAAAAACAAAAAGCAGAGAGAGATAGGTACTCAACTTTGACGAAGAAGAGGAAGCAGTCATACGAAGAAAATCTTCGGAAAAAAGGTGAAGAGCGCACACACTAAAATATAGGACAGTAGCGTGAAGCTGCGATCTGAGGAATGCAGCAGCAGGGTCGTATGGTAGCACCGAAAGGTGATAGGATATGTAATGGGTCCTCACTTGTCCTTTCCCTTAGAGGATTTGACTGGGAAAGGTCTATTCAGGATACGTCCCTGATTTATACACGATATCTTCGGATAATGATCCCGGGGGTTAGAACCCATGATACCCAACGGTAATTCTCTTATAATATCAATTGCAGAAATATTATACAGTAGGAAGCAGCCAGAGGGAACTTCCATCAGGAAGACATGGCTATCTCGACCAATAGATTTTTCTTAAGTCAAAATCCCTTTTATAGAGTTAAAGAAACCTTATTAATACCGAGATCTGGAGGTTGATGAGCTACTGTCCTCAACCTACTTACAATCATCCTTTAGAGTTTTGATAGGATTTAACTTCATGCCCAATAATTTGCACCATGCACTAATTTTAGCATCATATGCAATAAGTTTATTTTCTAGGCAAAACCACATATTGTGAGCATATGGAAGGAAAAGTAATGGGCCAAGAACACTACCCTGAGGAACCAAATGTTACATTCCTATACTCAAAATAGAGCCCATCAACAATCACCCTTTGCAATAAGTTATTTGAGAATTCAACAAAGATGGTAAGATGACACCTGGCTGTTCTTGTTTGAGAACAAGGGTCTCATGACCAATATGGCCAAAAGCTGAACTAAATTAAGGCAAATCATACAAATTTCCTGAACATAATAAAGGGATTTCCGTATAGCATTAGAAATTAAAGGACATCACACGCTCCAAGGCCTTTGCAAAAGCCAAACCGTAATCAGGGGAACAGATAATTACCTTCAGCAAACCTATTTAGAAGTTTTTCCAAAAGTGCAAAAAGAACCACCTCTTGCTATCTTGCAGAAAATAATTTTGGAGCTACGAAATCAGCGGACTTGAAGAAAACAAAGGAAAAACAACATTTAGGTCTACGTCTACATAAGCATCAAAGTCCACGAGGGCTTTAATTTCAAGAGACCGAAAACATAAATAAGTTAGGTTAGCCTCAGGAAAACAGTAATGAGGAAGACAGTTTCTCATTACTCAGATTACTGTCACACACATCAGACAAAAGTGATTCATTTTCATTTGGGCAGTGTGTGACAGAGCCATCTGGTTCAAGTAAAGGAGGAACTGTTACGTCTACACCAGTGTAGATTTAAGGGTAGCCAACCACTCTATGTTATTGGTATGTACCAGGGTTTCTTTTATGATTACATTTTCACTCGGTACTTCAGCACACAAGAAAGGATGTGCCTATCAATTACGTTGATTCCATTCTCATTCAAAAGAATAACAGGCTCAACACTTCTATACAAGTGTGATCAATTCAAATGCAATCACTCAAAATACAATTTCAGACTGCTTGAGATTTTATATACACCTTACATGACACACCAGGGATAGGCTGCTCAGTCTTAATCATTATCAAAATCAAGGCACGATCAGACGTTCCAACCGGAGAACCAACCTTACTTGCCACAACACCAGGGAAGTTTGTGTATACTAAGTCCAAGCAGTTATCAGATCAGTGATTACCATCACTTATGATCTACTCACAGACTGATTCAGAAGCAAAGTCCAAACGTCTTAAGCCCTGATCAACAGGAGAAACAAAATCCTTATGGTGAGAGTTGAAATATTAGACCTAAAGCCCCACAATTATAAGAAGAACACCAGGATTCTTCAAGGTAAGGTATAAAAAAAAAACTATGAAATTGAGCTGTTACCAAAAACTGCAAAAATTAGAGTTGTTGCTGCCTTGCAATATCAGGAGCACTAACATTCAGGGCTTATATTAAACTTTGATCCAATTCTCTGTGAGCTTTGATGCAGAAACTCTTGACAAGAAATGACACTGCATTTTTGGAGAGGACAATTTGGAACTATAATACCAGAAAAATAAATTAGGAACACTACTTCTAATGTTCAAAGATTTATCCAAATATACTGGGACTAATAAACCTGTTTTCTAATAATCTCTTACTTTTCCAAGAGAGAACTTGAAAGAATTGTGGCAAACTCGTAGTCCAAAAATAATATTTAGCTCTGAAATAGAGCAAATGAGTTATCACCATCTTATGTCCCTCAAACCCTATGTAGAAGGCATCGCTTGGAATTCATTTAAGCAATAAGCGGAAGGCAACAATAAAAGGAAGTGTTTTACCAATGAGAACTTTAATCAAAGGTTTTTTTCAAAGGTTAAAAGTTGAACCTTTAAATACTGTGAAACTACAGACACACCCAAATTCCATAAAATAGACATGACTACTGGATGTCTTGCAAGACTAAAAAGCACTAAATATACACTCCATAATACCTGAAAAGATGAGATCTAATATCAGATACTCCAAGATAGAATTATGCATTGATCTGTATCCCAAAATTTCAATGTTTTCACAAAAAAGAAAACAAAAATTTAACGATCATTCAAACTAGTTCTTGTCACTAATACTTTTCTAGATTTGCTCCAATCAAATTAAACTTCCAATTCTTTGATAAATTATTGGTAGACAATTTTTTGGAAGGTTTCATAGACATTCCTGAGGGGCACAAAAACCCTTTGTTTCTGAGAATACAATGTTTAGTCTCATTGACGTTAGAGGTAGCACAAATGGGTTGTCACCCACACTTGAGTTGACAAACTTCAACCTTCAGAAATTTTTCACAGAGAAACTGAAAGACCAAATCCTCTTATCCAACAGAAAAACAGGAAAAGAAACAAACTTTTAATCCCAAATATAGAATCTTCAGAGTTGGAACCAGAAGATACTCCTTCAAATAGACCAGGATCCAAAAACGTTACAGTAAACTTCGCAATCACAAAGCTGAACTTAAATACTTTTCAACGTGTCAAAAAATCCAATCATCCAAGAAATGTAAAAAAATGGTATATTTGTCCAAGAAATCTGTCAAAAAATAGCCATTTATCCAAGAATGTAAAACAATTGGAAAATTGTCCAAAAAATTTATCAAAGGACAGCCAATCATCCAAGAAATCTTTCAAAAAAAATTGCCAATCATACCAAAAATGTGATAAAAAAAAAAATGGCCAATACGCCAAAAAATATGTAAAAAAGGGCCAATCACCTATCTCCTCGGTCAAAAATTAGCGTCACCTAGGTATGAAAGAACTCTTAGCCAACGATTCCTCAACCATTTTGAAAGAGAGGCCATCATCCTGGTGAACACAAAGGTCTACCCGAGAATGAAACATTGCACTTAAATTGGCAAATCTTTGGCTCATTGATAAAACGAAGATATTTCCATGAGTTGCGAGGAATTGAAATGTGAAAATCTGCATCTATGAGTACTGAAAACACCCAATCTTTTCTCTTTACCACCCCCAGAAGAGGGAATTTCAAAAGCAAACCTTGTGAGAACTGTAAACATTTTGAGAGCTGAGACATCTACAATTTGCTTTAACCTTCTCAATCTTTGGAGGTCTTGGTATAACCTGTTGCAAAATCCCGATAAATTACATAACTTTGTTTCAAAATCTGTACCAATGCTGTATTGCTAGATAATTCTGAAATAGGGCTGGTTCCTTGGACAAAGGAGAATTGCAGCCTGGAGGGATCAGGTAGACTTTTCTGACTACAGCTAGCAACCCAGGATTGGGATGAAGACCATCCCAAACATGAGAAAAACTATTCCTCCTGCGGGGATTTGCAAGGATGGACAACAATACTGTTCTCAAATAAGATCTGAAGTCTGGTTGGAAACTCTTCTGGAATGCCCACCCTGATGATATACCTCAGATACAAGAGGATTTCCTCCGGGTACAATTCCAAGACCGTCAAAACTGACTTTAAAAGTCGGAGACTTGGATATCATAAGAAAGTGACTCGTAGTATCACCAAGTATTGGTACCCACTCGAGCAACTACTATATCTTACTTACATACAAAATAAGACTCAAAATAAGGGAAAAATAGAAATATCAACAAATATTTCTGCGCCTTACTGTCTCAAGCATAAAGAAAATTATTTCTATCTCTTAATCACCAAGCACAGAAAGGTTGTTGGTACGTGCTATCTTAAAACAATTTTATATAAACAGGTCATTAATCCAAAACAAAATTAAAATTTTCTCTTCTATACTACTAGAAATAACTTCTCAATAATCTGCAGAGTAGATTATTTAAAGAATACTTCCTACTTTATCAACAAAAAAATGCATTTCTTTAGTAAACCAACTTGCAAAATGCAAATTTAAAGACTTGTCTATTGATAGACATTTCTGAGGGGCACAAAAACCCTTTGTCTCTGAGAATATGGTGTTTAATCTCCTCGAGGTTAGAGGCAACACAGTTGGGTTCAGTTGAGTAGCATTTGAAATTGGTTGTCCGAGAAGAGCGGTTTTGTGTCGCAACTTTCTCGGACACTATAACAACAATAAGAGGTCCCAAAACTATGGAAACATTTCCTTCGATGCCAGAACTGAGCAACCAGTCATCTTGACGACTGTAGAAATTCCGAACTTTATCGTTCGTCAAATTATGGCGAATGGTACAAATACGTATCATTCCATATTTGACCAGTCTTTTAACAGGGTACCTAACTTTCATACAAAGGGATCTGGAAGTAGAGAACAAAAAACTCCATTCCTTTTAGTGATTTCGCAAATGCGTTTACAGTCGATCAACACAAAAATTTCCAAATTTATAGACATACAGCTTGGACAAGTCATAGAACCATTTGTTGGTAGGAATCTGACTTTTCCACCTTAATTACCGACTACAAATTTTCCCTTGTCCACCTTTGGTTCCAAATGTAGCACAATGCACACGTATCGTCGGAAAACATAGCCACGGGGTTCCCTTCCACCAGTGGCTCCTGCTCCCGAAGAGCCTCGAACATTATAGCTCTCGGTAATTGTTATGAAGTAGAGTCCTGTGATAACTAGTTCCCTGAAGGATCGAAAAGATCTAGAGTTGCTCTCTATCCTTCAAGTGAAGGATCTGCAAACAGGGAAAGGTCTAGGATTTCTACTTCAGAGGAAACTACCGGGTTGACTGCCTGCCTGCGATCGTCCCATCATCCAAGTTGCAGTTGGTTCTTAATCACAGGACGTGCAACAGTGTCTAGATCGACTAATCCGTTCCTAAGTAGATCAAGATGAAATTAGAAAATTCTCATCAAAACAAGTTTCTCTAAGGAAATTATGGTTTCTAGAAGTGTCAGTCCCATCTGAATTCACAAACTTCAACCTTCTGATTTTTTTCAATGAGAGATTAAAAGGAAGAATCCTTTTATCCGACAGAAAAACCGGAAAAGACACGTTTAATCCCAAATATAGAATCTTCAGAGTTGGAACCAGAAGATCATACATACATACATATACCAAAGGCACTTCCCCCAATTTTGGGGGGTAGCCGACATCAACAAGAAACAAAAACAAAAAAGGGGACCTCTACTCTCTACGTTCCTCCAGCCTAACCAGGGACTCAGCCGAGTTCAGCTGGTACTGCTAGGGTGCCACAGCCCAACCTCCCACATTTCCACCACAGATGAAGCTTCATACTGCTGAGTCCCCTACTGCTGCTACCTCCGCGGTCATCTAAGGCACCGGAGGAAGCAGCAGGGCCTACCGGAACTGCGTCACAATCGCTCGCCATTCATTCCTATTTCTAGCACGCTCTCTTGCCTCTCTCACATCTATCCTCCTATCACCCAGAGCTTTCTTCACACCATCCATCCACCCAAACCTTGGCCTTCCTCTTGTACTTCTCCCATCAACTCTTGCATTCATCACCTTCTTTAGCAGACAGCCATTTTCCATTCTCTCAACATGGCCAAACCACCTCAACACATTCATATCCACTCTAGCCGCTAACTCATTTCTTACACCCGTTCTCTCCCTCACCACTTCGTTCCTAACCCTATCAACTCGAGATACACCAGCCATACTCCTTAGACACTTCATCTCAAACACATTCAATTTCTGTCTCTCCATCACTTTCATTCCCCACAACTCCGATCCATACATCACAGTTGGTACAATCACTTTCTCATATAGAACTCTCTTTACATTCATGCCCAACCCTCTATTTTTTACTACTCCCTTAACTGCCCCCAACACTTTGCAACCTTAATTGACTCTCTGACGTACATCTGCTTCCACTCCACCATTTGCTGCAACAACAGACCCCAAGTACTTAAACTGATCCACCTCCTCCAGTAACTCTCCATTCAACATGACATTCAACCTTGCACCACCTTCACTTCTCGTACATCTCATAACCTTACTCTTACCCACATTAACTCTCAACTTCCTTCTCTCACACACCCTTCCAAATTCTGTCACTAGTCGGTCAAGCTTCTCTTCTGTGTCTGCTACCAGTACCGTATCATCCGCAAACAACAACTGATTTACCTCCCATTCATGATCATTCTCGCCTACCAGTTTTAATCCTCGTCCAAGCACTCGAGCATTCACCTCTCTCACCACTCCATCAACATACAAGTTAAACAACCACGGCGACATCACACATCCCTGTCTCAGCCCCACTCTCACCGGAAACCAATCGCTCACTTCATTTCCTATTCTAACACATGCTTTACTACCTTTGTAGAAACTTTTCACTGCTTGCAACAACCTTCCACCAACTCCATATAACCTCATCACATTCCACATTGCTTCCCTATCAACTCTATCATATGCTTTCTCCAGATCCATAAACGCAACATACACCTCCTTACCTTTTGCTAAATATTTCTCGCATATCTGCCTAACTGTAAAAATCTGATTCATACAACCCCTACCTCTTCTAAAACCACCCTGTACTTCCAAGATTGCATTTTCTGTTTTATCCTTAATCCTATTAATCAGTACTCTACCATACACTTTTCCAACTACACTCAACAAACTAATACCTCTTGAATTACAACACTCATGCACATCTCCCTTACCCTTATATAGTGGTACAATACATGCACAGACCCAATCTACTGGTACCATTGACAACACAAAACACACATTAAACAATCTCACCAACCATTCAAGTACAGTCACACCCCCTTCCTTCAACATCTCAGCTTTCACACCATCCATACCAGATGCTTTTCCTACTCTCGTTTCATCTAGTGCTCTCCTCACTTCCTCTATTGTAATCTCTCTCTCATTCTCATCTCCCATCACTGGCACCTCAACACCTGGAACAGCAATTATATCTGCCTCCCTATCATCCTCAACATTCAGCAAACTTTCAAAATATTCCGCCCACCTTTTCCTTGCCTCCTCTCCTTTTAACAACCTTCCATTTCCATCTTTCACTGTCTCTTCAATTCTTGCGCCGGCCTTCCTTACTCTCTTCACTTCTTTCCAAAACTTCTTCTTATTCTCTTCATATGACTGACCCAGTCCCTGACCCCACCTCAGGTCAGCTGCCCTCTTTGCCTCACGTACCTTGCGCTTTACTTCCACCTTTTTCTCTCTATATTTTCCATACTTCTCTATACTATTACTCTGCAGCCATTCTTCAAAAGCCCTCTTTTTCTCTTCCACTTTTACCTTCACTCCTTCATTCCACCATTCACTGCCCTTCCAGAAGATACTCCTTCAAATAGACCAGGATCCATAAACGTTGCAGTAAACTTAGCAATCACAAAGCTGAACCTAAATACTTTTCAACATGTCAAAAAATCCAATCACCCAATGTAAAAAAAAAAAATGGTAAATTTTTCCAAATCTGTAAAAAAAATAGCCAATTATCCAAGAATGTAAAACAATTGGAAAATTGTCCAAAAAATTTATCAAAGGACAGCCAATCACCCAAGAAATCTTTCAAAAAAAATTGGCAATCATACCAAAAATGTGATAAAAAAAAAAATGGCCAATACGCCAAAAAATATGTAAAAAAGGGCCAATCACCTATCTCCTCGGTCAAAAATTAGCGTCACCTAGGTATGAAAGAACTCTTAGCCAACGATTCCTCAACCATTTTTAAAGAGAGGCCATCATCCTGGTGAACACAAAGGTCTACCCGAGAATGAAACATTGGCAAATCTTTGGCTCATTGATAAAACTAAGATATTTCCATGAATTGAAATGTGAAAATCTGCTTCTATGAGTACTGAAAACACCCAATCTTTTCTCTTTACCATCCCCAGAAGAGGGAATTTCAATAGGAAACTTTGTGAGAACTGTAAACATTTTGAGGGCTGAGACATCTACAATTTGTTTAAACCCCCTCAATCTTTGGAGGTCTTGGTATAACCTGTTGCAAAATCCCAGATAAATTACATAATTTTGTTTCAAAATCTGTGCCAATGCTGTATTGCTAGATAATTCTTAAATAGGGCTGGTTCCTTGGACAAAGGAGAATTGGAGCCTGGAGGGATCAGGTAGAAATTTTGACTACAGCTAGCAACCCAGGATTAGGATGGAGGCCATCCCAAACATGATGAGTGAAACTATTCCTCCTGCAGGGATTTGCAAGGAAGGACAACCAAACTGTTCTCTCATTAGACCAGGAGTCTGGTTGGAAACTCTTCTGAAATGTCTACGTAAGTGTAATCCTGATGATATACCCCAGATACAGATGGATTTGCTTTGGGTACAATTCCAAGACCGTCGGAGCTACAGACTCAAAAGTCGGAAACTTAGAAATCCTTAGAAAGTGACTCGTAGTATCCCCAAGTATTGGTACCCACTCGAGCAACTACTATATCTTACTTACATACAAAATAAGACTCAAAATAAGGGAAAAATAGAAATAAATATTTCTGTGCCTTATTGTCCCAAGCATAAAGACAATTAATTTTATCTCTTAATCACCAAGCACAGAAAGGTTGTTGGTACAGCCTCAATAGTGCCATCTTAAAACAATTTTATATAATCAGGTCATTAATCCAAAACCAAATCAAACATTTTCTCGTCTATAATACTAGAAATAACTTCTCAATAATCTGCAGAGTAGATTATTTAAAGAATACTTCCTACTTTATCAACAAAAAAATGCATTTCTTTAGTAAACCAACTTGCAAAATGCAAATTTAAAGACTTGTCTATTGATAGACATTTCTGAGGGGCACAAAAACCCTTTGTCTCTGAGAATATGGTGTTTAATCTCCTCGAGGTTAGAGGCAACACAGTTGGGTTCAGATGAGTAGCCTTTGAAATTGGTTGTCTGAGAAGAGCGGTTTTGTGTCGCAACTTTCTCGGACACTATAACAACAATAAGAGGTCCCAAATCTATGAAAACATTTCCTTCGTGGCCAAAACTGGGCAACCAGTCATCTTGCCAATTGTAGAAATTCCGAACTTTATCGTTCGTCAAATTATGGCGAATGGTACAAATACGTATCATTCCATATTTGACCAGTCTTTCAACAGGGTACCTAACTTTCATACAAAGGGATCTGGAAGTAGAGAACAAAAAACTCCATTCCTTTTAGTGATTTTGCAAATGGGTCTACAGTCAGTCGACACAAAAATTTCCAAATTTACAGACATACAGCTTGGACAAGTATTAGAACCATTTGTTGGTAGGAATCTGACTTTTCCACCTTAACTAACCTGCTACAACTTTTCCCTTGTCCCCCTTTGGTTCCGAATGTAGCAAAATGCACACGTATTGTCTGAAAACATAGCCACGGGCTTCCCTTCCACCAGTGGCTCCTGCTCCCGAAGAGCCTCGAACACTGCTGATAGCTCTCGGTAATTGTTATGAAGTAGAGTCCTGTGATAACTAGTTCCCTGAAGGATTGAAAAGATCTAGAGTTGCTCTCAATCCATCAAGTGAACGATCTGCAAACAGGGAAAGGTCTAAGATTTCTACTTCCGAGGAAACTACCGGGTTGACTGCCTGCCTGCGATCTTCCCATCAACTAACTTGCTGTTGGTTCTTATTCACAGGAGTTGTAACTGCGTCTAATTTGACTATTCCGTTCCAAAGTAGATTGAGATGAAATTAGAAAATTCTCATCAAAACAAATTTTCCTAAGAATATTATGGTTTCCAGAAGTGTCAGTCCCATCTGAATTAAGAAACTTCAACCTTCTGAATTTTTTCAATGAGAGATTAAAAGAAAGAATCCTTTTATCCGACAGAAAAACCGGAAAAGAAACAAACTTTTAATCCCAAATATAGAATCTCCAGAGTAGGAACCAGAAGATACTCCTTCAAATAGACCAGGATCCATAAACGTTACAGTAAACTTCGCAATCACAAAGCTGAACCTAAATACTTTTCAACATATGTCAAAAAATCCAATCATCCAAGAAATGTAAAAAAAATGGCAAATTTGTCCAAGAAATCTGTCAAACAATAGCCAACTATCCAAGAATGTAAAACAATTGGAAAATTATCCAAAAAATTGATCAAAGGACAGCCAATCATCCAAGAAATCTTTCAAAAAATTGCCAATCATACCAAAAATGAAAAAAAAAAAAATGGCCAATACGCCAAAAAATATGTAAAAAAGGGCCAATCATCTATCTCCTCGGTCAAAAATATTAACCAGTCACCTAGGTATGAAAGAACTCTTAGCCAACGATTCCTCAACCATTTTGAAAGAGAGGCCATCATCCTGGTGAACACAAAGGTCTACCCGAGAATGAAACATTGCACTTAAATTGGCAACTCTTTGGCTCATTGATAAAACGAAGATATTTCCATGAATTGCGAGGAATTGAAATGTGAAAATCTGCATTTATGAGTACTGAAAACACCCAATCTTTTCTCTCTATCACCCCCAGAAGAGGGAATTTCAATAGCAAACTTTGTGAGAACTGTAAACATTTTGAGGGCCGAGACATCTACAATTCGTTTTTAACCCCCTCAATCTTTGGAGGTCTTGGTATAACCTGTTGCAAAATCCCGATAAATTACAGAATTTTGTTTCAAAATCTGTACCAATGCTGTATTGCTAGATAATTCTGAAATAGTGCTGGTTCCTTGGACAAAGGAGAATTGGAGCCTGGAGGGATCAGGTAGACTTTTCTGACAATAGCCAGCAATCCAGGATTAGGATGAAGGCCATCCCAAACATTGAGAGAAACTATTCCTCCTGCGGGGATTTGCAAGGATGGACAACAATACTGTTCTCTAATAAGATCTGGAGTCTGGTTGGAAACTCTTCTGGAATGCCCACCCTGATGATATACCTCGGATACAAGAGGACTTACTCCGGGTACAATTCCAAGACCGTCAAAGCTGACTTTAAAAGTCGGAGACTTGGATATCATAAAGTGACTTGTAGTATCACCAAGTATTGGTACCCACTCGAGCAACTACTATATCTTACTTACATACAAAATAAGACTCAAAATAAGGGAAAAATAGAAATATCAACAAATATTTCTGTGCCTTACTGTCCCAAGTATAAAGACAATTATTTTTATCTCTTAATCACCAAGCACAGAAAGGTTGTTGGTACAGCCTCAATAGTGCCATCTTAAAACAATTTTATATAATCAGGTCATTAATCCAAAACCAAATATTTTCTCGTCTATAATACTAGAAATAACTTCTCAATAATCTGCAGAGTAGATTATTTAAAGAATACTTCCTACTTTATCAACAAAAAAATGCATTTCTTTAGTAAACCAACTTGCAAAATGCAAATTTAAAGACTTGTCTATTGATAAGACATTTCTGAGGGGCACAAAACCCCTTGTCTCTGAGAATACGGTGTTTAATCTCCTCGAGGTTAGAGGCAACACAATTGGGTTCAGATGAGTAGCCTTTGAAACTGGTTGTCCGAGAAGAGCGGTTTTGTGTCGCAACTTTCTCGGACACTATAACAACAATAAGAGGTCCCAAATCTATGGAAACATTTCCTTCGTGGCCAAAACTGGGCAACCAGTCATCTTGCCGATTGTAGAAATTCCGAACTTTATCGTTCGTCAAATTATGGCGAATGGTACAAATACGTATCATTCCATATTTGACCAGTCTTTCAACAGGGTACTTAACTTTCATACAAAGGGATCTGGAAGTAGAGAACAAAAAATTCCATTCCTTTTAGTGATTTTGCAAATGCGTCTACAGTCGGTCAACCCAAAAATTTCCAAATATATAGACATACAGTTGGACAAGTAATAGAACCATTTGTTGGTAGGAATCTGACTTTTCCACCTTAACTAACAGCTACCAATTTTCCCTCGTCCACCTTTGGTTCCAAATGTAGCAAAATGCACACGTATTGTCTGAAAATATAGCCACGAGGTTCCCTTCCACCAGTGGCTCCTGTTCCTGAAGAGCCTCGAATACTGCTGATAGCTCTCGGTAATTGTTATGAAGTAGAGTCCTGTGACAACTAGTTCCCTGAAGGATCAAAAAGATCTAGAGTTGCTCTCTATCCTTCAAGTGAAGCATCTGCAAATAGGGGAAGGTCTAGGATTTCTACTTCCGAGGAAACTACAGGGTTGACTGCCTGCCTGTGATCGTCCCATCAACTAACTTGCAGTTGGTTCTTAATCACAGGACATGCAACAGCGTCTAGATCGACTAATCCGTTCCCAAGTAGATCAAGATGAAATTAGAAAATTCTCATCCTAAGTTTTTCTAAGGAAATCATGGTTCCTGGAAGTGTCACCCACACTGGAGTAGACAAACTTCAACCTTCAGAAATTTTTCACAGAGAAACTAAAAGATTGAATCCTCTTATCCAACAGAAAAACAGGAAAAGAAACAAACTTTTAATCCCAAATATAGAATCTTCAGAGTAGGAAGAAGATACTTCAAATCGACCAGGATCCATAAAAGTTACAGCAAACTTAGCAATCACAAAGCTGAACCTAAATCCTTTTCAACATATGTCAAAAAATCCAATCATCGAAATGTAAAAAAAAATGGTAAATTTGTCCAAATCTGTCAAAAAATAGCCAATTATCCAAGAATGTAAAACCATGGGAAAATTGTCCAAAAAATTGATCAAAGGACAGCCAATCATCCAAGAAAATTTTCAAAAAAAATTGTCAATCATACCAAAAATGTAAAAAATAAAAAAAAAAATGGCCAATACGCCAAAAATTATGTAAAAAAAATGGCCAATACGCCAAAAAATATGTAAAAAAGGGCCAATCATCTATCTCCTCGGTCAAAAATTAGCCAGTCACCTAGGTATGAAAGAACTCTTAGCCAACGATTCCTCAACCATTTTGAAAGAGAGGCCATCATCCTGGTGAACACAAAGGTCTACCCGAGAATGAAACATTGGCAAATCTTTGGCTCATTGATAAAAACTTTCCAGTTCTGGACTGTTTTTTAAGAATATTTGGAAGACAACGAATAGAGAAACAATGAGAAAAAATCCCTTCTCAAATTGGGGGGAAGTGCCATGGTAGATAGCTATTTTGATAGACAATCTGGGAGGACCACAAAAACCACTTTGTTTCTGAATCATGGCGAATGGCGCAAATACATATCATTCCAAATATGTTCCTAATATCCACACGAAGGGATCTGGAACAAGAGAACAAAAAACTCCATTCCTTTCTTTAGTGATTTTGCAAATGCGTCTACAGTCAGTCGACCCCAAAAATTTCCAAATTTCTACACATACAGCTTGGACAAGTAATAGAACAATATGTTGGTAGGAATCTGACTTTTCCACCTTAACAAACCTGCTACCAATTTTCCCTTGTCCCCCTTGGTTCCGAAAGTAGCACAATGCACGCGTATTGTCTGAAAATAGTCTCGGCTTCCCTTCCACCAGTAGCTCCTGTTCCCAAAAAGCTCTCGGTAATTGATACGAAGTTGAGTCCTGCGACAACTAGATCCCTGAAGGATGTAAAAGATCTAGAGTTGCTCTCCATTCTTCAAGTGAAGCCTCTATAAACAGGGAAAGATCTAGGATTTCTACTTCTGAGGAAACTACTGGGTTGACTACCTGCGATCGTTCCATCAACTACATTGCAGTTGGTTCTTATTCAGAGGAATTGCAAGCACGTCTGAATCAACTACACCGTTTCTAGGTGGATCGAGATGAAATTAGAAAATTCTCATCAAAACAAGTTTTTCTAAGAATATAATGGTTTCTAGAAGTGTTGGTCCCATCTGAATTGACAAACTTTAACCTTCAGATTTTTTTTTCCATGAGAGATTAAAAAGACAGAATCCTTTTATCCGACAGAAAAACCAGAAACAAACTTTTAATCCCAAATATAGAATCTTCAGAGTAGGAAGAAGACACTTCAAATCGACCAGGATCAATAAATGTTACAGTAAACTCGGCAACCACAGAGCTGAACCTGAATCCTTTTCAACAAATGTCAAAAAATAGCCAATCATCAAAAGGCAAATTGTCCAACAAATCTGTCGAAATATGGCCAATCATCCAAGAAATGTAAAAAAAAAAATGGCAAATTTGTCCAAGAAATCTGTCAAAAAATAGCCAATTAACCAAGAATGTAAAAAAAAAAAAGAAAATCGTCCGAAACATGTGAAAATATGGCCAATCATCCAAGAAATTGTCAAAAAAAAATTGCCAATCATACCAAAAATGCAAAGAAAATGGCCAATAGTCCAAGAAATCCGTAAAAAATGGCCAATCATCTATCTCCTTGGTCAAAAATTAGCCAGTCACCTAGGTATGAAAGAACTCTTAGCCAACGATTCCTCGACCGTTTTGAAAGAGGCCATCATCCTGGTGAACACAAAGGTCTACCCGAGAATGAAATATTGGCAAATCTTTGGCTCATTGATAAAAACGAAGATATTTCCATGAATTGCGAGGAATTGAAATGTGAAAATCTGCATCTATGAGTACTGAAAACACCCAATCTTTTCTCTCTATCACCCCCAGAAGAGGGAATTTCAATAGCAAACTTTGTGAGAACTGTAAACATTTTGAGGGCCGAGACATCTACAATTCGTTTTTAACCCCCTCAATCTTTGGAGGTCTTGGTATAACCTGTTGCAAAATCCCAAATAAATTACATAATTTTGTTTCAGAATCTGTGCCAATGCTGTATTGCTAGATAATTCTGAAATAGGACTGGTTCTTTGGACAAAGGAGAATTGGAGCCTGGAGGGATCAGGTAAACTTTTTTGACTACAGCTAGCAATCCAGGATTGGGATGAAGACCATCCCAAACATTGAGAGAAACTATTCCTCCTGCGGGGATTTGCAAGGAAGGACAACAATACTGTTCTCTCATAAGATCTGGAGTCTGGTTGGAAACTCTTCTGGAATGCCTACCATGATGATATACCTCGGATACAAGAGGATTTCCTCCGGGTACAATTCCAAGACCGTCAAAGCTGACTTTGAAAGTCGGAGACTTGGATATCATAAGAAAGTGACTCGTAGTATCACCAAGTATTGGTACCCACTCGAGCAACTACTTTACCTTATTTACATACAAAATAAGACTCAAAATAAGGGAAAAATAGAAATATCAACAAATATTTCTGCGCCTCCGACTGTCCCAAGCATAAAGACAATTACTTTTACCTCTTAATCACCAAACATACAAAGGGTGTTGGTACAGTCTCAGTAGTCCTATTTTAAAACAATTCTATATAAACAGGTCAGATAATTCAAAACAAAATTAAAATTTTCTCTTCTATAATACTAGAAATAACTTCTCAATAATCTGCAGAGTAGATTCTTTCAAGAATACTTCCTACTTTATCAACAAAAAAATGCATTTCTTTGGTAAACCAACTTGCAAAATGCAAATTTCAAGACTTGTCGATTGGCATAAACGATTGTCTTAAATAACTCGTAAGATCTTTGCAGTATAGGAATCAGAATTAATGAGGATTAGAATGACTTACATGCCTTTACATTTGAGTTAGTAAATGTTTTTTATCTTCCATGGTATGGTGTAAGAATACTACCACCTTACAACCTGTGTGTCGTAGAAAGCGACTAAAAGGACAGCTGATAAGCCAACACAGCTAGACAGGAAATATGAGGTTGCTTAAAACCATTTACTTATGCAAGTGGAGGAATATTAGGATCTAGGTGTTCTGCCTCACAATCTAATAGTCTAAAAGAGCGGCTAGGATTACAGAAAGGCAAGAATCTTGCATCAGAAAGGTCCTAACTAAATAAAGAATCGGGGAAACTGTGAGAGGATCTCAAATCTGTAAAGTGCTATACACCATCAGAACCCTTACTACATACAACACTAGAACATCCACATCCGACTTTAAAAGTCAGGTTAGGATCTGAAACAGAACAGGTTACTTCAGAATGATTTGCCTTTAATTTTAGACTTGCTGGACTTCTGCGGTTTCACGAAAGCAGCAAACAAAATCAAGAGCTGTGAAGTTCATCACTAACAAGATAATTATTATTATTATTATTACTATCCAAGCTACAACCCTAGTTGAGAAAGCAAGATGCTATAAGCCCAGGGGCTCCAACAGGGACAAATAGCCCAGTGAGAAAAGGAAATAAGGAAATAAATAAATGAAGAGAACAAATTAACAATAAATCATTCTAAAAAAAGTAACTACGTCAAAACAGACATGTCACATATAAACTATTAACAACATCAAAAACAAATATGTCATAAATAAACTATAAAGTGTCTCATGTCCGACTGGTCAACAAAAAAGCATTTGCTCCAACTTTGAAATTTTGAAGTTCTACTGCTTCAACTACTAGATTAGGAAGATCATTCCACAACTTGGTAACAGCTGGAATAAAACTTCTACAGTACTGCGTAGTATTGAGCCTCATGATGGAGAAGGCCTGGCTATTAGAATTAACTGCCTGCCTAGTATTAGGAACAGGATAGAATTGTCTAGGGAGATCTGAATGTAAAGGATGGTCAGAGTTATGAAAATCTTATGCAACATACATAATGAACTAATTGAACGACGGTGGCAGAGATTAATATCTAGATCAGGAATAAGAAATTTAATAGACCGTAAGTTTCTGTCCAACAAATAAAGATGAGAATCTGCAGCTGAAGACCAGACAGGAGAACATTACTCAAAACAAGGTAGAATGAAAGAATTAAAACACTTCTTCAGAATAACATTACTCAAAACAAGGTAGAATGAAAGAATTAAAACACTTCTTCAGAATAGATTGATCACCGAAAATCTTGAAAGACTTTCTCAATAAGCTAATTTTTTGTGCAATTGAAGAAGACACAGACCTTATATGTTCAGGATTTGAGCTGGATTTCCCCCTGAACTAAAAGCAAGTTTCCTTTTACGCCTTTTAAATTTCAATTTGGTCAGCAACTATGGAAGCATACTTTTTCACAAGAGGCCTTGACAATCATCACAAGGACTATTCAAATCGCAGTACTGTCCATGACAGAAAGCTAAAGAGTATGCGGATCATGATCACCCAGAAACTATTCCCTGAATAATTTATGCTGTAGTATTAAACCCAGATTAAGACATCTCTAAACAGAGCTAAATCAGCCATGTCTGATTATTAAAGGTACCCTAAATTCTTTATAGTGGCCAGCATCCCCATATCTGATGAGAAACGCTAGAAAAAAATTAAAAGACGAAACAAATTAATGACCCCCTGGCACCCATTCCAAAATCATCAGGAAGCAAAGCGAAGACTGAAATCCCGCAAAAACTTTGCAACAGCGGATGGGCCATAACCAAACCGGGCAGCTGCTCACAGGCTACAAAAGTCGGGAAAGTGACCGACGGCCATCCAGTGGGGAATAACCCTCACCAGGAAGGACTGGGTAACTTGAACAGAGCAAGGGTGAAACTCTGCAAACCTAGAGATATCCACCACACATGGGAATTAGCCATCAACCCTGAAAGTCCATGTGGGGCAACACTATAAACAATGGAACACTGGGCCCTCATTGCTTGGATCAAGAGCTCAAGGGAAGCAATTGAAATGACCTCCTGAGAGTTTTTGTCATTGGCACAATAATATGCATACATATTATTATTATTAAATGATAAGCTACAACCCTAGTTGGAAAAGCAGGATGCTATAAGCCCAGGGGCCCCAACAGGGAAAATAGCTCAGTGAGGAAAGGAAATAAGGAAAAATAAAATATTTTAAGACTAGTAACAACTTTAAAATGAATATTTCCTAAATAAACAATAAAAACTTCAACAAAACAAGAGAAAGAGAAACTAGATAGAACAGTGTGCCTGAGTGTACCCTCAAGCAAGAGAACTCTAACCCAAGACAGTGGAAGACCATGGTACAGAGGCTATGGCACTACCCAAGACAAGGTACTCCCCCCAATTTTGGGGGGTAGCCAACATCAAACAAATGAAACAGAAAAGGGGACCTCTCCTCTCTACGTTCCTCCCAGCCGGACAAGGGACTCGACCGTGTTCGGCTGGTACTGCTAATAATATATGATCAAAACCCAAAAATCTGAAATGGTAACTGAAAGACACTACTGTGTGGCTAGCACAAGCCATGAACCACTCCAGTCTCATCGCTTTACTAAAAAAATAAAGCCTATTGAAAGGAAAAAAATCAGGAAATTCTTTAAGTTTTAGGGGGTAAATGTCGACGAAACTAAGCTTCCAGAGAGAAGCAATTAGATATGGAGAAGTTCATAACTTCAATTGACTAGCTAAAAATACCATAAACCAAGTTAACATTGAATACTTGGAATAAAAACAAAAAGCAATCATAAGTGTTCCATAAAATACAAATTACTAAATATCTGTTCAAAAATAATTTGTCAAATCAAAGGGTAAATTTATCCAAATTACTAAATTCATTACAAATTCTTAGATTGAATTTTAACAAAATTACTAAATACTTGTTCAAAAGTTGTCTTTTCACAATCAGATGCCCTTTAACTTAACTTACCAATTACATATATGATTTTACCCATTATAACTCATAGTATGAGATATATATTTCAAAACACATTATGAAAAGGGAGAAGAACAAATTCAATGGACTGATCTCATGAAGACCCATATTTTCATCCTCATCCTAACCAACTCCGGTTACACTTCAGATGCACAAAATGGTCATGACTACCCAGGAGTTGGAAAGGGCACAAGACAGACATCAGTGGTGAGAAAACTGAACCCTATACGTCCTTTGAACTGATACTGGAGTTAAACTAGTTAAACTACTTCAAGTTCACATAGTTAATTAACCTTTTACCCCCAGGCTCTTTGGAAATTTCCAACCCTTAACCCAAAGGGGGTTATTTTTTCCCAGCACATTTTGCAGTATTATTTTTTTTAAATTGCTCTAACAGCCTTAATTTTTGTCATAGAGAGGTCAGGTTGGTCTCATTCTCTTGGAAAATGCCTGAATTTTCTCAAAAAAATATAAAAAATATGAAAAATAAAAATTTTTATAGCATTTTTTGCAAGGTCATACCGGTACGTCCATGGGGGTAAAGGGATGGCTTTTGTGAAACGTACCAGTGCGTCCTTTGGGGGTAAAAAGGTTAAAACTACTTCAAGTTCACATTGTTGATTAAGATGTCTAGTTTAAATATTATCAAAAGAAACAGCTTATAGTGTACGTGACAGAAGGAAAGTTGGCCAGAGTCACCAAGAACAATACTATTCACCTTTTAGCAACATCTTGACATTGATGATAGACATTTAGTAGTACTGCTGTATTTCTATAAAGTATTATTATTAATAACCAAGCTACAACCCTAGTTGGAAAAAACAGGATGCTATAAGCCCAAGGGCACCAACAGGGAAAAATTCCCCAGTGAGGAAAGGAAATAAGGTAGGGAAACCATATTGAAGAGTAATGAATGATCAAAATAAAATATTTACAGAACAGTAACAATTTTAAAAAAGATCTTTCACATATAAACAATAAGAGACTCATGTCTGCCAGTTCAACATAAAAAAATCAACAGCATTAAAAGATATTTCATATTTAAGTTATGTCAGCCTGTTCAACGTGAACACCCTCGTTGTAAGAACTTTAGATGTTCTTTTGATGCAACTTGATTAGGAAGATCATTCCGCATCTTGGTCAGCTGGAATGTCAAATCTCTTCAATGGCGACATTTGATGGGATTACTTTATAACGTTGATCGAGGTCTATGAAGGTCTAATCTCTTCACAGAATATGGACGGATTACCTATAATAAAACAGAAAAGTTATCAAAAGGGTCACTACTGTACCTTCATTTCCTCAACTATCAGAGTTTAGTATAAATTCTTCATATGAAATAGTAAAAATACTTTATCATCAGTCTGATAAAACCTAAGTGGCTGCCTCTTTGATTGAATGAAATTAATATCCTGGCACAAAGTAACAATTAAAGTAAATAGACCAAAAGAGTTTAGCCCCATGCCTCTCTTCACTACAAAACCATCAACATTTCTTCTTTCCCAATGTTATCCTTACATTACATAAGTAACAATTAAAGTAAATTAACCCCAAAGTTTATCCCCATGCCTCTCTTCACTACAAAACCATCAACATTTCTTCTTTCCCAATGTTATTCTTACATTACAAAGACATCCTCTTCTCCTACTAAAATCTCTTCTTTCCATATCATCTGTAATGGCGGTTGAACGTTGGCTTACAGAAGGAAACTCGCACGCATAATTCTTTATTAATCTACAGCCAGTAAAATAACATATATAACAGGATGTCTCAGAGTTTCCTTCTGAAAGTCAACATTCAACTGCCATTACAATAGTTCAAATATCTATTTTCCTTCCGAATAACTGCCAAAACTAATGTCCTTTTCTTGACACTGGGGTTTAACTGCCTAAATACAAAACGCCACCTACAAAGAAAAGTTACCACATTCCAGTTCACGCTACTGTAAACAATATCGTTTTCCAAGAGCTAATTCTATTGACCTACTTCGTGGGGGTACAAACGAATCTATCTGCACTAACATCATCCTTCACCTAATGTCGCCATCTGATTCTCTCCCTCCCTCTTGATCTTCTCCCCCTAACAGGTTCCTTCCACGCACTCCTCACTCCCTCCCCACAACCCATCCTCAACACGTTGGACAAACCATTTCAGTCCTCACACAACATACTGTATATCACTCGATTTAAACAGATCAAAGAGTACAAATATTGAAAGACAAAATAATACAACAAGACCATTATAAACAAAATGGTTTTCATACTCATTCTTTACTTTAACTTCAAAATATCAAAGGGTAGTTTATCAAGATTATTATAGGAAAATATGATAGCACAGATCATGAAATAGGTAGTACTATTTTGTACATTAAATCTTGTCTATTAAAATAACTGATTAGAATGACGTTTTCCTCATCATTCAAACCTTTAGGAATGTCTTAGATGGCAAAGAAAAAGAGAATTTCTATCAAAAATTAGCAATAGTGTGTCCTTTTAAATGAACATTGGGATATTTTTTTGTATCAACGTGAGAATACTGTATCTATTCGAATTAGATATTTATATTGCTTAATAAAATGCAAATGTGAATAGTTTATCTAATCAACTGTAAATATACTTCAATAATCTTTTTTTTTAGACTAGTAATAAAAACCTAAGATCTTATCAACTTTCCCTTAATGGATTCCCGTGGGAGAATTCTATCTGTTAATATTGGGGTTGGACTCACGATTTTTGTCCACATGGCCCAGCATTGAACAGAGAGGACCATTCTAAACAGGGGTGCAATAAGGCAAAAACACGCGCGTTGCAATGCAAGGTAAAATTTCAAGGTAGGTCAGATAACAAGATGGAGAGGAAAAGCAAGAAAAGAGGTTCAATATGAATAAAAAATAAAGGGGTACAGTTATGGATAGAGGAGATGATAAAATGAGTATCTACTGTACCTAGATATTAACTCGGTATAAATGTCCACGAAGTACGGCAAAATATGTATGGGGTCCTTGCTGTTGCGACTGGCATTCTCAGGGCTATAGGCTACATCTGAAAGATAAATGAGAAAATCAAAAACACTGGAATAGTAGGAGTTAACTGAATGTGAAATATCTAGAAGCTGGCTCTCTATACCTATGATTTTAAAAACAATAATATAATACAAAGATCGCAACTTTCAAAGCTTTTTGCATACATCCCTAGAGTTGTTTCTCAAATATAAACTACAAATATGTCAATCTCATGTTTTAAGTGAATCTGTTTGTATGTTAAATTTGTAATGAACTTAACCCTTTTACCCCCAGGCTCTTTGGAAATTTCCAACCCTTAACCCCCAAGGGGTTATTTTTTCCCCAGCACATTTTGCAGCATATTATCTTTAAATTGCTCTAACAGCCTTAATTTTTGTCATAGAGAGGTCAGGTTGGTCTCATTCTCTTGGAAAATGCCTGAATTTTCTTAAAAAATTATCAAAAATATGAAAAAATAAATTTTATAGCATTTTTTTGCATGGACGTACCGGTACGTCCATGGGGGTAAAGGGATGGCTTTTGTGAAACGTACCAGTACGTCCTTTGGGGGTAAAAGGGTTAAGAGTGTATTACAGGAAAACCTTTTACTCTCTTCCTCTCAAAACTCAAAAGATCTAAATCCACTCTTGAAGACTTTCATCTGTAATAGGTTGGTCTACCTCGTTTCCAACACTTAACCCTGATTACCATTTAGCGTTTAGGCCCAAACCTTTAGGAGAGAGCTGTTGGGCTAAACAAGAATATGTAGTTTCGATACCAAAATGATTTACATAGTTCTTAAGAATAAGACATCAAAATTTCCTCGTTTAAACCTATGCTTCTTATAAATGACAAAGTAATTTGTATTTTTCCTAATGATACAAAACTTGAGCTCTTTATTAGGGTATATACTTTTAGCGAGAAGACTAGCCATAAAACTTTTAACGAGGTGTAACTACCCCATCTCTAGTTAGCGGGGAGTAGGGGGTAGTACCGGCTACCCTGCTCTCACACACAGGCACCTGTGTTCTATTGTCACTTTTGATGGCAGGCAGGACTTACCAGAGGATAGGTGATGGCGGGCCAAATTTGCATGAAGGTTTGTACCGTTAGAAAAATACAAATGACTATAAATTTGCCATTTGTTCCGACACTAAATACAAACCCTTTCGAGACTCACCCTTAACCCTTTTACCCCCAGGCTATTTGGAAATTTCCAACCCTTAACCCCCAAGGGTTATTTTTTTTCAAACACATTTTGCAGTTTATTTTTTTTAATTTGCTCTAACAGCCTTAATTTTTGTCATAGAGAGGTCGGGTTGGTCTCATTCTCTTGGAAAATGCCTGAAGTTTCTCAAAAAAACTATCAAAAAAATGCAAAAAAAATCTAAATAGCATTTTTTTGCAAGGACGTACCGGTACGTCCATGGGGGTAAAGGGCCGAATTTTGTGAAACGTACCAGTACGTCCTTTGGGGGTAAAAGGGTCAAGGTGGGTGATGGTGCTAACCAACTGGCTAGCTTTTGACCAGGGGTTTTTCCCCCTTCGTGTTACACAAACAGGAGGGGGAAAACACTTATGCCTTGCTAAAACCTAAGTGTAATAGAACGCTTTAATGGCCTGAGCAATCTGAGTATTGTGTGATACTAGCAGTGTGACTAGTCTAGGTAAAAATTCTCAGAAATGTAGGAATTTTTGAACCAGCCATAGATGGTACTCAATCCCACCTTGCCAGGGGGTATGGGGACAAGTATATATCTCTATACTAGGTTAGACTAGGGAAATGGCTTTACCTGCAGAGGGAGGAGGCCAGTTTGCAGAGTACCGTAGGTGCTGTTCCCCAAGATAGGGGAAGATGAAAGAAAGAAAGAAAGCCAGTCATTCCTCTCATATATCCCAGACTTAATCCCAGTTAACCACTGCCCTTCACTATCTGGTACAGTACTTGTCCATCAAGGAACCTGAGGTCTATAAACCACTTGTTGAGTAGCCACCACAGGAACAATGGAGAACATCTCCATGGGTCACATCTTGAAAGTAGTGGGTGGTGAAGGTCTTGTGACGCTTCCACATACCCGCTTGTAGGACCTGTGTCAGTAGTTTTTCTTGAATGCTAGAGACGTACCTATACCCTTAACGTCATAAGCTCTGGGTCATCTCGTTTGTGGAGAAGGGTCAGGGTTCAACGCTCAGTATATGACCTTGCGAATCCAAGACGAGAACGGGCTCTTGGTGATGCTTCATTTGACCTTCCCTGAACTGACGAAGAGTACCGACACTCAGGGGGAAGCTCCTGTAGTTCTCCTGAAGTAGCACCTCAGGTTCTTCCTAGCGTATTACAGTAGCTGTTGATATGGATCATTAGTCACGCTACATAGGACTCCCCATCTGAATGGTTTGAATGTGGGATACGAGCTTCTAGGAACAAAGTCGAGTATTGCCTTACCCATCGCCGTCAATGAGACGAAGGAGGACTATAGGATTTGCAAACTCTCTTAGCCAAAGCCAAAAGGAGCGAGAGAACTGTCTTCAAGGACAGGTGAGGATCTGCTGTTTGGCATCCTGGGTCGTTGGAGGCACTCTTTGGGGACCGAAGGACACGAACCATGCTACGTGGATTAGATCCAACTTCCGACTGAGAGACAATACCAACACAGAAGAAAGGTCAATTCTTTTCAGACTGAAGGCGAGGCTCAACGACAAGTGGTAGCCTTTCATTGCCGAGACCGAGGGGAGTTTTCCCCTTGAAGGTTATGCTGGAAAGTAGCAATGAGGGGGTGAGATACCCTGTCCATGACATCAACCACTGAAGGAAGTCTGCTAGCCTGTTAGCCAGCAACTGGAGAATTCTGGAGGTATCCAGAATATCCTTTTACAACTTGCTGTGAAAGCTTCTCCGTACAAGATGTTGGAAAGTGTCCAGGCGTGAAGAACATACGGGGCCTATGGCACTGTGGAAGATGATCACATGTGGCTGTCGAGTTAATCATGACGTGGAGGGAGTGTCTCGGCACTTCCGTCAGCAGCCGAAGAAGGTACGGGAACCATCCCACAGATGCAAAGCGGAGCCGAGAGGGGCATTGCCTGGTTGCAGAGGATCTTTCCTTTTTAAGCACCCTTGTCATTGAGCAGTGCGGGGGATAATTGCTAAAACGCCAGCTGACCTGCTGTTGCCGAATGCATCCAGCCATAGAGCCTGGGGATCCGGCACTGGGGAACTGAAGAGTGGAGGAGAGTTATTCAGGGACGTTGCAAAGAGATCCACTCTCGGGGAACCCCTCAAAGTCAGGACTTTGTAGGCCACTGGATGATACAAAGACCACTCGGGGACCACTATCCGAGTAGCTCTGCTCAGAAGACCGTGAGCACATTCCTGCTTGTCCGGAATAATTGAGCTGATAGAGAAACCGAGCAGTCTTCAGATCATTTACCATACCATGCTAGAAGAGAGAAGTGCTGCGAAAAACAAGCACCGCCCTATTTGTTCCAAATGAGCCACTATCGTGGTGTCGTCGTTCGCCATTACCACCGAGTGACCTGCCAGAGATTGATTTATCTGCTGCAAGGCTTCACTCATCTCTAGGAGATTTAAATGATAGTACCACTCAGATTCTGATCAGAGGCCAGAGGCCGGAGGCTGAGTGGTACAGCATGTGGGGTCAACCTTTCTTTTGCAGCATCTGAAGAGAGCGTCAAATCTCCTCGGAGGAGATTCTCGTTTGTCAATCCTCTTCTCAGGTCCGTTTCCTGCCTGGGGCCCGTAGACCAGAAAAAAGGGAGATTCCTCATGCTGCATACCTGGGATCTGGCTGCCCCTAAAGAGATTGGATTTGAAGGAGTCCGATGCGGGCTTGATGAACCAGTGAGACGGTGGCTCTCGGGATGTAAACACTTCTGGCTGAAAGTGTCTCATAAGTTAGAGACTATCATCAACTTCGACCTTCGACCCCATTGATCTGAGGAAACTTCTGCAGGCTGATGATGATGAACATGCCTAAGAATAACAGTATCTGATAAGCAAGCAGGGATATTTCTTAGTATTTACTTCAAGCCTTGATTGCAGTAAACTCGAATTGTCTCGGTGGTGATGAAAAGCCACCGAGTCTTAAGATTAGTCAGTCCCGAAATCTTCAGGGAACAAAGCAGATCCTGTTGGGGCAGGTTGACACCAAGGTAAAAACTCTCTTGAAAACCTGCCTTCTCGCCGAACAGTGTTCGATGAACCAACTTGTTCCAGGAAGAGAGAACGAAAACTGGGCACTTCTATCCGAAAGAACAGACTGTAGAAGCTCGAAGATACCTTCATAAAGTAAGTCGTTCTGCAAAAGACATAATGCCCGAATCTGGGAGTCCGACTGATTTTCGGATTTGCATGCATTAAAGAGAGAACCGCAATCACACCTCAACAGGTGGGCGGGATGAGATGTGCATGCTCTTGTAGCTGAGCTGCGGATCCTCAGTCCTTGTCAAAAAAGACGAGTACTGTAGTACTGTACTCCGAACTTATTATCATTATTAATTGCTAACCTACAACCCTATTTGGAAAGGCAGTATGCTATAAGCCAAGGGGCTCCAACAGGGAAAATAGCCCAGAGGAAAGGAAACAAGGAAAAATAGAATATTTCAAGAACAGTAACATTAAAATATCTACTGCATAAACTATAAAAACTTTAACAAAACAAGAGGAAAATACAATAGAATAAGATAAGAGGGGATTACCCACTACGGAGCAAACCTAACTCGAGGACGAGAAAGGAGTTATCCCTAGAGAAACACATCGGCCGATGACCGAACTCAGGCTGAGGGAGAGCGTCATTGTCAGAAGGTTGATGAACAAGATCAAGGTCAAGCTATGGGTTAGTCATATAAGCATCTTTGGAGGAGGCTCATGAGGCTGGAGAGCTCAGGTTGCTTATACAAGTCCTGAGGGGGTATAGGCCGACGGGGACCAAGAGAAAGCTTGATTCTAAGTTGCTAGAGCCATAATGTAAGCACAAGCTGAATTCCATGCCCTAGAACAGAGGAAATGAAAAAGGAATAACGCCCAAGGGGGTTATGTCTCCCGGTGCAGGTGTGAAGGGCCGAGGAGATCCAAAGAATCAGCCCCAAAACCGTGATAGCTATCCGACAAGTTCTCAAACTTGTGGAGAGAAGAGAAGCAAATGGTTGGAAGACTTCTGTTGTGGCAACCGCTTTGTAGAAATATGTTTTACCTGCTGGAGAAGGCGTACAGGTGAGAGCGTATGAACAACTAACGAAAATCTTATCGATGAAGATGTCGGCTTGTACGGTAACCATTTGCCATAAAGTGAGACAAGGGAAGAAGTAGGGAGCAGAAGAGGCAACTTTGTTCCTAAGGCACATGGGACATCAACTCACTAGTCGTAGAAGTGGTAATAGTAGTAGTAGTGGTCAAAGAAAACGTTCATGAATGCTGACGAGGACTGGAGAGCTAATGAAGAAGACTGCCAATTGTATAAGCGGGCTCTACGAAGTTCAAAGATGATGAAAACATCAGGAACCGAAAACACTGTACAGTACTGTCGTGAAACAACAAATTCATGTGGAGAGCAAGGTATTAAGTGCAAATGTTGATAATTGTGCTTTACCCTACCCATCGTTGGAGAGTGCTAGGTTAGGTTCCAAGAAGGGAGTGTGTGCTCAACTCCCCTAACTGCAGGTCAAGAGAAGCACTACTGAAATAGCGCAACTCAGAGAGATTGAAGGATGACAATCTGTGTTGTCTAGATGAAGATACTCTCCTATGAACAGAGAAGGAGAGTCTTGCTTGGAAGAGCAGTGTGCTCGCTTGAAGTAAGGATCACAGTTGGTCAAGTTGTGCGACCAACTCCCAGCGAAGTTCTCCGTCGAACAAAGTCGGAAAAAACGCACCAAATGACAAGGTTTCAGAGATTCTTTGATGGACGTCGGCAAATCTACCTACAAGCTGGAAGAGCAGTTCATCTAAGAGAGGGAAACTTTACCTCGGAAGGTAAAGTAGCGAGATGTGTACTGTGACACTGAATAGTGGTTACTACCAGAGGTTTCGACGAGTTGCCTGCAGAGGCAGAAAAAGATTGGATACGAGCAGAAACCGGAAAGGAGCTGGTCTGTGTTACCTTGTAGGTTTTGAAGTGCTGGCAATCATGAGAAGAAAAAGTCAGGTGCTGGAAGCAGTTGTTGGGACACCAGAAACCTGGAAGAGAGCTGATAAGTGATTGAGAGCTGACAGGTGATAACGAGCGATGGCGAGCTAGCAGGCGACCATGGACAATCACGAGCTGACGGGCAACCGCGGGCGATTACGAGCCGACGCAAAACCGCGGGGGGTCGCAAGCTGACAGGTAATTGTAGGCGATTGGGCATACAGGGAAAGGCGACCAACCTCTGTTGCTGTTGTCGGCAACTCTTCCCACAAGCAGGAAGATTGCAGGACAGCGGCTAGTGGAGGGACTCTCCCTCGGTAGGGGAAGTTCCAACTCTTGGAGGCGAACCTCTGGGTAGCATTGTCTGCTTCCCATCAATGAGCTTTAGCTGAAGTTGAAGGTCGACATCGAGTGTTTACTATGAAACGTAGCCGAAGATTGGCTTTGGGTTTCCCCAGAGAACTCTGAGGAGTTCTAGTCACCAACAGCTCCGGAGAGGACCAAACCGGCATACGAGAAAGGCCAAAGTCAGATTGATGATCATGAACTGCCGCAGGCAAAGAAGGCAATGAATGGGCAGAGCACCAACTACCCCAGGAACAGGAACATCCGACTTTGTACTCCTTACAATGGCTGACTGAGCCGAACGAAAAATATAGCATCGCTAGCGCCGGAGAAAAACCAAAAATTTAAAGAAAAAAACCCTCGGGAGAACAACCCAACCCACGGACAAGAAAGGTGTCCCCCGAGAGGTACAAGAACATGCTAAAGACACTGCACTTCCTCCACAAGCTGCCATCACATAACGGAATGCGGCGTCGTTATTGCTATACAAAAGTTGGACTAAAAATAGTTTTATTTGAAATTAATTAGCTAAAGAAAAACCACTTGAGAGAAGAGCCTAACCCACAGACGGGAAAGGTATTCCAAGAGAGGACCAAGAACATGCGGCAGACTACAGTAATCCCTCGCCATTTCGCGGCTCAAGTTTCGCGGTCTCAATGCATCGAGGATTTTCAAAAATATTCATCAAAAATTAGAAAAAAATGGTGCGAGAGTTATGCGGGCGCTAGCAGAAGGCAAAGAGTACAGTAGAACATCAGGTATCAACACGGAGATGGCACGCAACTCAAAATCCACCTCTCTGATTCGCTGGCCATCTTGGCTCCAGAATCTCGCAAGCTGATTGGCCGAGCCGCCGAGTCGCTTTACCCAGTATCTCTACCAGCCGTGCGCCCCGCAAAGGGAGACCGCATTCATTGTTCTCTCTCGCTTCGCTTGTGTTGCTTAGTCTTGACGCATGGAACTTTTAGCTGTTTTCTTTCGCTTTTTAGTGTAAAATAGTACTTGTGACGCCCTTGAAAATGGCTCCTAAACATCCTCTACCCTCTACATCCTCTAGTGAACCTAAGAAGAAGAGAAAAATGATGACGGTGAACGAGAAAGTGAAATTATTGGACATGCTTAAGGCAGGCAATAGCTATGCTTCTGTTGCCCGCATTTACAGGGTGAATGAATCGACGGTTCGCTACATAAAGAGATGAAATGAAAATACGTAAAACTGCCTCAATAACGTTCGCTAAGGACACTAAGCGCGTTGTGATTCCTTGTAATAAGACGATTGTGCAAATGGAGAATGCGTTATCAATGTGGATAACGGACTGTCGGGAAAAGAAGATTAGCCTCGATACCAACATGATTCAAACCAAAACCAAAACCCTGTATGATAGCCTAGTTCCTGGAGGAAAATCCAACGAAGACGACGAAGGTGATGATGACGATGAAGATGATGATCCTGCCCCATGAGAAAAACGTGGTTTTGTTGCCAGCAAGGGCTAATTCGAGAAATTCAAGAGGAGGTTTGGCCCTCACAGCTTTCCTTTGTATGGGGGAGGCCGCCTCGGCAGACCAAGAGGCAGCTCTTTATTACGTCGAGGACGAGTTCCCGAAATCAATTAAAGAAGGTGGCAATTTCCCAGAGCAGGTGTTCAATATGAATGAAACTGGCCTCTTCTGGAAGAGGATGCCGTCCCGAACATTCCTTTACGAGGACGAAGTGAAGAAGCCAGGGTTCAAGGCCCACAAAGATCGCGTCACTCTCCTCATGTGCGGGAATGCTGCGGGCTTCATGCTCAAGCCCGGCTTAATTTACAAGTCCATGAATCCTCGGGCTATGAAAAACAAAAACAAAGCCTTGCTGCCCACCTACTGGATGAGTAATCAAAAGGCATGGATAAGCAAAGCCCTCACACTCGACTGGTTCGTGAACTGCTTTATCCCACAGGTGAAGCTGTACCTCGCGGAGAATGGGTTGCCCTTTAAGGTCCTCCTCTTGCTGGACTGTGCAGCCAGACATGAAATGGATCTGCATTATGACGGGGTCCAAGTGAAGTTCCTGCCCCCAACACCACTTTCCCTCGTACAACCAATGGATCAGGGTGTCATTCGAGCATTCAAGGCCTTCTACACGAGGTCCATGATGGAGGGCCTCATCTCCTCCATCGACAAAGACGATGAGGACTTCAGCCTCAAGAGATATTGGCGGGAATACAACACTGCAACGTGCCTGGCCAACATTCAGAAAGCTCTTAATGAGATGAAACAGTAAACATTGAATGCAAGTTGGAGAAAATTGTGGCCAGACGTTGCTCATGACTATGAGGGATTTACGCCAGACAAAGTTCACCACTCCCCTTTAGATAAGGCTGTGAGGCTGACACAGTCAGTAGCCAACGAAGGTTTCTCTGACATGACGACGGATTACATCAACTCACTGATCGAGTGCCACTCGGAGCCCCTAACCAACGAGGACCCTGTCGATATCACAAGATTAGCGAGTGAGGAAGAAGAAGAGGTTTATCAACTTGAAATTCTAATCTGAATGGGTCGACACACTTAACTACAGGGATGGGTGTGTTCGAAAAAAAGGTGACTTGCTCAGTTCAAACCCACAAAACATAGTTTCATCAACTTTTTCGTTAATTTATTCAAACAGAACAGTTCCTAAGAAGTTTAGTAATGGCACAGTTTTGAAAACCACTATAGAATTAAGAAAGGAGATAACTGAAAAGGCAGAAAGGTACGTCTACATGACCAACACTTCCAAAGAGTATGGTAAATCAAAATTGGCTCTCTGCTTAAACTTGGATAAACTAATGTAGCAAAAGGGATACACCTCTACCGCTAGAGTGTTATGGGGTCCTTTTTACAGACCAGACAGTACTACATTGGATCCTTCTCTCTGGGTAAAGTTCATTTTCCCTTTGCCTACACATACACTGAATAGTCTGGCCTTTTCTTACACATTCTCTACTGTCCCCATACACCTGACAACATTGAGATTACCAAACCATTCTTCTTCACCCAAGGGGTTAACTACAGCACTGTAATTGTCCAGTGGCTACTTTCCTCTTGGTAAGGGTAGAAGACACACTTTAGACATAGTAAGCAGCTCTTCTAGGACACTCTAAAACCAAACCATTGTTCTCTAGTTTTGGGTAGTGCTATAGCCTCTGTATCATGGTCTTCCACTGTCTTAGGTTAGAGTTCTCTTGCTTGGGGGTACTCTCAGGCACACTATTCTGTCTTATTTCTCTTCCTCTTGTTTTGTTCAAATTAATACAGTTTATATTGGAAATATCAATTTTAATATTGTTACTCTCCTTGTTTCCTTTCCTGACTGAGCTACTTTCCCTGTTGGAGCCCCTTGGGCTTATACCATCCTGCTTTTCCAACTAGGGTTGTAGCTTAGCAAGTAATATATAATAATAATAATGGCCAAGAAGACCACTAACAAAGTACAGAAACTAGTATTGATAAGGATAAACAAAAAAATTGGTATATTCCGAAACCATCGTCTGTGTAAAGGCGAACCAAATACAATCAAACATTGTTGAAAAGCCTCCCTGGAAAAAGTGATGATGCAGACTAGTGTAGTTTTTAAGCTAGCCAAGGCTGCTTTGATAGATTTGAAAAAGAACGAGGATTGATAGCATTCTGAGGAACGAAGAGGCAGCCACTCCAGACAAAGGAGCCGCTGAAAATTATTCGGGGAATTTTAAAGTTACGTAGTCTGGACAATCCTTTCACCTTCAATTGGCCTCTTTTGGAAAACACCGAGGAGGATTTATATCACGCAAGATGATAAGGCCTGTCTGGGTATAAACTTATGAAAGATACGCCAACTCTAATGTTGTTGGATAATGCAACTGGCGACCTTGAAGGTCAATACCATTCCAAAAACACTAAGGTTTTTCAGGAAGAACCACATTGATGTGAAGGGCTGGCAATAAATCACAGGTAACTAGCCAGTTCTTCACTGGATGGATGCAGGAGTTTTACCCAGTGTGTGTAATTATCTCCAAGAGGAACAGTGCCACTCATTAAGAAATATTACGCAATTTTCATCAGAATAAAACATAGGAATTGTGAACCCGACAATACAGGGCTATTCTGAAATCTGAAACTCTTTGGGTCAAAAGAATTGTATGAGGGATTCCCAACCTGTAACCACAATAAAGATATTGATGAACGTGATGATAACTAGAGTAAGTTTATTCAGAGATGGAGGAAACAAGCAGCAATGAATATTTCTGACAATAGTATTTACACAGATAAAAGTAGGAGCCAAAGCATTGGTCTACGTAGAAAAATCATCAAAGCTAGACCCAACTTCAAAAGTTCAAAGTTGGAGCAAATGCTTTTTTGTTGACCAAGCGGACATGAGTCTTTTTATAGTTTATTTATGACATATTTGTTTTTGATGTTGTTAATAGTTTATATATGACATGTCTGTTTTGACGTTGTTACTTATTTTTGAATGATTTATTGTTAATTTGTTCTCTCATTTATTTATTTCCTTATTTCCTTTCCTCACTGCGCTATTTTTCCCTGTTGGAGCCCCTAGGCTTATAGCATCTTGCTTTTCCAACTAGGGTTGTAGCTTGGATAGTAATAATAATAATAATAATAATTAAAAAAAGTCAGTCAGCTTACTCAGCTTCTTTTCAAATCTGTCGATAAACAAATGGAGTGATTTACAAAAGATAGAATTACTTCCTGATATAAAAAGGAAAGATTCAAAACAAATACAAATGCTTCACCAAGACCAAAACACAACTGCAAACAAAAGAATACTAAAGGCTTTAAAGGCCGCTCATGAATGGCAAAGGCAAGGGATAGTGTTATTCCCCTATCAAGCAAGACAATGCCCTGGAGACTGACCATATACTGTATACATAACAGCACCCAAGCCCCCCCTCTCTACCCAAGCTAAAACCAAGGAGGGCCAGGCAATGGCTGCTGATGACACAGCAGATAGACCTATAGGCTTCCCCAAACCCCCCATCCTTAGCTCACAAGAATGGCGAGGTTGCAGCGACCCAAAAACTAACTAGTTTGAGCAGGACTCGAACCCCAGTCTGGCAATCACTAGGCAAGGACGCTACCACCAGGCAAGGACGCTACCACCAGGCCACCAGAACTCTAAAGCATACGAAAAGGAAATTCAAAAACTCAGTCTTTACTTTATCAAAGATCTTGAAATAGTCTCTTCAGGGTTCCCAACGTGGCTTCATGAGGACATGGAGTCTTAACTTGGGGCCATGGCAGAATATTAAAAATCATTTAATAAACAGAAGGTCCTTGACTTAAAAACATATCCAACTGAAAACATAAAACTCATATTGTACCAAAAGCTAAAAATTAAATATTAATAAAACAACATATAATTTAATGCAGTAAGCAAGATGACATTTGCAATATGAAAATGGTCTATTTGTTGACGTTTGCAGCTCAAAATCGAAGGCATTTGAGTTGAGGAGAAGCCTAACCTAGGCCGAAGCTTTACAAAATTTGACTTGCAAATAATTTGACCTACAAACAGCTTCTTGGACCCTATTAAGTTTGTAAGTAAAGTACTTTCTGTACGTTTCAAAATATTGATAGAAATCAAAACTTTTTTTTTCTTTAAATTAGGACTGTGGAATTTTGGAGAAAAATGAAAGTGGGTAACAAAAAGGGTAAGACTTTACAAAGAGTCTAAAGTTGAGAACCCCCCATCTTGGGATAACTTACCAGTGGATTCTCTCTGCTACTTTGATGAGAGCCTTCCAAATATGGCTTATTTCTGCAATGGGGGAGGATGTTATTTGAGAGACATCAAAGAAGAGGTTTTCCCACAACCTGTTCAAATTAAAATTAAATTAATTATATATATACTATGATGAGTCAAACTATATTCTTACAGTGCTGAAACAAATAAATTCGGGAGGGAAAAATATATTTATAAAATATAAGTGATTGAAATATAACAACAAAAACCTATGATAGACATCTAAATTTCATCTTTTAACATATACTTCTTCAAAAATGGCAAAGATAAAAGTAATTTGTATTTTTCCCAATGATACAAACCTCGAGAACTTTATTTCAGAATATAGTTTCAGCGAAGCTGGAAGACTAGCCATAAGACTTTTTAGCGAGATGTAACTACCCTAACTGCTAGATAGCGGGTGATGGGGTAGTAATGGCTATCGTCAATTTTGCTTGCAGGCAGGACTTACCGGGGGACAGGCGATGGGGAGTCAAATCAGTATATCGTTAAGAAAAATACAAATTACTTTAAATTTCTTTTGCTGCGACACTAAATAGAAACCTTAACGCTCTTTATTAATGAAGACTCACCTCTAAGGTGGGTGGAAGTGCTTAACCAACTGGCTGGCTTTAGACCCGGGGTCATTCCCTGTTCGTGCTATGCATATATAAGGGGGAAAACCCTGACACCTCGCTAAAACCTATGTGTAATATTATGCTTTAGTGGCCTGAGCAAGCTGTATGATTGTGATACTAGCGGTGTGACTAGTCTAGGTAAAAATTCTCAGAAACTTAGGAATCTTTGAACCAGCCATAGACGTTACTCAATCCCACCTTGGCAGGGGGGTGTGGGGACAAGCATATCTCTATATCAGGTTACACAAGGAAGTGGATTTACCTTCTTACTGAGGAGACCAGCGTGCCGAGTATGGTAGGTGCTGTTCCCCCAGAGAGGGGAAGATGAAAGAAAGAGCCAGTCATTCTTGTCCTTTATCCCAGACTTAATCCCTGTTAACCTCTGCCCTCCACCATCTGCTATTTGTCCATCAAGGAGCCTGAGGTGTTTAAACCATTTGTTGTGTAGCCACCACAGAGCCAATGGAGACCATCTCCATGTTCCTGTGGGTCACGTCTTGAAGGCAGACGTGGTGAAGATTGTCCGAGGCTTCCACACACCCGCTTGTAGGACCTGTGTCAGTAGTTTTTCTTGAACGCTAGGAACGTACCTATGCCCCTAACGTCATGAGCTGTGGGTCGTCTCGTTTAAGGAGAAGGATCAGCGTTCAACGCTCAGTCTATGACCTTGCGAATCCAAGACGAAAATGGGCTCTTAGTGATCCTTCGTTTTACCTTTCTTGAACTGACGAAGAGTACCGACACTCGGGGGTGAGCTCCTGTAGTTCTCCTGAGGTAGCACCTCAGGTTCTTCCTAGCGTATTACAGTAGCTGTTGATATGGATCATTAGTCACGCTACATAGGACTCCCCATCTGAATGGTTTGAATGTGGGATACGAGCTTCTAGGAACAATAGGACTCCCAATCTGAATGCTTTGAATGTGGGATCCGAGCTTCTAGGAACAAAGTCGAGCATTGCCTTACCCATCGCCGTCAATGAGACGAAGGAGGACCATAGGATTTGCAAACTCTCTTAGCCAAAGCCAAAAGGAGCGAGAGAACTGTCTTCAAGGACAGGTGAGGATCTGCTGTTTGGCATCCTGGGTCGTTGGAGGCACTCTTTAGGGACCGAAGGACACGAACCATGCCACGTTGATTAAGTCTAACTTCCGACTGAGAGACAATACTAACACAGAAGAAAGGTCAATTCTTTTCAGACTGAAGGCGAGGCTCAACGACAAGTGGTAGCCTTTCATTGCCGAGACCGAGGGGAGTTTTCCCCTTGAAGGTTATGCTGGAAAGTAGCAATGAGGGGGTGAGATACCCTGTCCATGACATCAACCACTGAAGGAAGTCTGCTAGCCTGTTAGCCAGCAACTGGAGAATTCTGGAGGTATCCAGAATATCCTTTTACAACTTGCTGTGAAAGCTTCTCCGTACAAGATGTTGGAAAGTGTCCAGGCATGAAGAACATACGGGGCCTATGGCACTGTGGAAGATGATCACATGTGGCTGTCGAGTTAATCATGACGTGGAGGGAGTGTCTCGGCACTTCCGTCAGCAGCCGAAGAAGGTACGGGAACCATCCCACAGATGCAAAGCGGAGCCGAGAGGGGCATTGCCAGGTTGCAGAGGATCTTTCCTTTTTAAGCACCCTTGTCATTGAGCAGTGCGGGGGAAAATTGCTAAAACGCCAGCTGACCTGCTGTTGCCGAATGCATCCAGCCATAGAGCCTGGGGATCCGGCACTGGGGAACTGAAGAGTGGAGGAGAGTTATTCAGGGACGTTGCAAAGAGATCCACTCTCGGGGAACCCCTCAAAGTCAGGACTTTGTAGGAAACTGGATGATACAAAGACCACTCGGAGACCACTATCCGAGGAGCTCTGCTCAGAAGACCGTGAGCACATTCCTGCTTGTCCGGAATAATAGAACTGATAGAGAAACCGAGCAGTCTTCAGATCATTTACCATACCATGCTAGGAGAGAAGTGCTGCGAAAAACAAGCACCGCCCTATTTGTTCCAAATGAGCCACTATCGTGGTGTCGTCGTTCGCCATTACCACAGTGACCTGCCAGAGATTGATTTATCTGCTGCAAGGCTGCACTCATCTCTAGATTTTAATGATAGTACCATTCATATTCTGACCAGAGGCCGGAGGCCGAGTGGTACAGCATGTGGGGTCAACCTTTCTTTTGCTGCATCTGAAGAGAGCATCAAATCTGGGGAAGGGACGAGGTGGTCAACTCCTCGGCGGAGATTCTCGTTTGTCAATCCTCTTCTCAAATCTGTCTCCTGCCTGGTTCCCATAGAGACAAGAAGAACGGGAGATCCCTCAGGCTGAACAACCTGGGATCTAGCTGCCCCTAAAGAGGTTGGATTCGAAGGAGTCCGATGCGGGCTTGACGAACTAGAGTAAAACAGTGGCCCCTGAGTCGTAACCACTGCTAGCTGAAAGTGTGTCTCGTAGAAGGAAGAGACTACCACTATCTTACACCTTGGAACCCGTTGTTCTGAGAAAACTTCTGCGGGTTGATGACTATGAAGAAACCAAAGAATAACCGTCTCTGATAAGGAAGCAAGGATATCTACCGAGATTTACTTCAATCCTCTTATTGCGGTAAACTCAAGGAGTTGTCTCATTGGTGACGAAGGTATGCTACAGAGTCTGTTAGGATCAGCCAGTTGTCCCGAAATCTTCGGAAAACGAAACTGATTCTGGACGCCCAAGTTGACACTAGGGTAAAAACTCTCGTGAAAACCTGAGGTGCTGTCCGAAACGAAGCACCTCACCTTGACCTGGTATACCTGTAGGTTCGAAGACACTTCCTTGATGACGGATGTCCTGTAATCCAGGAGTACTAGTCCTAGTGGTCAAATGTGCACAGTAAGTCCTGTGGAATAACTGCTTGTTTGGCCAAGTGCCTTCTCACCAACATAGTTTGAAGAGCTAACTTGTTCCAGGATTAGAGAACGAAAACAGGAGACTTTTATTATAAAGAACCGACTGTAGAAGCTCGGAGATACCTTGAAGAAATAAGTCGTTCTGCAAAAGACTCGACGCCCGAGTCTGGGTGTACGACTGGATTTTTGGATTCACATAGATTAAAGAGATCCGCATTCACACCTCAACAGGTGGGTGGGATGAGATGTGCATGCTCTTGTAGCTGGGCTGCGGATCCTCTGTCCTTGTCAAAAAAAAATGAGTACTGTACTCCAAACTTATATCATTATTATCATTATTAATTGATGAGCTACAACCCTATTTGGAAAGGCAGTATGCTATAAGCCCAGGGGCTCCAACAGGGAAAATAGCCCAGAGGAAAGGAAACGAGGAAAAATAAAATATTTCAAGAAAAGCACCATTAGAATAAACATCTCCTACATAAACTATAAAAACTTTAACAAAACAAGAGGAAGAGAAATACGATAGAATAAGATAAGAGGGGATTACCCACTACGGGGCAAACCTAACTCAACGACGAGAAAGGAGTTATCCCTATATAAGCACATTGGCCGATGGGTGAACTCAGGCTAAGGGAGAGCGACACTGTCAGTGGATTGACGAACAAGATCAAGGTCAGGCTATGGGTTAGTCATATAAGCATCTTTGGAGGAGGCTCCTTTGGCTGGAGAGCTGACGTTGCTTGTACAAGCCCTGAGGGGTATAGGCAGATGGGGACCGAGAGGAAGCCTTGAATCCAAGTTTATATAGCCATAATCTATGCACAAGCTGAATTCACTGCCCTAGAACAAAGGAAATGAAAAAGAAATAACCCTGCAGGGTTGTCTCCCGATGCAGGTGTGAAGGGCGAAGAGATCCAAGGAATCGGCCCAAAAAAAAGTGATAGTTATCCGACAAGTTTTCAAACTTGTGGAGAGAAGAGAAGCATATAACACCAAAGAATTATGCTCACAAGATTCGGTCTGAATCACTGGAGAAAGGTGGCAGAGGAGAGTGGTTGGAAGACATCTGTGGTGGCAACCACTTTGTAAAAATATGTTCTACCTGCCAGGAGGTGGCTTATAGGTGAGAGCGCATGCACAACTAACAAAAATCTTATCAATGAATATGTCGGCTTGTAAGGTAACCATACAGCATACAGTGAGGCAAGGAAAGAAGTAGGGTGAGGAAGAGGTACACGGCATGTCAACGCACTAGTATTAGAAGAAGTGGTAATAGTAGTGGTCATGGTGCGAAGAAAACGTTCATGAACGCTGACAAGGACTGGAGAGCAGATGAAGAAGACTGCCAATCGTAGAAGCGGGTTGTTCGAAGCTTAAAGAAGATGAAAACATTGGGACCCAAAAATTACTGTACAGTACTTGTGTGAGACAGGTTTTAAGTGGTGAGCAAGGTATTAAGTGCCAATGTTGACACTTGTGCTATACCCTGCCCATCGATGGAGAGAGCTGGGTTAGGTTCCAAGAAGGGAGTGTATGCGTAACTCCCTCAACTGCAGGTCAAGCGAAGCACTACTAAAGTAGCGCAACTCGAAGAGACTGAAGAATGCCGATCTGTGTTGTCTAGATGAGGAGACACTGATGAACAGAGGGGAGTCTTGCTTGGAAGAGCAGCATGCTTGCTTGAAGTGAGGACTGCAGCTCGTAGAGTTCTGCGACACCACCCAAGTTCTCCGTTGAACAAAGTCGGAAAAAACGCACCAAAGGACAAGGCTTAAGAGATTCTCCGGTGGCCGTTAACGAACCTACCCGCAAGCCGGAAGGGCAATTCATCATAGGCAGAGAGCAACTTTACCTAGGAAAAAAAAGTAGCAAGCTGGGTAGTGTGACACTGACTAGTAGTTACTAAAAGAAGTTTTGATGAGTTGCCAGCAGAGGCAGAAGATTAGAACTGAGCAGAGGCCGGAAACGAGCTGGTCTGTGTTACCTCGAAGGTTTTGAAGTGCGAGCGATTATGAGTAAATGAAAACGTCAGGTGCTGGAAGCAGTTGTTGGGACACCAGAAACCTGGAAGAGAGCCGACTGCCGTTCGTGGGTGATAGCAAGAACGAACCGACGGGTGATTGTGGAAGATCACGCACAGCTACAGCAGGAATGGATGAGGCACTTCCGCTAGACGACATTAGTCAACCTGGCGAGATGAGTCAGCTAGGCAAGATGATGCAACTTGGCGAGACGAAAATTGCTCAAAAGGCGGGGCATGGAGGAATCCAATAAAAAAGCAGACCCTCCTCAGGACATATGAATAGTGTGTGTATTTTTCTATCATTTCAAAATAATACATAACACGTTTGCTTAATATTTAAAATTTCACCCTCTTCCTGAAAATATCTGCAGATTTAAGATTATATTTCAAATCCAGAACTTGACTTGTATATTCTAAAACTTTCAGCCCCACTATATAAATAAAAATTCTGTAGAGTACTTTGTTCTTTCTACAACACTTCAAATGCATTCCCACAGTAAAGGAAATGGTAACTCTAATAACACATCATGTCTTGTGGTATTCCTCGTACTATGTAATACACAAAGTTAACAAACCATTTAAAGGAAAAATTCAGAAGAAAAAGCTCTTAACCCTTTTACCCCCAGGCTATTTGGAATTTTCCAACCCTAGCTCCAGGGGTTATTTTCTATTCAAGCACATTTTGCAGTATTTTTTTTTCAAATTGCTCTAACAGCCTTAATTTTTGTCATAGAGAGGTCAGGTTGGTCTCATTCTCTTGGAAAATGCCTGAAATTTTTCAAAAAATTATCAAAAAAAAAAATGTAAATAGCATTTTTTTACAAGGACGTACCGGTACGTCCATGGGGGTAAAGGGATGTGTTTTGTGAAACGTACCAGTACGTCCTTTGGGGGTTAAAGGGTTAATTATCATCATAAGCTAAGCAACAACCTTAGTTTGAAAAGCAAGATGCTATAAGATCTTGGATTGTTGTTCATTTAAGAATTAATTACATTATATATGATTCATTACTTTTCCAATAACCATAATGCAGCAAAAGCCAGCGTTTCATAACAAAGTAGCATCAGTGTAAAAAATGAAGCCCATTCAAAAAATATAATCAGTTAACCATAAAATCATGAAGTACCTAATCCCTATATTATATTTCATACCTTAATACAGTAAAATATACTAAAATATGTATATTTCCAAGTAAATAAAAAGAAATATGAATAAATCACCAGAAGCCCACAAAATAAAATTCCAAAGAAACTCATTTAGGATGACACTAATCTTTGTGTGTAGGTAAACAATTAACGGAAATGAAAATTGAGCAAAACATCATCCACCTTCCCCAATGTCTACAATGGCATGCAGAAAAAAATCTGTAAAATCAAGTAAGTCAAAAAAACTTCATGGACATTGTACAAAAGCAAACCACAACTACAGCACCGTCTTCACCCACTTGCTACTAATGCTTTTATCAACTCTCTTTCTCCAATTACAGTAGAGAAAACAACACCGAGAGGGGCAAGAGGGTATTAGCTTTAAAAATACAAATGCATTAGTTACAGTATTACAGAACATTTCAAAATAAAGGTACAATACAACTACTGTACAAGGACAACACGATTCAAATTTTTACACAAGCTTATTATTACGGATGTAGAGTTAAAACCACCTAGTATTTTCCGGTAGGCCCTGCTGCTTCCTCCGGTGCCTTAGATGACCGCGGAGGTAGCAGAAGTAGGGGATTCAGCATTATGAAGCTTCATCTGTGGTGGATAATGTGGGAGGTTGGGCTGAGGCACCCTAGCAGTACCAGCTGAACTCGGCTGCGTCCCTGGTTAGGCTGGAGGAACGTAGAGAGTAGAGGTCCCCTTTTTTGTTTTGTTTCATTGTTGATGTCGGCTACCCCCCAAAATTGGGGGAAGAGCCTTTGGTATATGTATGTATGTATACGATGCAAATGTTTATTACTAGAAAAACTACTCCTGAACATTTAAATACAAAAGCACAGGACAGTTGTTTGCAAACAATTTAGATTTCAAGTCTCCATTTTAATTATTTTTAGAAAGTTGCTAAAAATCAAATTTTCCATACCTCATTAAGGCTTACCCAAGTTATATAGATTAACTATATAAGTGAATATTTTGAGAGACTAATTTTCAAGAAACATAAATTGCATTACATCTTTCCGATAAGTATTAATCTATTGAAATGGGGTGAAACCTCTTGAATAAACTTTTAGTCTACATGATTTCATATAAAACTTCTGATTAATACTAACATGAAGATCTGCAAGCTAAATTAGTTCTAAGATTTTGCCAGGACACCATACTAACTACAAAAATGTATTTACAGTGTACAGTGTACTGTATATTGAGTGAATATCTATTCTTGCATTGTTACTTGAGACTTCTGTTGTTCGTTAAGTACATAATAAATAAAAGGGAAAACAAAATAAAACAATTCCTCTAAGAATTGACTGGAAATTATGTAAACAAAATTAAATCAAACCAAATAAATTCAATCATACCTGAGAGGACAAAGTGATGAGTTTTCTTCCATGTAACTTTCTTGATTCTAGAACATCGTCGGCACCCACTCATGTCCGAGTATTGGGTTCTGTCGTTAGCCATCAGCCTCCTATCTATGGGGTGGGTGCTTATGTCTGATGTGGCTGTTAAGTCATAGTCTGTGGTGGAAGAGTTGCGGAGTGTTCACAAGGGAGGGTAGGTGGTGGGCGGGGCTGTTCTAATCGCTCTCTCCTTCTTCTCCTCCTAGCCTCCTCATTTTGTCTCCTCCTCTCCGCAAAGTCCACGGTGCCATGGTGTACTGTACTCCTCCAGGTTTTCCTGTCCCTGGCTGTTTCTTCCCATGAAGAAGGATCGATGTCAGTTAGAGCCAGGGTGCGCTTTAGTTGATCTTTATAGCGCATTTTCGGGGCTCCTCGTGGTCTGGTGCCCTGGGTCAGTTCTCCGTAGAATATTTTCTTTGGGAGCCTAGATGGATCCATCCTCTGCACGTGTCCTATCCAGCGGAGGCAGTGGCGGATGATGGTGGCCTCCACGCTGGTCAGCGAGGCACGTTCTAAGACTTCTATGTTGGAGGTGTGGCTCTCCCAGGGGATTTTCAAGATCTGCCTCAGTTTCATTTGATGGAAGCAGGGCTGTGTTCTGGCCCCAACGTGTTTCTCGCTATACACTGCAGCAATGCTCAACGAGATCCCCCCCGACACACCCTCAGTCGACCTACGTTTCTAGAACATAAACCTGTGATAAAAAGACAAGCAGATTAATAAAATTTCTGTTAAAAAATTTAATGTAATGATTAAGTTATCATTTTTCTAGACTTTCACTAGGCTTACCTAAAGAATCTATCTTTTAATTAGAGTTAAATATGAGAGAATAAAATTAAGAGTAGACACAGTCAATAAAAGAAAAGATTGAAGGGAAGAGACGTAAAGTCATACATACATACATCAAGACACTTCCCCCAATTTTGGGGGGTAGCCAACATCAAACAAATGAAATAGAAAAGGGGACCTCTCCTCTCTACGTTCCTCCTAGCCTAACAAGGGACTCAACCGAATTCGGCTGGTACTGCTAGGGGTGCTAGAGCCCACCCTACCCCGTTATCCACCACAGATGAAGCTTCATAACGCTGAATCCCCTACTGCTGCTACATCCGCGGTCATCCAAGGCACCGGAGGAAGCAGCAGGGCCTTCCGGAAGGGCCAAATTCAATGCATTTGGAGTTGAAGGATTTTGCAAGAACCTACAGTACCTGTACTCTGATTGGCGAGTCCTGCACGGGAGAGGGGTACCCACGACAAGGCTATTGGGCAACAAGATGACCTTAAAAACATATGGAGTCTTTTAATTTTTGTGAAAAAACAAATCATACCTGGGATTTATGCATATCACTTAATATCTAAACCCTGGACTAGGAAACTGAAATAGAAAAATAAGTCCAATTATACTAAGCTAATCTAGTAAGGACTAATACACCTTTCCCTTCGGAACATAAAATTTTTACTTTCATCTCTGAACCTATTGTTCAAAGAACTATTTCACCAATGAACGGGAGTTAAAAAATTATATTGCTATTTGCTATCAATCAATGGGTTGCTAACGGCTTCCAATATATTTTTACAGTACTATAGAGTTGATGGGAGAAGTACAAGAGGGAGGCCAAGGTTTGGGTGGATGGATGGTGTGAAGAAAGCTCTGGGTGATAGGAGGATAGATGTGAGAGAGGCAAGAGAGCGTGCTAGAAATAGGAATGAATGGCGAGCGATTGTGACGCAGTTCCGGTAGGCCCTCCTGCTGCCTCCGATGCCTTAGATGACCGCGGAGGTAGCAGCAGTAGGGGATTCAGCATTATGAAGCTTCATCTGTGGTGGATAATGTGGGAGGGTGGGCTGTAGCACCCTAGCAGTACCAGCCAAACTCGATATAGTCCCTTGTTAGGCTGGAGGAACGTAGAGCGCAGAGATCCCCTTTTTTGTTTTGTTTCATTTGTTGATGTCAGCTAACCCCCAAAATTGGGGGAAGTGCCTTGGTATATGTATATATAAAGTTTGGAAAAGTATTATGTGACAATCATTAAAAAATAAATACAGTTCACTTTTAGAAAAAAAATTACTTAGGGGAAATGGTATCTGTTGACTGTCCAATATGGTCCAAAACCCTTCTGACCATTTACTACATAAAGACTGGCTTTTTTTTTCTCTCCAAAACCTATATCATTGTATCTCACTTCAGTTCTCCCATCAGGCTAAAACTACTGTGCCCGCTATGTAAAATGGCATCAACATGTACTGTACAAAAGGTACGCAGTACATTATCGTATTATTTCTCACGTGTTGGAAAGTATCCCAGTTGAATTTATATACTATAAGCTATGAAAATATAGAAGACCATGTATATTTACAACACAAAACCAATTCTTTTTTATGTTATACGTAATCGAAGATCAGAACAAAGAAAAGAAGTTAAATATTTTCAGCAAAGGGAATGATGTGCTGAAGATAACTCAAGGCAATAAGAAACTGACTAAATGTTCACATGAAAACTTTTTCTCTATTCTGGGTTTGCAAGCTGGTTCACTTCCTAATGAAATAAGAAGTTTTCTCAGGATACTCTCCTTTGTAGATTCTAGAGTATGAGTTATTTCTAGTCATACAGAAGAGAAATTTGAAAGCCATCCAGATTTGAATTTGATTTTGGATTATCTAAAACTGTTATGGGTGGATGGATGGAGTGAAGGAAGCTCCCAGTGATAGGAGGATAGATGTGAGAGAGGCAAGAGAGCGTGCTAGAAATAGGAATGAATGGCGAGCTATTATGACGCAGTTCCGGTAGGCCTGCTGCTTCCTCCGGTGCCTTGGATGACCACGGAGGTAGCAGCTGTAGGGGATTCAACATTATGTAGCTTCATCTGTGGTGGATAACGGGGGAGGGTGGGCTGTGACACCCTAGCAGTACCAGCCGAACTCGGTCGAGTCCCTTGTCAGGCTGGGAGGAACATAGAGAGGAGAGGTCCCCTTTTCTGTTTCATTTGTTTGATGTCGGCTACCCCCCCAAAATTGGGGGAAGTGCCTTGGTATATGTATGTAGTATAGTATAACATATATTCTTACCTTCACAGCAAAATAAGGCTCGGTGAAAAAGATCTCGAGAAGTATTATCCTAAACAAGACGTTCTTCATCAGATACGTTGGTTCGGTCGACAAATGTTCATTGAATCTTACTTCTTTGTTCAGGACACTAAACATTTCTCTCTCCATGCTTGGAGCAGCTCCTATAAAGGTATATAACAATTAGAGGACTAACATTACAGTATTGAAAAAAAAAAATTTTAATTCTGTGATTGTTACTACTTTTGCCAACTGTGAAGTTCTTGAAGCAAAAGTAGTAGTACAGGTATGAGTTACTTCTTGCAAACCTGAGGCCTTTGCTTCAGCCTTTTGGAATCTATAGATTTCATTGTCTTTTACATTCCAGTTTTTTTCAAGATAGAATAAGTTTGCTTTCAATACACATTTCTTCCTTTTTATCAATTAAGGTAGTTGTCTTGCTTTCTCCCTAAAGATTTTACTTTCTAGTTTTTGCCATATTGAATTTTGCCTTTTTCTGGCAATGTTTCATCAGTAATGCCCTAAGATTCATTAACCCTTTTACCGCCAAAGGACGTACTGGTACGTTTCACAAAAGCCATCCCTTTACCCCAATGGACGTACCGGTACGTCCTTGCAAAAAAATGCTTTTTCATATTTTTTGATAATTTTTTGAGAAAATTCAGGCATTTTCCAAGAGAATGAGACCAACCTGACCTCTCTATGACCAAAATTAAGGCTGTTAGAGCAATTTTAGAAAAATATACTGCAAAATGTGCTGGGAAAAAAATAACCCCCTGGGGGTTAAGGGTTGGAAATTTCCAAATACCCCGGGGGTAAAAGGGTTAATATTAAAAATAAAAGATATTTCATTAAGTATTTAATTTGTTCTTTGTATATTGGTGAGAGGCAAGAGAGTGTGCTAGAAATAGGAATGTCTAAAATAGACATGAGAGAAGAGCTATGACATATGATGTTATTTACCAATATGTTTCTAATTTTGATTTTCATATCTTTAAAATCCTGTAGTGCTGCTTTAGACTGTTTTAGTCAGTGAGTAATTCAAACTTCTTTTTCCTCATAGGTTTTATATTTAGTATATTGTAAGGTTATAGAGTTATAGAGTTAAATTAGATTTATCATTTTACAGTCAAGAAATTTTGATTTATTTAGTACATGACAATAATCATATTAATCTATTGCGGAAATTAAAAAAAAGGGAAATTTGCAAGGGGACATTGTAATAACAATGTACAGTATCAATTAATAATCCAAAAAATATATACTGTAATAACGAAACAGAGGCTTTTATGTCATAGACAACAGAGGTCTGGGGCAAACCTACTTTGGGGGGTAGCCAACATCAAACAAATGAGACAGAAAAGGGGACCTCTCCTCTATACGTTCCTCTCAGCCTTACAAGGGACTCAACCGAATTCAGCTGGTACTGCTAGGGGTGCCACAGCCCACCCTCCCCCGTTATCCACCACAGATGAAGCTTCATAACGCTGAATCCCCTACTGCTGCTACCTCCGCGGTCATCCAAGGCACCGGAGGAAGCAGCAGGGCCTACCGGAACTGCATCACAATCGCTCGCCATTCATTCCTATTTCTAGCACGCTCTCTTGCCTCTCACCAATATATTATTATTATTATTATTACTATCAAAGCTACAACCCTAGTTGGAAAAGCAAGATGCTATAAGCCCAGGGGCTCCAACAGGGAAAAACAGCCCAGTGAGGAAAGGAAATAAGGAAATAAATAAATGAAGAGAACAAATTAACAATAAATCATTCTAAAATAAGTAACAACGTCAAAACAGACGTCATATATAAACTATTAACAACATCAAAAACAAATCTGTCATAAACTATAAAAAGACTCATGTCCGCCTGGTCAACAAAAAAGCATTTGCTCCAACTTTGAACTTTTGAAGTTCTACTGATTCAACCACCCGATTAGGAAGATCATTCCACAACTTGGTCACAGCTGGAATAAAACTTCTAGAGTACTGCGTAGTATTGAGCCTCGTGATGGAGAAGGCCTGGCTATTAGAATTAACTGCCTGCCTAGTATTACGAACAGGATAGAATTGTCCAAATTAAATACTAAATATCTTTTTTTTATTTTTAAGATTAATAAATCTTAAGGAATTACCGATGAAACATGCCAGAAAAAGGCAAAATTCAATAATAAGGCAAAAACTAAGATGTAAAATATTTAGGGAGAAAGCAAGACAACTACATTAATTGATAAAAAGCATGAAATGTGTGTTGAATGCAAAATTATTTGATATTGAAAAAAAAACTGGAAGGTAAAAGACATCACTATCAAAACCTGGCTGGTTAAATGTGTATTAACCCTTTTACCCCCAGGCTATTTGGAAATTTCCAACCCTTAACCCCCAAGAGGTTATTTTTTTCCCAGCACATTTTGCAGTATATTTTTTTCAAATTGCTCTAACAGCCTTAATTTTTGTCATAGAGAGGTCAGGTTGGTCTCATTCACTTGGAAAATGTCTGAATTTTCTCAACAAAATATCAAAAATATGAAAAAAAAAAATTTTATAGCATTTTTTCTCAAGGACGTACCAGTACGTCCATGGGGGTAAAGGGATGGCTTTTGTGAAACGTACCAGTACGTCCTTTTGGGGTAAAAGGGTTAAAGAATGGTGTTGGTGAGCTTTACTTGTCGCCCTCCCTGCTATAAACAACTAGCCTAATCTTCTCTGGTCTTCCCCCTGAACTACAAAGAACTCAAACTTGAAACATACTTTCCCTGTGAGGGACGGTGACGTTATCTCACTCCTCACAGCGGTAATTTAAATCGCAAGACTATTCCTGTGCAGTAATTTTTAACAAATCCAGTGGTATACAACTTAAAATGCAATAAAACTTCATCACTATCTGGAACCAATGTGACAGAAACTGAAATAACAAGGAGGTGCAAGTGCTTTTACCCCCAAAGGATGTACTGGTACGTTTCACAAAACCCATCCCTTTACCCCCATGGACGTACCGGTACGTCCTTGAAAAAAAATGCTATAAAATTTTTTTTTCATATTTTTGATAATTTTCTGAGAAAATTCAGGCATTTTCCAAGAGAATGAGACCAACCTGACCTCTCTATGACAAAAATTAAGGCTGTTAGAGCAATTTAAAAAAAATATACTGCAAAATGTGCTGGGAAAAAAATAACCCCTGGGTGTTAAGGGTTGGAAATTTCCAAATAGCCTGGGGGTAAAAGGGTTAACTGCTAGTGTATCTGATTACTTTACAAGAGGCATGTGTCTACTGCAAGGAAAGAAAATAGGATATTTTCTTTATTATTTTTAGAGGTATATGTCAATAAACCAAGTTGCTGGAGAATAAGCAATATAACCACTAGAGGAGGTTCAGAGATATAAAAACTATTCACCTTCGTAAAACCTATTACTCAAAATTGATATTCCAATAAGCATAACCACATACCAAAATTAATTCGCATAAATAGTCAAAGAAAAGCAGAAATTTTCCAACCATAATAATACTAATAACATACTTACCCTCTTTGAAGGTTTCCTTTAGTTACAGAAAGGGACACAGCCAAGGCTTTGAAGATATGGATGTACTCCGTGCCACTTATCTCACCCCGTAATGCGACGCTTACGCTGACAGCACCTTTCATGGAGCTACCAGAGTCATGCCTTGATTGCTGCAAGAAAAAAAATAGATTCATACCTATTCATATATTAAGGAAATGTTATTAAACCAAGAATTTAGGTTATATACATTTCAACACTAACCTTTCATGCGTAATGTTATCGATATTATGAAATGTTCATGATATTCACATTTTTATAAAACAATCCTAGAAGGAATTTAAATGATCTAACAAAATTAATCGGCGTGATAGAGATTAAATCTATACTGTAGCTTAAAGTAAAAAAAAAAATCAGTAAAAAGGCTAACAATTCAAGGAGAAGAAACAGGCAATGGTTCAAAGGAAGACAGTAGCAATGGATCTCCATTAAAAACTTGAATATAGAATATGAAAAAATAAATAAAAAGAACATTATGACAAGCATTCCCAACAAGATACAGTATATTCTTCTTACATACATATACCAAGGCACTTCCCCCAATTTTGGGGGTAGCCGACATCAAACAAATGAAACAAAAAAGGGCACGTCTCCTCTCTATGTTCCTCCCAGCCTGACAAGGGACTCAACCGAATTCGGCTGGTACTGCTAGGATAGCACAGCCCACCCTCCCACATTATCCACCACAGATGAAGCTTCATAATGCTGAATCCCCTACTGCTGCTACCTCCACGGTCATCCAAGGCACCGGAGGAAGCAGCAGGGCCTACCGGAACTGCGTCACGCGATTGTGACACAGTTCCGGTAGGCCCTGCTGCTTCCTCCGGTGCCTTGGATGACCCTGGAGGTAGCAGCAGTAGGGGATTCAGCATTATGAAGCTTCATCTGTGGTGGATAATGTGGGAGGGTGGGCTGTGGCACCCCTGGCAGTACCAGCCGAACTCGGTTGAGTCCCTTGTCAGGCTGGGAAGAACAGAGAGAGGAGACGTCCCCTTTTTTGTTTCATTTGTTTGATGTCGGCTACCTCCAAAATTGGGGGAAGTGCCTTGGTATATGTATGTATGACCTTTGCTGCATAAGCTGTGCACTCCTACAAATTACCTATAGACAGAAATGCCCTTAAAAATAAAATATTGGAACTGGTGACTACCACAAAAGCCAGAAGGAAACTATAAGAGAGGGAAAGAATGTGCTGCTAGTTCTCTGGCCCCATTGGGGAGTAATGAATCTGGACAATGCACTCCATGATGTCAGTTGTCTTGATAGTGACACTGGCAATGCCAATAAAGTGAAGATTAAGTGGGAGTTCTAGAGGAATCTATCTTAGGATCAGCTACCAAAAACATCCTACATCTACTATACAGTAATATAGATATAATAACACTTCAAATAATAGTACACTCACATTTTCTAGAGTCTTCATTCCCAATGGTTGTTGGCTCTTCTGAAGACATTTCATCATTTGGTAAGCTGTGGTCACGTACAGCTGCTACCTGCCACCTCCAGCTAAAATTAATTCTTCATAATAAAAATCTTATACACATTAAAATGCTTCCAGTAATAAAATAGTAATATCCTTAAGTTCCATAACCAGAGGATTCCTTTCTAAAACATTTATTTATTACTGTAAAACAATAACTTGAAATTATTGAAAGTTTGGAACACTTTACTATGGCTTATGATGAGATAAAATGATAACTCTCATTCACCGAGGAAATGGATTAATTTCTAAAAAAAATATTACTATCCAACAAGTCTATTTGAGTAACCTCTTTATAAAAGAGAAGGTCGTAAAAATCTACAAGTGAGAAAACCAATAAAAAAAGGTATCACTATTCAAGAAAAAATAAAATATGACAAAGTAAATATGATTTATCTTCAATGAAATTTGACACCAGTAGTGTGTGTGTGTTATTCATTAACCCTTTTACCCCCAAAGGACGTACTGGTACGTTTCACAAAACTCGTCCCTTTACCCCCATGGATGTACCGGTACGTCCTTGCAAAAAAATGCTATAAAAATTTTTTTTTTTTCATATTTTTGATAATTTCTTGAAAAAAATCAGGTATTTTCCAAGAGAATGAGACCAACCTGACCTCTCTATGACAAAAATTAAGGCTGTTAGGGCAATTAAAAAAATATATACTGCAAAATGTAATGGGGAAAAAAATAACCCCTTGGGGGTTAAGGGTTGAAAATTTCCAAAGAGCCTGGGGGTAAAAGGGTTACTTGGATAACACTTATATTACATACCATTACATAATAATGATTGAGAGAATTGTTACCTTTCTGTACTCTCAGCATCTGATTTCCATGACGTAATTCAATATCTCTCAGATTTCCGCAGGCTGAATTTCTTCGACAGCGTACTGGTCTGCTATCTCTACCCATCTCCTAGGCCAGGAACTTACAAATGAGTCTGTAAAACAATGATCTGTTACTTGAAAGACACTTATGTGACACTACAGAAATTGACATTTCAATGAAATTTTGTCCTGTGGCAGTTATTGGTATTCTTGACTTGACAAGTCTTCATGAATGTTTGCAACTTAATTACTGTATTAACAACAGAATCCTTATTATTATTATTATTATTACTGTCCAAGCTACAACCCTAGTTGGAAAAGCAAAGTGCTATAAGCCCAGGGGCTCCAACAGGGAAAAATAGCCCAGTGAGGAAAGGAAATAAGGATATAAATAAATGAAGAGAATAAATTAACAATAAATCAATCTAAAAAAAAAGTAACAACGTCAAAACAGATATGTCATATATAAACTATAAAAAGACTCATGTCCACCTGGTCAAGAAAAAAAATTGGAAACATTGATTCATAAATGCAATAGCGTCTGTAATTTTGGTACTTATCAAGGGATTGACTGCGAGGTATGTCCAAAAGGAAACCAGAATTTCAACAAACCTTATCAGACACTTTAACCCTTTTACCCCCAAAGGACGTACTGGTACGTTTCACAAAAGCCATCCCTTTACCCCCATGGACGTACCGGTACGTCCATGCGAAAAAATGCTATAATTTTTTTTTTTCATATTTTTGATAATTTTTTGAAAAAATTCAGGCATTTTCCAAGAGAATGAGACCAACCTGACCTCTCTATGACAAAAATTAAGGCTGTTAGAGCAATTTTAAAAAAATATACTGCAAAATGTGCTGGAAAAAAAATTACCCCTTGGGGTTAAGAGTTAGAAATTTCCAAATACCCTGGGGGTAAAAGGGTTAAAAGATATAAAATGATATAAAACAAAGGTTGAAGTCGCCGAACAACGTGGCGGAGCTGTAGTGAAACGAAAAAGTGAAGTGATTAGAAAATCCCCCTAAGCAAGAAAAACCAGTAAAAAAAGAATAATGAGTTCGCAACAAAGTAAGGATATATGCAGTGACTGCAGAAAAAACGAAGAGGGACTGATATGTGACGAATGCGATAAGTGGTACCACGCCATGTGCCAGAAAATATCCAGAGCTACATATAGGGCTCTTAGAGAGCACGAAGAACTAATGTGGATGTGTAACAATTGCAAACAAGAATTAAAGTGCAGTAAAAATAAAATGAAAGATCTAGAAGAAAGAAATAAAATGTTGAACGAAAAGCTGAGAGAAATAGAAGAAAAATGGTCAAAAATGAGAGCAGAGATTGTCGAAGAGGTGCTGAGGAAGGTGAAGAATGAAATAATGGACGAGGTCGTAAGTACAGTAAGTAACAGGTTGAGCCAGAATGAATTTGGAGATGTAGGGCAAAATCAGGTAGAAGTAGTTAAATTAAAAGTATTGCAGGAACTAGAAGAAGAGGAGGAAAAAAGAAGGAGAGTGTGCAATTTAGTGCTGTATAATGTACCAGCTGAGCTTGGCTGAGTCCCTGGTTAGGCTGGAGGAATGTAGAGAGTAGAGGTCCCCTTTTTGTTTTGTTTCATTGTTGATGTCGGCTACCCCACAAAATTGGGGGTAGTGCCTTTGGTATATGTATAATGTACCAGAAAATGAAAGGGAGGAAGCAAGAGGAAAGAAAAAAGAGGATACTAATTGGTGTCAGGATATTTTCAGAAATAGTTTAGAGCTAGAGCAGATAGAGATGGAACAGGTAATAAGGCTAGGGAAGCGAAATGAGGGAGGACGACCTAGGCCAGTGCTTATTAGATTTAAAAATGAAGAAATGAAGTGGAAAATCCTAAAAAGTGCTAAGAAACTAAAACATGAACAAAATCCTTTGAAAAAAAGAGTAGGTATAACAAAAGGACATGACGAAAAAGGAAAGAGAGGCTATGTCAAAACTTAGGGAAGAGCTCAAAGAAAAACAAAATAATGGAGAGAATGGCTGGATGATAAAAAACGGGAAACTCCGCAGAGAACAGGGGGCGAGAGAAAGGAGGTAGAGATAGGACCACAAGAAATGCAAAAGGGGAACAGAAAAAGGAATGAATACGGATCACGCGACAGACCAACGGAAAAGAATAAGAGAATTAGTTTCAAAATGATAAATATACAAGGCTTAACAAAGCAAAAATACATGGAAATGGAGTCTCTCCTAAACGATAGCTTTGATATCAACATAGCAGTGTTAACTGAAACACAACAAAAAATAGATAAGATTAATATAAGTGATGGTACAATTAAGAAGGAGAATATGAGGGACTTTAAAGATCAAAAAAGGAGGGGGGTTAATGGTGATATACAAACACGACAAGGATATAGAAATGGAAAAAGTTAATTCGAAGAACTTAGATATATTGGATGTAAAAGGGAATATCCTTAAAAAGAAAGCGAGACTTATTGTAGTATATATGGATTGTGGCGGGGATAGGGAAGGTAAAGAGAGAAACGTAGTGATACGAACAGAGCTAGAGAAAAAAATAGAGGAAGTAGAGGAAGATGAAGCACTAATTATAATGGGAGATTTTAATGGTCATCTAGGCTTCTTGGGAGACCAAGAGGAGAATGAAAACGGAAAGAAAATACTCGAGGTAATAAACAATAAAAACCTTATATTATTAAATGTAGATGAGAAATGCAAAGGAACATATACATGGGAGAGAGGTGATCAAAGAAGTGCCATAGACTTGGTGTTGGTAAATAAAGAAATGTATGAATACTTCAATGAGATGAACATAGAAGAAGAAAAAGATAAAGTAGATATATCCGACCATAATCTGATTGAGGTAGAGGTCAGCGTAAAAGCGACGATAGAAAACTACAAAAAAGGATTTTGGAAAGAAAGTATGTATTACAAAACAGACGAAGAAAGTCTTAGGGAATACTGGGAAGAATTAAAATATAATCTAGAGAGCAGAGAAATCACAAGGATGGATGAATTTGATGAAGTTGTAGAAGAGGCAGCAAAAAGAAAGCTACAAGCAAAGTACAGACGGAGAACAACTGGAGAAGAGAAAGCAAAGATAGAACCAGAGTGGATGACAAATAAAATCAGAGAGGAAATAAAAAAGAGAAAAAAACTTAAGAGAAAAGCGATACCTGACAGGTGAAGAAAGGAAAAGAGAGCGTTTCTGCTGTATAAACAACAAAAAGAGAGAACGCAGGTTATGATAAAGGAAGCAATGTGGGAAAATGAACAGAAGGCTAATGAAGGAAGGAAGGATAGGAACAAGATATTCAAAAATATTGACAAACTAAAAGGGAAAAAGGAAAAGGAAGAATACAATATGACAAAAATGGAGAAAAACTATCCAAAGACGTAGCAGAGGAACAAATAGATAGGTTCTGGGGGGTAAACATTTATAAAATGCACGGAAATAAAAAGAAAGAGGTATGGAATAGTGAAGAAAGACAAAGTTATATAGAAAAATTAAAGGAAATAGAAAAAGAAGAAAATTCATTAGGATACTCGTTCCCCATAGAAATAAGAGAGCACATGGATATGATATCACCAATAACAAGAAAAATAACACCAATGAATATTCCCAAGTTAACAGAGGAGAAAGTTAAGAAAATTTTAAGAAAAATGAAAAATAAAAAGGCCGCAGGTCCAGATGAACTGAAACCAGAATTATATAAAACTATAGCTAATGACAGCAAATGTTTGGAAATCATTACAAAGTGCCTTCAAAAGGAAACGGAGGAGAAGAACAATCCCGAAGTGGAAAAAGTCTAAAACAAAAATGATACAAAAGGTAAAGAAACCCACAGTAAAAGATCTAAAACCAATTGCCCTTACAAATGCCTCATACAAAATATTTATGGCCCTCATGAAAGATGAAATAGAAGAACACCTTAAGAGAAATATGGAGATGAAAGAAACGCAAGCCGGGTTCACAAAAGGAAGAAGAGTAGAAGATAAAATATTTATTTTACAATACTGTTTAGAAGACAACATATTTATTTTACAAAACTGCGTAGAAAAAAGCTACAAAAGGAAGGAAAGTTTAATAGGAATTTCAATAGATTTCAAGAAAGCATATGACTCAATAAAGAGGGAAAAAATAATAGAAATTATGAAATATAGAATACACCCAAATGTAATAGATACATTGGAAGAAATCTACGAAGGAGATAAAACCAAAATAAACATAGGATATGAATTAGATAAAGAATTTGAAGTAACGAGTGGGATAAAACAAGGATGTACGGGGTCAACTACTCTATTTAAACTAATTACATATAAAATAATAAATGAATTAGAAAAAAAAGGCTTTGAAAACGAGATAATAAAGATTAGGGCATTGTTCTTTGCAGATGACGGTCTAATTGTAGCAAAAGATATAGTAGATGCAGAAGCAAACATAAAAATACTAGTAGAAATATGTAGAGAATGTGGGCTAGAAATAAACAAAAATAAGTCATATAATCATATATAATATGAAAGAAAAACCTGAAGAAATAGAGGGTATTAAAGTAACAGATAACAGAAAATACTTAGGAATAGAGATAGAAGGGAAAAGAAATGTTTAAAAACAAACATAGAAAATGATGGAAAAGGCAGAGAAGCTAGCAAACCTAACCTACTCAATTATTGCGAAAAGCTGCCACAAAATACTGATAGGAAAAACATATTGGAAAAATGTAGCCTTACCCGGAATACTGTATGGCACGGCAGTAATGAACATAACAGAAAGTGAAATAAAACGATTACAGCAGATTGAAAACGGAGTAGGAAGAAAAATTTTGGGAGCACCATCATATGCAGCAGTGGCAACACTACGGGGAGAGATAGGAATGTCCGAAATGAAAACTAGGATAGCAGGAGGAAGGCTAAGGTTTGTGAAAGGGATAGATGAGGGGAGAAATGATTTGCTGAAGACAATTCTGGAAGAAATGAAAGAAAATGAAAATAACAGGTGGATGAAAGAGACTAGGAAATGGATTAAAGATTTGGAAATGAACGATAGAACCTTTAGGAGAATGGGAAGAGAAGAGCTTTAGGCCAAAATTAGAGAAGTAGATGGTAAAAAGTGGAGGGATGAGATAAAAGAGAAAAATAGTTTAGAAATATACGAACAAGAAAAGGGGCAAATAGGAGAAGAAATGTTTTAGGACAACAAACCTACTTCTATTATTATGTATAGAGCTAGGGCCAACTGTTGGAAATTAAACGATAGGAAAAGACATGAAGCAGGAGGTAAGGTAGAATGCAAACTATGTGGGGCAGTAAATGAAGACCTCGCCCACTTCATTCTTGAGTGTCCAGACCTCTGCGACGAAAGAAGAAAAATAGCGGAATTGCAACAGCCGTACGAAGAAGAAAAGAAGATGATAATAGGAAACGTGCAGTTTAAGAAAGAAGGAATAGAGAAAAGAAAAGAATATATCTATCAAATGTGGAAAAAGAGAAGAAAATAAAAGAATTAGAATAAAGAAGAAAACCAAGGAGGTGCCGATGGAAAGGCGAATCCCTCCGCCCAACAACAAGAACAAGAGAGAGGCGAACGTCTACTCTCACCGAGCCAAAAGTAGAAAGTGACGAGACAACATAGGTGTGTGCGCGCACGTGTGTGAGTGGGGTACCTCCCCCCCTTAAATAGAAGTAGGGTAGTTACATCTCAATGAAAGTCTTATGGCGAAAGTATAATCCCTATTAATACCAAAAAGAGTTTGTATTTAGTGGCAGAACAAATATGATTTGGTAAAAAGTTTAAATTGGTAGCCAAGAGGAATGCTCTGCTTGACGTCAGTCAGCCTTGAAAATCTAGGTTACTTTGTTATCCGTAATTTTACGTCGGCTTCTATTACATAAACTAACGATTTAGTGCTATACTGTATTCCACAAGGCATCTTGTTAACAACATAGTGCCGGGTATTAAAAACCATGAAAGCTATAAATCAAAGTAACATAACTGAGGCAGTAGGAAACCTGAAAAAACCTTGAGTGTTTTTCGTTTACTCGTGGGCCCTCTTCACGACGGTTGAAGATTGCAAGTCGCAAGTACAGAAGACCTTACATCGGTGACTCAAGACCCTGAGCAAATGCGCAGTAGGCAGAAACTTACCAATTTTATGACTGGATGGTGATCATGAGAGTAGGTAACGTCATACCAAGGGGACCTCCAGGCCAACCACCGAAGTGCTTGTGTCCATTGCATTTTTCTACGTTCCGAAAGGCAAAGCTGGCCCAATTGCGAAGAATCCGTCCACTGACATGGTTGCCTCTGATGAATGACAAATATGATTAAAATCATGCATAAATCAAAACTAATAGATGGAGTACAATTAACAATATATTGTAAATATAATACACTAGCAATTTACACAGGAAAAATATTTATTACTGAATGAAAACGAGACCACAAACAACAGATACACTATACTGTTTAATAATGAATAACCTTATCTCAGATGCAAGATTTTATTTCACTATTCATGGGACCATCTGTGTCCCCCCTTTGAGATAGACGAGAAAGAAAATGAAATCATATGTTCGTCTCTCCTGTAGAGTTATCAATGAGGGCCGGCCAATATAGAACTTCAAAAGTTCAAACTTGTAGCAAATGATTTTATGTTGAACAGGCTGACACTAGTCTTTTTATAGTTTTTATATGAAATGTTTTGATGTTACTGATTTGAAAATATTTTATTAATTGTTAATTATTTCTCATTTTGTTGATTTCATTTCCTTTCCTCACTGGGCTATTTTTCACTGTTGGAGCCCTAGGACTTATAGCATCTTGCTTTTCCAACTAGAGTTGTAGCTTAGCTAATAATAATATGATGTCAAAATCTAATAAGACTTGGTGGATGACCGAGATGGTTTTACAATTATTTAATACGCAAATATTTTACCCTTCTTTATCTTTGGTTGTTTTACTCTTGATATAGAGTGATGCCTCAGGATACGAAAGTAATCCGTTCAGGACACGGTTTCGTACGCTGATTTTTTTCGTATCCTGAGTCGCGTTTTACATGTAAATAGCCTAATCCGTTCCAAGTCTTACAAAAAGACACCTTTTCTTTCATAAACACGCTAAACTGTAGTAATAAACATACAATGCAGCCATTTCTATCATTCAATAATATTTTGTTTTAAATTGCTCTAACAGCCTTAATTTTTGTCAAAGAGAGGTCTAGGTTAGGTTAGGCAGGCAAATGCCTGAAGTTTCTCATAAAGTTATCAAAAATATGCAAAAGAAAATGTAAATAGCAGTTTTTTGCAAGGACGTACCGGTGCGTCCATGGGGGTAAAGGGACGAGTTTTGTGAGACGTACCAGTACGTCCATTGGGGGATGCCCAAAGGGAGTATTTTGACTCTGGTTATTTCAGTAAAATAACTAGTTTTCTATCATTTTTTTATTGTTATAACCAGTTTTGTATACAAAAAATTTAATATTCTCAGTTCATATGAGGCATATATTAAACTACATTGACTGTTGCAGTCCCAGACAGTAGGGGGGTACCAGTTCCTGTATTTGCCTCTTAAGACTTAATCCCAGGTTTTTCCATATCGCTGTTGGATGTCGCTTGGAATAATTTGCTTCCAGCCGGTAATTTTTTAGCTGAACCTGATTCGGTCAAGAACAGCTGGGAAATTGAAGTTCAAGGGATGATAAACGTTGACGTAATGCCGTTTTTCCCACAGATTTTGGTTAGTGTCGTGTACGCGTGGCTCGGCACAGAAGGTGCCTTCGGTTAATGTGCCATTTGGAGATGTAATTCATTTCTTGGATGGTAATTAGGTTATTTCTGTATTGAAGTGCATTTTAGTCAGGTTTGTGCTACAGCCTAAAATGCACTTCAATACAGAAATAACCTAATTAGCATCCAAGAAATGAATTGCATCTCTAAATGGCACATTAACCGAAGGCACCTTCTGTGCCGAGCCACGCGTACACGACACTAACCAAAATCTGTGGGAAAAACGGCATTACGTCAACGTTTATCATCCCTTGAACTTCAATTTCCCAGCTGTTCTTGACCGAATCAGGTTCAGCTAAAAATTTACCGGCTGGAAGCAAATTATTCCAAGCGACATCCAACAGCGATATGGAAAATCCTGGGATTAAGTCTTTAGAGGCAAATACAGAAACTGGTACCCCCCCCCCCCCACTGTCTGGGACTGCAAAAGTCAATGTAGTTTAAGATATGCCTCATATGTACTCTCGTAAGACAGGGCCGCTGTACTGCAAAAACCATGGGTAATACATCGGTTGAGTCCCACCCAGCCACTACTGCTTGGCAGTATGTAGGAGCTCGATGTTTTTTATCTTTCTGGAGCGAAGCGAGCGCGCGGCTGACCAAAGACCATTCGACTATCGAAATGTTACCGAAATTTAATGGATTTTTCTCTGCCGTGTATTCACTTCGCTCGCGAAAATAGGAAAATACCAAGCTCCTATGTACTGGTAAGTGGTAATGGCTCTATCGAAATATTTTTCCACCTCTACACAAGGACACCTGCCTGCCTAACCTAAACTCAGCCATGTCCTTACCTACTTAACCCTTTTACCCCCAAAGGACGTACTGGTACGTTTCACAAAAGCCATCCCTTTACCCCCATGGACGTACCGGTACGTCCTAGCAAAAAAATGCTATAAAATTTTTTTTTTCATATTTTTGATAATTTTTTGAGAAAATTCAGGCATTTTCCAAGAGAATTAGACCAACCTGACCTCTCTATGACAAAAATTAAGCATGTTAGAGCAATTTAAAAAAAGTATACTGCAAAATGTGATGGGATAAAAATAACCCCTTGGGGGTTAAGGGTTGGAAATTTCCAAATAGCCCGAGGGTAAAAGGGTTAACCTTACACTGCCGTAATTTAGGCTTACATCGAGTTTGATCCGCGACCCGTTTCACTCCTAGGTAATCGATCATATTTTGTAAAGGAAAAATATTTTAACACTTGTTCCAACAAGGTACATTCACCCCAATAATGCTTGCGGGAAATTTTACGATCGAGTAAATTGGCCGTGGCTTCAGCGGACGACGCATTGTAACTACCTTTCCCTAACCTAACATTTCATGATAATTATCCCTTTCACCCCCCCAAGGGCGTACCGGTACGTTCTTGCAAAACAATGATAATTACATATTTTTACATTTTTTTTTTATAATTTTACGAGAAACTTCAGGCATTTTCCAAAAGAATGAGACCAACCTGACCTTTCTAGGACAAAAATTAAGCTTGTTAGAGCAATTTTAAAACATTTAGCAAAATGTGCTCGAAATTTAACCTTATAGTGGGGGTAAAAGGGTTAACATAATAGTATCAAATATCACTATAAATGACGTGTCCCTAAAAACGACAAACTTAACAAAGCGGTTAATATGTAGATTGACGGGACAGTATTAAATTGTAAAAACGAACGCTTCTTAAACTGGTATGACACGGGCTCTATCTATCGGGAAAGTTGGAAACTAAGCAGGAGCTGCGGTTTCATTGCGACGGAAACGAGTGTCATTTTTGAAGAGATCGTAATATTTTTCTATAAGAAACAGTAGTTTTTTTCCTAGGTTACATTTCCACGTAATTCACTACAAAAATACCGGAGCTACTGTACCCGTGACTTGCGTTCGGACCGTGCTGAACTTAGAAAATATTGCTGTGGTAAAGGTAAATTATATTATTCAAAATGATAAAATATGATTAACATAATATTATGGTATGTTGGATCATTGTAAAGAACATCTTCCCCATAATGAAAAAACGATTTGGCTAGTAATAAGAAAGATATCACCCTGTCCCCAAAAACTAGACATTCCCCAGTTTTATATATAAAAATTGTAATATTCGGTTAGAAAATGACAAGAAAATTCCCTTTTTCCTTGCACGAAGGAGGAACTGGCCGCTGATGTACAAAGGCACCGAAATTTAAGCTTACACTAGGGTAATGCAAGGTAGTTAAGCCCACAGTCAGCTTTGCCTAGCCTAAGGTATCGGTTATAGTCTAAGGTAGAAATCAAATCAACATATTTATCAACTAATTAGTACAATAATAACCTATAATTTAGCAAAGTTATTTAATACTTACAGTAATATATACACCGTTCACCCGAGTTTCTCGAATATACTTACGATATCTCGTAACCATGAGATTCAGGAAACCGGTCAAAACCACATCATTAATTAACCTCAGTCTAGCCTAAATTAAGGGATATATTAAGGGATATACAAAGCCAGCCTACTCTATATGAACAATAACTTTCTTAAATTTCAATTTACGTGAAAATATATATTATTTAACGTGTACTTACCGAAAAAAGAATAGATATCTTGGTCAAAACAAACTCTTCAAGACGCCATTGGTCACATGTTAACTTCCAACTCTCGTCAACAAGAAGCATTCGGAATTCAATTAATTTATAATTTTTTTAATATAAATTCTATTTAGATAAAATACAATTATTTTTTAATAATATATAATAAATACATTTATTATAAGTATTTTCTGTTAGTTTCTATAAGAATAATTTACCTTGTCTGCAGAATTCGCAATTAAATTTATTCGTTTTTTATTGAATAAAAATGCTATTTATGTGAAATACAAAAACCATACAATTAAAAAAATTAAATAGATTTATTTTATTGATTTTTTGTTAGGTTTGTAATTATATTAACAGAGATTTGTCGAAATTTATCTCAGTCTATTAGTTAAGTGGTTTCCATTTTCATACTCTATATGAGGGAATCGTTCACTTCAGTTTTAAAGAATATTACGATCTGGTAAACTTAAAATTTCATTATTTTTATTACTTTTGATGCAATATAATTAATAAATATAATATTTTATAATATAAATAAAGTACTGAAATTGATATCAAACCATATCTATTGTCTAACAGCATTCTTTACCAAAATGTTTTAATGAAGGAATTTGAATTAATAAATAAATCTGAAAACCTAAGTAACTATCAAACCAAAATTTCAGTGACCTACAATATTTTGCTCTTTGTATTTCACGAAAAAGATAATCTTTATCTCTCACAGGCCAGAGAGAGAGAGAGAGAGAGAGAGAGAGAGAGAGAGAGAGAGAGAGAGAGTGTGTAGGTTGACCAGGGCACCAGCCACTCTTTGAGATACTATCGATAGAGAGTTATTGGGTCCTTTGACAGGATCTCTCTCTCTCTCTCTCTCTCTCTCTCTCTCTCTCTCTCTCTCTCTCTCTCTCTCTCTGGTTATGGCTAACTTTTTCTTTACCTACACATGTTCTGAAAAGTCTGACCTATTCTTTACAAATTCTCCTCTGTCCTCATACACTGACAACACCGAGATTACCAAACAATTCTTCTCCACTCAAGGGCTTAACTACTGTACTGTAATTGTCCTTGGTAAGGGTAGAAGGGATGTTTTAGGAGCTCTTCTAGGAGAAGGAACTTCGAAATCAAACCATTGTTTTCTAGTCTTGGGTAGTGTCATAGCCTTTGTACCATGATCTTCCACTGTCTTGGGGTAGAGTTATCTTGCTTGAGGGTACACTCAGACACACTATTCTATCTTATTTTTCTTCCTATTTTATAGTTAATATGAGAAATATTTATTTTAATGTTACTGATCTTAAAATATTTTAATTTTCTTTGCTTCCTGTTCTCACTTGGCTATTTTCCCTGTTGGTGCCCCTGGGCTTATAGCATATTGCTTTTCCAACTAGGATTGTAGCTTAGCAAGTAATAATTTTAATAATTGTCTAAAATCTCCTTATATAGTTGTATTTATGTCTGTTTTTATCGTTTCTACTTAGAAAATGATTGAGAGTTGGGAAATCATTATTAAAATATGGAGAAGCTGAGATTGTGGTACAGGCAGGAGGAGAAGAATTGAGTGGAAGAGGTCAAGGAAGGATGGAGGATATGTGAATATCACTTGGAAGGATATTATTATTATTATTATTATTATTATTATTATTATTACTGGCTAAGCTACACCCCAAGTAGGTAAAGTAGAATGCTATAGGCCTAAGGGCTCCAACAGAGAAAATAGCCCAGTGAGGAAAGGAAACAAGGAAAAATAGAATATTTCAAGAACAGTAACATTGAAATAAATATCTCCTATATAAACTATAAAAACTTTAATAACAAAACAAGAGGAAGAGAAATAAGATAGAATAGTGTGCCCAAGTGTACCTTCAAGCAAGAGAACTCTAATCCAAGACAATGGAAGACCATGGTACAGAGGCTATGGCACTACACAAGACTAGAGAACAATGATTAGATTTTGAAGTGTCCTTCTCCTAGAAGAGCTGCTTACCATAGCTATTGCATTAGTTAGAAGCTTAAGTTTGACTGTAAAGTGAAGAAAGTTTGTATATATTATTAGTTTCATGATCCAGAAGTATATATGACTTTTCGTGGATAATTTTATTTTAGTTGTTCATTATTTCTCATATCATTTATTTATTTCCTTAATTCCTTTCCTCACTGGGCTATTTTTCCCTGTTGGAGACCTTGGGCTTATAGCATATTGCTTTTCCAACTAGGGTTGTAGCCTAGCAAGTAATAATAATAATAATAATAATAATAATAATAATAATAATAATAATAATAATAATGTATGCATTAAATCAGAATATGCCTTTGTTCTTGTGTGTAGCCTACATGTGAATGTGTATTTTTATTGTGTATTTGTATGTGAATATGGGAATGTTATACAGCCAGATATCCAGTCAGTTAGTACAGGAAAGGAATAATGTGTATCCATGTTCTTTCTTTAGCTGAGTTCTGGCATATTATGGCTCCAAGAGTAAAAAAAATCTGTTATAAATTGAAGAAAACTTAAATAACCAGCTGGTTTGAAATAGCGTTTGGTAGTGGGTGTATATATTTTGAGTCAAATACTTAAAAAGGCAGTTTATCAAAACTTGTTTTTATTTATTTTAGAAAGAGGACCCTGGTTGACATGTTGAGTCTTAGCTCAGGGCTTACAGTGAGAAATCTCGACTCATAGTACAGGCCTTTTGCAGTTTGATATTTGCACATGTAGGTGCCTACATAGTGTAGAAAATGACGTTAAAGCCATAGAGGCCTTATTCACTTTGATATTTCCACATTTAGGTGCCTACATAGTGTAGACAATACAAGATACAAAGAAGAAAATTGATGAGATAATGGCTGAAATAAAAACATGGATGCAGAGGATAAAAGCTTAAATTAAATGATGATTAAACAGAATTTATACAGAGCAAAATATAAACTGGAAAGAAATTATTTTCACACATCAAGGTTTGCCTGAACAGACTCTGAGTGACTGAGGGTGAGAAATAAAGTTATAATCTCCTAATTTGCCCTAAAAGTATGTCTGAACAGACTCTTAGTGTCTGACAGTCTGATAGAAGACGAGGAATAAAGTTAAAAATCCCTAGAAGTAAAAGTAAGTACCACATGAAATTAGAACGAATTATTGTAGTGTCTCTTATATCTACTTAATATAAAACATACATTTGATAATATATACATATAAAATGTTAATTTTCGTAATGAAATATAATTAAACATAATAATAATATATATTTTTATCATATTAAAATTGTTATAAATGAGAAAAATTACTTTAAACTGAGATGCAATATACAAAAAATGTGGCCCTGGATGCCAGGAAGGTGGAACGGGATAATACGTAAACAATATACGTTGTGGCTTGTGAAATTAGTGCGCCAAAAAAGGTGAAAAAACCTATTTTAACTGTATTTAACGGTAAGATTAAAGTAAATTATTACATTTATTTAGGAATATATTCATTGTTTAATATATAGATATAGATATCATAGCCCAAGTCATTAGTATAGACAATTAATGAGCCCAAAATTATGTCTTGCTTAGGAGCTATTCATTCGGCCCAAGAACGTGTTAATTTTACCATTTAAAATAATACCCAAAGGAGTCATTGCTATTTTGGTGTAAGTTTAACCCCATAGGTGACCTGGTAAAATTATATTTCACTTAGTTATTTATTTGCCGTGAAAAGAACTGTAATTTGTGAAGAAAACAGACGTTTTTCTCTGAGGAACATGTGTTTTAGTAGATAAGTTTGTCCCGTCCTTAACTAGAATATAACTGCGGACCGTAGGGGCCAAACTGTGTCAGTAATGGAAATGTAGTTAAGTGTTTACTGTAGTACAATATTCCTAACTGGTTATACAACCTGTCAAAAATGACTGCTTAATATTTAAGGGGGTGTCTGTATGATAGCGGCCACCTTTGTGTATTATTATGCCAACTTAGAATACGGCAGTGTGAGGGGGGTTGCAGGGGGCATTAGGCCCCCGTTAGGTAAGGACAGGGCTTGTAGGTTAGGTTAGGGGGAAAGTTTAGGTTAGTTGATGTCCATTTTTATTGAAAATGTGAGGAACTGGCCACTGATGTACAAAGGCTCCTATTCAAGTAGGTAATGTATACACATGCACCCCTCTATCACCAGGGTATGTGGCTGCTTCTTCTCCTACTACCAGAGGGACAGAGAGAGGTTAGCGCCACTGATATATATATATATATATATATATATATATATATATATATATATTATGATTGGCTGTTTATTCTCAGCTGTGATTGGTTGTTACATTTGTTTACAAACTCCTACATACAAGTTAAACATCGTGGCCAGAACTTGGTTAATTATTTCTTCAAAAAGGGCTTATTCATCCAGCTTAGGCATTGAAACAAGATTTATTATCTATTTCATTATTAAATTAATTCTATCATATGCTTGATTTTATGAAATGTATAATTTATAAAACCTAATTCATCTGTAATATATATAGTTATTTCACTCCTACCGAGTCGAATTCATTCATAAAATAGGGGTGTCTGTAGTTTTTGGGAACAGGGCGATATCTTTCTTATTACTAGCCAAATCGTTTTTCGTTTTTCATTATGGGGAAGATGTTCTTTAAATGATCCAACATACCATAATATGATGTTATTTTATCATATTTTATCATTTTGAATAGTATCATAATTTACCTTTACCACGTCAATATTTTCTAAGTTCAGCACGGTCCGAACGCAAGTCACGGGTAGCTCCTGCTTAGTTTCCAACTTTCCCGATAGATTGGGCCCGTATCATCCCAGTCTAAGAAACGTTCGTTTTTACAATTTAATACTGTCCCGTCAATCTACATATTTACCGCTTTGTTAAGTTTGTCGTTGTTAGGGACACGTCATTTATAGTGATATTTGATACTGCTATGATAATTATCATGAATTGTTAGGTTAGGAAAAGGTCGTTACAATGCGTCGTCCGCTGAAGCCACGGCCAATACTCGATCGTAAAATTTCCCGCAAGCATTGTTCCCTGCCTGACTATAATAACACCCGTTTGGCGGCGCTCGGTTCGTCTATCAGCTGGTGGCGCAATCTTGAACAGTTATCAATGTTCAGACTTATGTTTTCGCTAATTCCAACAATCTTCATTTTTAACCTCTTGTTAAGATTGTTATTTCGTTGGGACACGTCCTAAAATTATGCAGAATACTATTTTGTTTTATATACAACCAAAGGTTAGGCTAGCCAACATCTAGTTAAGATATTTCGGTATGACTCGAGATTGACCTGGAGTCGACCCTTTCCAACTCTAACGGCCGTATTGGGTAGACGTGTTTCGTACAGTTACTCTTTGAGCGATATTGTTGAGTTTATCACTCATATTGATCAAATTGATTCGATTAAGACTCTAAGGTTTACTCGAGTTACTCTGAATTTTTTCATTATTTATTTCGAGAAGGCCTCTTAGGGGATTTTAGGGGTCCATGTGAGAAGTGTACAATTGATGTTGCGACATCGAATGTTAAGGTAAGCCTGAGTACTTTTTTATTATGACAATGTGGTTAAGATATAATTTTGAGTGCTGCCCATACCTTTTTTTGTGTATTAGAGAGACTTACGAAGGGGGTCCGGGGGCTTGCCCCCGGGTAGGGGTAGTGACCTTGGAACTACTAGGTTCGGTTAGGTTGGGTTTGTGGGGTTTGTATGTTAGCGACAGTGGTTGGGGGGTTGCAGGGGGGCGTTAGCCCCTCCAGTTAGGTCACGAGGAAGGTAAGGACATGGCTTTGTAGCCCAGGTTAGGAGGGAAATTTTGGGTTAGTTGTCCATTTTTCTCGCACGTTTCCGACATCCATGACCAGAGTGGTCCTAGTATGTAGATTGTTGGGACAAGCATTTACAAAACTAGTGAATTTAATATTATTTCATTCCGTGATCATTCCCTTGAAAAATAGCCAATTTTGGACTTTTTTACTCAATTTTTGGCGGGTTCAAGGGCTGTCCCCATTAACTACAAAGGCTCCGAATACAGCAGTGTGAGGGGGGTCGCAGAGGGGACGTTAACCCCCTGTTAGGTAAGTAAATAAGGACACGGCTTGTGGGTTAGGTTAGGGGGGAAAGTTGTGGAATGATCTTCCTATTTGGGTAGTTGAATCAGTAGAACTTCAAAAGTTCAAAGTTGGAGCAAATGTTTTTATGTTGACCAGGCTGACATGAGTCTTTTTATTGTTTATATATGACATATCTGTTCTTGACATTGTTAATAGTTTATGTATAACATATCTGTTTTGACGTTGTTACTGTTTTTAGAATGATTTATTGTTAATTTGTTCTCATTATTTATTTATTTCCATATTTCCTGTCCTCGCTGGTCTATTTTTTCCAATTGGAGCCCTTGGGCTTATAGCATCTTGCTTTTCCAAGTTGGGTTGTAGCTTGGCTAGTAATAATAATAATAATAACAATAATAATGTCCGTTTTTAATCCACACGGGAGGTACTGGCCGCTGATATACAAAGGCTCCCTGGTCTCCTGACTTGGGGAGTACATATAAAAAAATTAACTGTGTGAATCAATATATAGTTTAGGGAATGAAATTTACATATAGCAACGGAATACTGTATTTTCCATAATGAATTACAGATATAAAACTTTTGGGTGTTGACAAGATGTTTACGAGTGTTTGGTACTTGAATTGAGGTCCCTAAAATGATGAGGAACTGCCTGAAATAGGCATAATTGAGTCTTTTTTAGTAAACCTGGCATTGATCCAAGTTATCTGTGTTTGTTCCTTAACATAATGCAAACTTTTTACTGTTGATGATAGTATGAGCAAAGCTTCAATGTCTGCTTAAGCTTTAAGTGAGGTAGTTGTAGGACCCTCCCACCCACCAAGTAGCGTAACTTTCACTTTGTTTCTGTCCGTTGTATCAAAAGCACATAATGAAATATTATAATTAAGAAATATATAATTTGTTCTCCGGTCTTGGGTAGTGCCATAGCCTCTGTACCATGGTCTTCCACTGTCTTGGATTAAAGGTCTCTTGCTTGAGGGTACACTCATGCACACTATTCTATCGTATTTCTCTTCCTCTTGTTTTGTTAAAGTTTTTATAGTTTATATAGGGAATTTTTATGGTGGTACTTTTCTTTAAATATTCTACTTTTCCTTGTATCCTTTCCTCACTGGGTTACTTTCCCTATTGGAGCCCCTGGGCTTATAGCATATCCTGCTTTTCCAACTAGGGTTGTAGCTTAGCAAGTAATAATGATAATAATGATTTAATGCAGTAAGTAATACGACGTTTGTAATATGGAGAGGGACTATTTGTCGAATTTTCCAACTGAAAATTGTTGGCATATGAGTTAGGTTAGGTCCACCCTAGGCCAAAATTGAACAGAATTGGACGTGCAAACCATTGAGCTTTGAATAGCTTCTTGGAACCTATTAAGTGTGTAAGTTGAGGACTTTTCTTATCTCGCTATTTTGATCTTGCAGTGACTAAAACACAGGACTTGATGGCTTGGGTACTAGGTAGAGACTGCCCTTTATTCATACCCTACATGGGACTACATGATACCACATCCCCCTTATCACATACAAAGAGTTAATTGCACATAATAACTAATCTGGCATATAAGTACAAAGAGATAAACGATGAAAGTTCCATATTCAAACGTATTCCATTGTTGTCATCCCTTCACAATAAACATGCATAGTACAATTGGTGATTGTGGATAGTAATACAGTGGTACCTCTGGATACGAAAGTTTCTGCTCACGAAAAATTCAGGATACGAGAAGCGATACAAAGTTTTTTGTGCCCCAGTATATGAAAAAATTTTCAGGATATGAAAAGCTTACGAGATCCCAACTCGACGCCGAGAGTACAGTACCTTTTTTTTCAGGGTATCAACCCTTAATTTAGGCGTACAGGTAACAATACACCTTCACAAATCCAAAGGCTTTACATACAGTACCGTAACTTTTATACAGTAGTAAAGAAAATGGACTGTTTTCTTAGGGCTTGGAGGGGATAACTAGGCTATAACTTCATTATTGAATAATCTCATAGTGGTTTCTGGAATCGATTAGGCAGTTTTTAACAGTTGGGTTAATTATTGAATGATAGAAATGGCTGCATTGCATGTTTATTACTACAGTTTAGCGTGTTTATGAAAGAAAAGGTAACTTTTTGTAAGGCTTGGAACGGATTAGGCTATTTACATGTAAAACGCGACTCGGGATATGAAACCATATCCTGTACGGATTACTTTCGTATCCTGAGGCATCACTGTATAAGCATAATAGCTATAAGCTTTACAGACTTTGGTTACAGCAGGGCAGTCATAAATATGAAAATAAATGACAATTTTTTCATTTTTATTTTTTTTTTATGCAAAGAACAACAACACTAAAACATAGTAAAATAAAATGAAAACCTGATACACATATGTAACGATAGTGTTCGAAATGGAGCCTGTCCTCCAGTCCGAGACTTGTAACTTTTTAAATAAAATTCATTATTCTGAATCACATCAGTTCTGAGACTGATAACTTTTCTTGTTGAGTTTCAAACTCTGGTAACGACCTCTCAGCATTTTCGGTCATGAAATGAGGGGGGGCCGTTTATTATTATTTAACTTAACACGTTATGGGAACTTACGGTATGTGACCGCGTTACTTTCAATATATCTGGATGGGGTTTTCACCAGCCGGCCTGACTTGGTATACACCGCTGTCGGATATGTAGTGTTATCACTAGTTGTGGGTCTTTGGTGGGTTATTTCGGTCTTACTAGGTGGTGGCAGCGATATATCGGTGGGTCGTGGTGGAGGCTGTGGTGATGATGTTGGAGCCTGCTGCCGGGTGTTGGACGGTTCTGTGTTTGTCGCGAGCGGTGTCGGACGGATGTGGGACCGGTTCCTCCTGAGGCACGCTCCGTTTTGGGCTTCCACAATGTATGATTGGGGTTCTTCTGACTGGTTGTTCGGGTTGGAGGTCTGTGAAGTGCCGTTGTGTCCGATTTGGTCCTAGGCGGTCCTGGAGGGGGTTGCGGGTCGTATTGTGTGCGAGATGTGGTTCGTATCGGCCTGGTAGGTCAGTGGTCACATTGCGACCAAACATGAGCTCTGCGGGGCTGGTTGTCTCGTTGTCGATCGGGGTGGCCCGTAAGTGGAGTAATGCAGTATGCATATCACTGCCTGTCCTAAGGCATTTTTGGATGATCGCTTTGCGAGGCTATTGGACTGAGGGTAATGTGGGCTTGATGTGATGTGCTCAATACCCCAGGCTTTTGTGAAGTCCCTCATTGCTGCTCCCGTGTGTTGAGGTCCGTTGTCTGAGACCAGGGTTTTGGGGCATCCGAACAGCGAACACAGGAATTTGAGGTAGGTTGGCCATACTTTCAGATGAAAGGTTTCTTAGTTCGGTGACTATCGGGAATTTTGTGAAATAATCAGTTGTGATCAGATATATCTTGTGGCCAATTTGGAAGATGTCCGAGGCGACTTTGAACCAGGGCATTGGGGGAATTCATGATGCGTGGTTTCACTAGAACTTTGCTGGGGCTGGTACTTCTGGCATATATCACATGCCCTGACCTTGTCCTCTATATTCTTTACGATGTTGGGCCAGAATACACACTCCCGTGCCAGGGCTTGTGTTTTTGTGATCCCTTGGTGGGACTGGTGGAGCTGGTCCAGTATCCGGCCTCTGACCTCTTTGGGGATGATGACTTGGCGCCCTTTGAATATGACTCCGTCTTCCACGGCAAGGCTTTCTCTGTATGAGAAAAACTGACGGATATCGGGGTGACAGCCTTTTACTGAGGTAGGCCAACCCTCGATGATAGTATGCTTGAGAGTGCGCAGCACTGGGTCGGTGTCCGACCTATGGCGGACCTCTTCCAAAATCTGGGGACCAAATTTTTTGCGTGTGACTGATATCACATCGATGTCATCTAGTTCTAGTCCGTCCACTCATGTATCCAAGGGGATTTCCTTGTCATTTTGTGGGTTAGGAAGGCGTGATAGGGCATCGGAGAGTACAAGGGTTCGTCCTTCCTTGTACTTGACCCTCATGTTATACCCCTGTAGTTTCAAGAAAAGACGTAGTCTAGGTAGGACACTGATCAGTGGCTTCTCACAGATGTTAACGAGGGGTTTGTGGTCAGTGACGGCTTCGAAGTCTCTTCCGTATAGGTAGGTATGGAATCGCTGTACGCCGTGTACTAGTCCAAGGGCCTCTCGCTCGATATTGCTGTAATTTGCCTGCGTTGGTGTCAGGGCTTTGCTGGTGAAGGCTATTACCTTCCCGTCTTGGATGAGGGCCGCTCCGAGGCCATTTTGCGATGCATCGACTTCAAGAGCCACGGGTCGAGTTGGGTAATAGTAAGATAGCGTGTCTGATGGCGCTATTTGGCGTATCAGGTGTTGATAGGTGGATTCATGGTCTTCTTCCCATTGGAAGGGCACATCTTGCTTGACCAGATCTCGAAGTCTTTATGACTGAGCTGAGTAATGTGGTATATAGGAGCTGAGGTAAGTCATTACTCCCAGAAATCTCTGTAGTTCCTCTTTGTTGGAGGGTTACGGCATGTTATGCAGGTCCTGTACCTTTGACGGGTCTGGCATCATGCCCTTGCTGGTATAGCGTGTTCCGAAAAACTCGATTTCTGGTTTCGGAATGGAGCATTTCTTTGAGTTTAGGCTGAGCCCATGTTGGGCTGCACGCTGCATGAACCCCATCAGGTTTTTGTCGTGTTCCGACTGGTCTTTCCCACATATTGCCACGTCATCGGCAATGCCAACAACACCTGGGAGATTCTCGATGATGGAGTCCATCCTGGCTTGAAATATGTCCTGGCTTACATTCAGCCCAAATGGTAGCCTTGTCCAACAATACCGGCAGTGTGGTGTTCGGAACGTTGTCAGTAGTTGCGAGTCTTCATGTAGCGGTATACTCCAGTAGCCTGCTTTGGCGTCTAGCTTGGAGAACACCTTCGCTTTGGAGAATACCGGGTTGATCTCTTCTAGAGTGGGAATCTTGTGTGGACATCTTTTGAGGTTTTGGTTGAGTAATTCTAAGAGGGACGTTTTCATTTCCTTCGCTTGGGGTGCAACGGACATGGTGTTACTTGCCGGATCAGACTTTGATGCAGATAAGTCTCCCAACGGATCAACTTATGAGTAGTATGGATCGAGATATATGCAAATCCATGTCATACAATGACTACATTAACAGATGCCGTATCCTTATGGATATAGGTTTTTCCATAACCATCTGTCAAGCTTTGGTAGAAACCAAGCCTATCATCTGGGACATCTTTTTCTCAGGCTGTTACAAGGTCGGGACGGGTCATACTCCGTCATCACGTGAATGAAGCCAGCCAGTTTGATTATAGGGATTTTCTCCCTTCTTATTATAAGTCTCCTGTTTAAGGATAAAGATTTGTGTTTGTGAAGGAAAGAATCACAATTCCTAACTACACAAACCGGAATCCTTTAACTTTCTTCCTCAAGGGCCCTACGAGTCCCAGGTTAACATCCAAGTGTCTTCTCGGTAGCCTATTTGGTGGGCGGAGCTTAACCGTCACCGTGCAGTGACTACCTCCACATTTTTAGGAATCATGAGAGCCAAGTTTCAGCTGCTATTAAAAGACTCAGTTTTTATAGTATAATTAGGAAAATTACAAATTATTAAGAAAATAATTATTTTGTTTTTTGATTTTCAAGGATTCTGTGCTTGAGGTTATAAAGGCAAATACTAATTAATTGATGCTAACTGAAAATTGAATAATGAATAATTGCTCACAGAATGTTAATCTTTAATGACAATTGGATATTTCCCTCAGAGCAATGCTTAGTATGCATGCAAGATACTTTTAATGCTAAGATCTCAACATTTTTAGTAGTTCTGATTTACGTGTGACTCATTTTTTTGTCTTATTTCAGGTCTCGACAGAGATCGAGCTTTGCAGAAACAGTTTGCTGAAAATATCTTAAAAGATAAAGGACACAGGTACAAAATCAAGCTGTACCAGAAAGAATGGAGTACCTTAGTCAAACAGGAAGAATTTCTCAAGCTTGAGATATTACTCGACCGGGACACTCGATCCAGAAGTTCTGACATCTACTCCCCATAGTTAGCATAGAAGATAAGGCCAATCAACTGGATTCACTGCATGTCATATAAAAAAATGTACCGAGTTAGAACTCCTTCGCTTCTTCACTCGACTCCAGATCCTGGTGGCCTTTATGGAATTCCTCAGCCAGAGACATGAATGGCAAGAACTTGGCTGTCAAATGCAGATTTGCCGCCGGCAATGCAAATCTTTCGTTCAGGCTGTGAGAAAATGTCTTCAAAACATCACTGCATCTCTCTAATATAGGTAAGAAGGATTTGAAGACTGTTCATATGAACAGTAAATTTATCATATTTATCATATTTCTTTATATAAAGGATTAATTTTTAGGCTTTTCATTTTCATAAGAGTGATTATAATGATAAATTCTATTAGGGCTGGTATTGTGTAGGTTAGCTTATGTAGGAAATCTGCTGTTATGAACAGGGCAGCCACAAGCCAGCATGTCCGTTAATGAGGTACAGTTGTATGTAGAATGGTAAACACGTTGCATTAGTTTAACGAACAGTTATTTGCTGGTTATTACTTCATTTATGAAATGAATAATGAAAAGATCAATTAGGCCAAATCATCTTTAAAGCTATTTGCTCTTACATGAATCAAAACCATTGTCCCTTAATTGGAAGTATGATTTCAGCTGAGTTGGAAAACATCATGTTAAACTTTTAACAAGGCAGTAGTTATCTCTGGCAGGTGGAGGGTAAACTCCACCCACTATAAAGGCAACTGAGTACTCACAGTACCGATGTACTTCTCTGTTGCTCCATAAACAGTTTTCTGATTTTTTTATTTTGGTTTGTGCGTCTGATTGTAGAAAGTCTGCAAGGTGAGATGTGGGTTTGTCCTGGTAAAACTGGTTGTGACTGGGGTAGTTTTCTACACAAGTCCTCATCATCCTTGCATGTTTTGCAGATAGCGAGTACAGTGACTTTTGTGTTTGGTTTGTGCGTCCAATTGTAGGGAGACTCCACAAGGTGACATGCTGGTTTGTCCTAGTAAACCTGGTTGTAACTGGGGCAGTATTCTGTACGAGTAATCATCATCATTGTATGTTTTGCCAACAGCGAGTACAGTGACCTTCGGAAGGTAACTGAGGCTCCCATCAAGGGAGAATTGACATCCATTAAGTGACAATGGTCAGAATTGGTTGGGCTGCTTGGAAGTACGGGATGATGTAGTCTGGTGGCTGAAGGACGAGAAAATCATTAGGAAAACTCCACTAGATTCCTCACCTTTGGAAACACTGATGTTCACAGATGCATCCAAGGATGGAGGGGCTGTACACACCTCAGGATATAGACTACCTTGGAAATATGAAAATGGAAGCAGCACTGCTACTATTGCAAGGTTAATAATAGTGTTTGATTGGGTATTCAGTGGCGCTGATGGACGACAACACTACTGTAGTGGTCTACTTAAACAAACAAGGGGACACTTTTTCAAACCCTTAGCAAGTTAGGAAAGCAGATTAACGTTTGCGAGGCTGACGACGCAGTAGAGCTGTCAGCTAGGTTCATTCCTGTGCTTGAAGAGACGCTTATTCCCCAAGGACATATGGTAGTATCGTAGTAGTTTTCACATTTCTGCGCTGTGGAAAGGCTTCTTGATCTTTGGGGTTTGTCAGACAGATGAACAAGAAGCTACGAGTATTTTTCTTGTCAATTCTAGACTTGTCGGCATCATTAGAGAATGCTTTTGGATATCCCTTGAATAACATGAACACATATGTCTTCCCACCTTTCTGTCGGATTTGCCGACCAATCAGGAGACTATTGACGACATTGTAGGAAAGGATGATCCCGATGGGCACACGCCGACTGTTATCCAGACTTTCTGATGCTCCACATCTTGGTACGGCGAGAACTACCCCTATGGTCCACTCTCCTCTGTCAGCCCAACCTGCATTTGTACCACATCTCAGTATCTTTTATCGTTCATCGCAGTTGGCAACTACCCAGCATGTCCTCCAAGTGAAAGGCTTTTTGTGAGGTACCGCAGAGAGGTCTGGATACTAGTGAAGATCCTTGGTAACAGTCTACCAGGGGAAGTGGACCTTCTTCTGTGATTGATATTCTGCTTTGCGTTTGTCGGGAAAGGCTCATCCAAGTCTCCAGTGTGGAAGTTGTTCACTTCAGATGGAAGGGCTTAAACCTTTCTGCTTAAACCTTTCTTCTTCATATGAGTCGTCTGTGATCTTGGATAGCTTCGAATAATCTTGTCCACCTAGCGTGGGACGTCACTCGAGTTCTCGTGTCTCTTAAGAGACCTTTTGAGATGGGAGTCATATAGGAATCTAAATTGAGTATAGTGTATCTGTGGATGAGATCATGATGAGGGGTAGATGGAAATGGTTCGGTCATGCTCTTAGCACTCCCCAGGAGAGATTAGTTCACCAGACGTTCAGCTGGGCTCCACAAGACACTAGAAGAGTTGGAAACCCAGGCCTACATTGCTGAGGACTATGAAGCGTGAAGTAGGAGACGATGAATGGAGAAGTATTGAATTAAAAGCTCAAGATAGAGACAACTGGCGAGATCTAACCGAGGCCTTTTGCATCAATAGGCTTAAGAGGAGATGATAATGATATGATAGCTGAATATTGGTCCAGGTCTCATTGATATGTCTGTATTTGATTGTGTGTGAGTAATTCAGTAATAAACCTATGTACTCTTCATGCCTTAGCTTATTCAAGTCAGGTAGTTTAAAGTACATACTCTGCACCTTTGTTTCACCTGTATACAATGGCGTGCCGAGTAATTTTGCGTATTTCCGTTGTATTACGGTAGTACTGTAATAGTTGGTTAATGTCATATGGCATTTCATTTCTGGAGTAGAGAAGGATCAGTTTCACCGCAAGAGGTTCTCACGGTATTGAGTACATACTTAGATCTTCGAAAACTGGACTTCTATGCAGCTCTAGCGTGTGCATATTTCCGCTACCCCAGATTGGGTTAATGTAAAGCAATTGGTCTTTAGTGAAATAATTATATATTAAGAATGATATTGTGATTTTAAGAAGAAAATCTTTAGACTATTAACCATTTTACCCCCAAAGGACGTACTGATACGTTTCACAAAACACATCCCTTTACCCCCATGGACGTACCGGTACGTCCTTGCAAAAAATGCTATAAATTTTTTTTTTTTGCATATTTTTGATAATTTTTTGAAAAAATTCAGGCATTTTCCAAGAGAATGAGACCAACCTGACCTCTCTATGACAAAAATTAAGGCTGTTAGAGCCATTTAAAAAAAATATACTGCAAAATGTGCTTGAAAAAAAATAACCCCCTGGGGGTTAAGAGTTGGAAAATTCCAAATAGCCTGGGGGTAAAAGGGTTAAGCTGGATATATGTGAGCTTATTTTTTTCTGAATCCTTAATTTTGTTATTCATGCTATTGAGTTGTTATTTATCAACGTAGAGTTTTTATTAGTACTTCGAAGCGATGGGTATTTGAGTGTGAGAGTCTCCACTTAAAAACTTCATGAGTCTTTATGTTAAGTAAAAGAATTTAAGGAATAAGTAGTATTATGAAATTATTATTTGAATGACTTCAAAGTAGTTAATGCAAGAAATGCTAAAATACATACTTTTCTTCACAGATTTTGAACTCTACGATGACTGCCTGCAGAGATTATACAATATTCAGCTATTGCAAAGGAAGGAAGCTGAAAACTTATGTACACATCTCGGGGGCACTGTGGCTCATCAGTTCCCCACTCAACTCCACAGTGTGATGTGTTGTTCAGTCTTTGGATAAAGACACCAGTCTACATCGCTCTAATAAAGGTAAGAAGGATCTGAATACTAATGAACAGTAGACTAATGATAATTCTTTATGTCTGTTTACCAAGTCCCTCCCCCCAATTTTGGGGGGGGGGGTAGTGGATATCGAAAAAGGAACAAAAGGGAACTTTTCCAGGGATTCAGTCGGGTTATGTCCCCTGTGGCCCCAGGGGCATAACATAAATTAGAATAACGTCGACGTATCCCTGCGTGTCGTAAGAGGCGACTAAAAGGGACGGGACGAGGGAACTGGGAACCCCCCGCTCCTGTAATTTTGTTCCTAAGAGATATCATTCTTTTTGTAAAGGATTAGCTTCTAGACTGCTAAGTTTTGTAAATGTGATTATAAAAATGAATTCTATTAAGTCTGGTATTTTTAAAGGTACTGTATTGTGTAGGTTTGCATTTCTCTCACGCCTTGCATTCATGAACGTTTCAGACCTCAGCCGGCATATCCGTTAGCCCTTTTACCCTCAAAGGACGTACTGGTACGTTTCACAAAACCCATCCCTTTACCCCCATGGACGTACCGGTACGTCCTTGCAAAAAAATGCTATACAAATTTTTTTTTTTCACATTTTTGATATTTTTTTTGAGAAAATTCAGGCATTTTCCAAGAGAATGAGACCAACCTGACTTCTCTATGACACAAATTAAGGCTGTTAGAGCAATTTAAAAAAAATATACTGCAAAATGTGCTGGGAAAAAAATAACCCCCTGGGGGTTAAGGGTTGGAAATTTCCAAATAGCCTGGGGGTAAAAGGGTTAAACTGAGGCACATCTGTATTTTGAATGTTGCAGTGTTAGTTAAGTTAGTTTAATGAACAGCTATTTGTTGGATTGATTTGTTGTCCTCAGATAGTGTTCATGCCATTGAGAAATATAAAAATCTGTTAGGTAAGGGATAAAAATATTATCTGTTTAAATCACCCTTTTAGAGTATTTGTTTTTACACAGAAATCATTATCCCTTACTAGCCAAGCTATGACCCTGGATGGAAAAGCAAAATGCTACAAGCCTATGGGCTCCATCAGGGTAGGTAGTCCAGTGATGAAAGGAAGTAAGGGAATAGCAAGTAAACTATACAGTATATAAGTAATGAATAAAGATACATGAAATATTTTAGGATAAGTAATAGAAGAGTTGGAAGACCCAGGCCTACATGGCTGAGGACTGTGTATTGTTAAGTAGGAGCTGATGAATGGAGAAGTATTGATTTAAAAGCTCGAGATAAAAACGACTGGTGAAATGTTAGAAAATTGGTTTGTAGTGAAATAATTATATTTTAAGAATAATAATGAAATTGTAAGAAGAAATTTTTTAGCTCATGACTATAAAAAGCCCTTTCTGAGTGGGAATAGCTTGATGTCGTGAAAGGGTTTGCGTATCGCCATGATCAGCAAAGCTGTACTAGTCTGGCCCACCCATACTAGGTTGGTTTACAGTGAACGATCAGATGAAAATTTCCCACCGTCACCAATCCGCACTGGTCAATGCAGTGATAAGAACATGCCAAATCCCAGATATAAATTAACATGACTGAGGCCTTTGTTCTGAAGTGGACTAGAAATGGCTGCATTTGTTGTATAAAAAGCGAGTGAACAGTAACAGTTGAGCAGAGTAAATGTAGGTGCTATTATAGTATGCTATCTACCGTTGATTTTGCTATCTACCACCCTTCTCTGACTATAGTATGATACCCACCATCAGTCCCTAAGGGTACGGTCTACTTGCTAATCCGCCTCTAATAAGGAGGATCACTACTGACTTGATAACCCAACCTAACCTAACCTAACTCAACCCAACCTAACCTAACTTACAAACTGCTTATAATTATGCACCCATGTACTAACCTAATCTAACCCAACCCAACCTAACTTACAAACTGCTTATAATTATGCACCCATGTCCTAACATAGTCTAACCCAACCTAACCTAACCTGCAAACTGTTTATAATTAAGCACCCATGTTATCCATCCAATAAATATTATTAAACTATCATTAAAGTCCAATGAGGATAACATACTGGTGGTAAGTAATCTGTTTGATAATCCTCATCAAACAGGAGGATTAACATTGACGGCAGATAACATACTTTGTGGTAGATACCATACTATAATAGAAATTCGACGGTAGATAGCATACTATAATGGCACCTAAATGTAACTGTTAATGTTGCCAAGAGTCCTTCATTCTGTTTTTCATATTATTGAGTAATTTATCAACACAGTTTTTATTACAATGTTTTGAAATGACGAGCTATTTTAGTGTGATATTTTTCACCTCATTAGTCTTCATACTTTAACCCTTTTACCCCCAAAGGACGTAATGGTACATTTCACAAAACCCACCCCTTTACCCCGATGGACGTACCGGTACGTCCTTGCATAAAAATGCTATTTAGATTTTTTTTTTTTCATATTTTTGATAATTTTTTGAGAAAGTTCAGGCATTTTTCAAGAGATTGAGACCAACCTGACCTCTCTATGACAAAAATTAAGGCTGTTAGAGCAATTTAAAAAAAAATATACTGCAAAATGTGCTGGGAAAAAAATTTCCAAAGAGCCGGGGGTAAAAGGGTTAACCTATTCAAGTACACAAACTTAAATGATGCCAAGAAACTGTTTGTAAAAGTCAAATTGCTCTAAGTTGAATTTTTGAGAAATTTAGACCTAACCTGAACCCCATCCCTATGAGTTCCAGCTACAAAATTCAACAAATAATCAAGTTTCTTATAAAATAGATATTAGGTTGTCACAAATGTCGTTTTGCCTGCTGTATTAAATGATATATCTTACTACTGTATTCCTTTAGCTTTGATATTTTCAGTTATATTTTTCTCTGTATCTCCGAATTTTTGAAAGTCGAGGACCTTTTGTAGTATGAAAAGTCATGGAATAAATTATTATTGTTTTTAAAGTGTTGTATTTTGGTTGTTCATTGCTTCTTATATTGTTTATTTATCTCCTTATTTCCTTTCCTCATTGGGCTATTCTTCCCTGTTGGAGGCCTGGAGCTTATAGTATCTTGCTTTTCCAATAGAGGTTGTAGCTTAGTTAGTAATAATAATAATAATAATGATAATAATAATCACTTTAAATCAGTTAATGAATAACATGTTAAAATCGCAATTTTCTCTTACAGATGTTGGTGCGTTACGGCCGCATGAAGAGAATCGACCGAAGAGATTCCCACCAATTCAAGCATCCCCAAGGACGAGAATTTCATCAAGAACTCGCATGTGATCCATCTCCTTAGAAAGAGATACCTTATGGATGCTTGTGGCTCATCTCTACTACAATTTTTCATTCCTTGACGGATATGTCTGTATTTAGAAATAATTTAAAGAGAAATTTATATATAAACTTATTAGCTAAAGTACTATTATTAGGTGAACTGCTGGGTAACTTTATTGAAAGATGAAAATAAGTGATCCTATGTCAGACTTGAAAAGAATAGCGTAATACTTGGAAAGTCGTAAAGGTGTATTGTATGTATCATTCTCTGTATGAGAAATATTAGGTACTGAGGAACAGGTGTCTGTAGCTTTAGTCTGTACATATCAACTGAAGAGTAAACCATTTTTTAATATGTTATACTGTACAGTATAGTTATATCAAACTATTCATATATAGGTCCTCAACTTACAATAAAACAATATTTTATCATTTAATACAGTAAGAAAGATAACATTTGTAATATCCTGATATTGATTTCATATGAAACCTGACTATTTGTTAACTTTTGTAGCTGAAAATCATAGGTATGGAATTCAGGTTAGGTCTAAACTAGTCCAAAATGTAAAAGAATTGGACTTACAAACAATTTGTCTTTCAAACAGCTTCTTGGGATCAATTAAGTTTGTAAGTTGAGGACCTGTAAGGGAATGTGTAGAAAAGCATTTGTTTTATCCGCTGAAGATAGGAGATACAGAAAGATATGTACTGTATGAATTAACGTATATTAGATACAGTATCTGAACTTGTAGGTATTCAATCTCGTTCTAATTCTGTTTGATGAATTTAGACTTAGATGTCCATAATTGTAGGGATTAACAAAAGGTTATTACTCTTTCATAAAAATTTTTAGCTTTTTGAGATTATCAGTTTTTTCATCAGAAGGGTAAAGTCAAACCTGAGTGTTTACGTAAATGTATAAAAGCCTTCAATGTTTGTAGTCTGAGCTCTGTAGGAAACACTTAAACCTAAAAGAGCTTTATGTTATGATATATCTCAGTTAACTTTATAGGCGTCATAAAATACAGGGATTGGTGAAATCATCGTTAGTTCCATATCTGATACAAACCTTTTGCTATAAATAGCTAAAGGGTTGTATCGTTAGGGAAAATACAAATTATTTCTAAAATTGTCATTTTTAGAAGGAAGACTTTCGATAAAGTTTCTGTAGTACTGTACTTGTTCAGGTTTCATTAGGGTCGTAGTTGAATTTCTCCAGGATTTAACGCATTCAGTAACAAGAAACACGCTGAAGGGAAGGGATAGCAAAAGTCATTATTTTCAGAAGGGAGAATTCTAATTGAGTTTCCGTAGTTCCTGCTCAGGTTTCGTTGCCGTCGCGGTTGAATTTTTCTATAGTTTAATGTGTTCAGTATTGTTGAAAGGAACTTAGGAGCAAGAAGTAACCTTAAAAAAGTATTTTGAACTTAATAGAATTCATCTGCTAGGAGCAAGAAGTACCTTTAGAACAGTATTTTGAACTTGGAATTCATCTGCAAAGGTCACGTGATTTACAAATCTAGGCTTAATCACCGATGAAGAATTATTCTCATCAAGCACCTATAGTTCCTTGCATTTATGTACTCCATGTTAAGCAGACATCCTGGCATTCTGTTCCTCAAGTGTATTCGAATTGTATCTGATTTTTAGGGCTTACTAGGTATGTTTATAACATTATTAATAGGCAGAAATACATTTAGGTTTTTATGAAAATTTCCCTTTTAAAAATACTGCTGTTTTAATTTTGGAATGAATTCAATCTTAGAAGGAGATTCCGTAAAGTGATTTGTGGGTTCCACTTAACTAATTTTGTAGGAAATGGGTAACTTTTCAGTCCCCTCAGGTCTTTGATAAATGACCTGTGTGTCAATTTTTTTTCATCATAAATTAATAGATAAATCTTTGTACCATTTTGCTAAGATGCTTTTAAATGTATTTTGCCTGTTAATAATTCTATTAGGGTTTGATATTGTACATATACTGCAGAAGTGGTAACACCTCGCTCAATTGAAAAGGTCCCTAAACTTATTTTATAGTCATGGCCTCTGTATCACAGTTATTGGCAATATTGATTTATTAATTTTCTCACTGTTTTCCGTACTGTATTTGCTTGTAAGAGGATGATGTCACCTGTGAGGTGTATAGACCAATTGGTAAGGGACCTCAGATAGTGGGTTTAACACGCCCCAGTTACTATACCGACACCCTATAAGGGTGAGCGAGCTGGGTATATTCCTGCCATTCCATGCAACTTTTTTCTCTGGTATATTTAGCAGTATTTATTCCTTAGAAATGGTGCTTTATAAGGAGCATTTCACGGAGCGACACAGGTTGAGCCCAGAAATAGATTTTTCCTTCGTCAAAATCCCTTCCATAAGAACATTGACTATCCATCATAGGTTTATATAAATAAGTCAAAGTATTTTCCTCAAATGATATTTATACTGTACATCTATTTTTGGGTGTCTTTTAGCCCATCATTAATGTCTGCTAAGGTTTTAATTCTTCCCTGTATTAATGATTTGTCATAGAGGATAAAGGTACCACTCAGTCTCTAAGGAGCTTGCGATTGTAAATTCGGTTCTAAACACGTTTAAACTAACCGATCGGCACAAAATATGTCGGTATAGTTTTTCTCGGAGTATATGCTGATACAGGGTTATCATATACCGGACTTTCTTTTTGTATAAATCTTGTTATGCAAGATTATATATATTCCACAACTGAAATTTCATTTGGTAATAGCTTGGAAGTCGTTCTGATTTATATGTTGTGACAGTTTGTAAGTACAATTATTACATAGCGGTGATAAGTGTTTCTTCCTCTGGTTTTTAATCTGGCTTCACAGATTGCCATTACAGGTCCTTAACTTACAAACTTAATTGGTTCCAAAAAGGCTGTTTATAAGTCAAATATGGTTAAATTCTGTCCTAGGGTAGGCTTAACCTGAAACCCGTGCCTATGATTTCCAGGTACATAAGTCAGCAAATAGTCGTGTTCTTAGGAAATAGATGTCAGGTTACTACAAATGTCTTTTTCCTTACTGTATTAAAGGATATATTGTTTTATTACAGTTATTTCTGTATCTTATTTGTATTAGTTTCAATTAGATTTGTTTGTATCTCTAAATGTTTTTAAATTGAGTGTTTTCAAGTCGACTGTGAGTTGGGGGGGCCTTCTGTATCAGGACAAGTCAGAGACTTTAAAATCCCCACTGGAATAGAGACCTAGTCAGATTCCTCCAAAGAGTTCAATCAGTTGAGAAGTGTGCATAGAAGAAAAGGCTTGTAATCAAGATTTCTTTGAAGGTCTTTCATGATTAGTTCATAGGGAGAGAGGTTTGAACGCTGTTGGATGAATTTCCAAGTTTCTCGTAATTTTGTACGTATTCCTGGAATAAGAACAAATTCGTGCTTATTTCCTTAAGTAGAAAGGAGAGGATTCTTTATTACAGATTGCAGTAGTATCTCAGTGTACGAGTTTTAATTTTTATTCCAAGAGCAAGCTCGTAATATTAAATAATCATGTTTTAGAAATTTTTCACATAAGAAATAAAGGAAATTTTCTCAATGGATTCCATAAATACACATAAAAACTCATTTTTAAAGGTTTGTAATGGAATTGAGTGAACAAATTATAACCCCCAACATTATAAAGGTGAATATTAAGTGAAATCTTTGCTTTTTAGACCAATACAATGCTCATAAACTAATTTAAATCTTTGTGCTTGTATACCAATTTGCTTTTACTGTATGCTAAATGACTCGTAAACCGAGGTACTACTGTAGTTTCTTTATCTGTATGATTGTAGGGAGGCATAGAATCTAAGAAGACCTTCATTATTAGATTTTTAAACTCAATATATAATATTTCCCAAATCTGAAGTACTCTGATGAACAACAAACATGTTTGTGAAGTAAATTTTTATTTCAGTCAGACATGAAATATTGATATAAACATTTAATCGAGTTATAGAATTTGCATATCTTTAAACCAAGTGCTTCCTTGTCAAATAAGATATATTCCATGAGAACGTAGCTTTATCTTTAGAGGTTTTGAAGGGGACTTACTAAACTTTTAAAAACTGCATCGTAGAGGGATGTCATGCTTGAAATGTTTATCCTTTTATAGTATTTTATACCCAGAGGATAAATGATCTTCAAAGGGGATTCATTGAACAGTTGTGGGATCCGACATTACTAGTACCACCAAACCAAAGGTTATTTCCAACGTTTTATTTTCCGCTAGTAACCCTCTAGCTATTAGGTCAGCCGGATTCTTTGATCAACTACAGTCATGCCAGTGTAGTTGAATCAGTGTAACATACAAACCCAGGTTTATTATTAAAATCAAGAGCCTTTTCAACAAATCTCACCAATCAAGCACTTAGTAATAACTTGGGATGTTTTCGGTTAGGTTTGTCCCACCGTGTGTGGGGACACAGGCTCTTTTGCTGGCAGCCCATAAAACTTGGGATACATTTAAGGAGTTGTGTGGCATTGGCAATTTGTGAGTACAGTTTTCCAGAGTTTTTTTTATTGATGTTGCAATGTTTTTTTCTCTGGTTTTTAATCTGACCTCACAAATTGCCAATGCCACACAATTCCTTGAATTCAGAGTACTGTAAACTTTTACGGTACAGTACCTTTCTTGCCGAAGTACAGTCTAAGGGGTAGGATAAGTAAGGAGCCGTTACACATCCTATCACCTTCAGGTGCCCCTATACGACCCCGCCTCGCTATTCCTTTTTACGCAGCTGGTGGCTACAGTGCGGTTGATTTTTGCGGGCGCTCTTTTCCCCTTTTGAGAAGATTTGATTTGTGTTTTGGCTTCAAGCGTGTTTATTGTTGAATGTCAAAGAGATATAGGGAGATGTCGGTGGCCACTCATCACATACTGTCTTGGCTGAATGATACTTATGCAATGTATTATGATAACTTTTGATTGGTCCTACAATAGTGGGAAGGTTAACGGGTCAACAAATGTAAACATGATATTTAGGGCTTCTTTCTGTCATGTCGAGGTCTAATCTATAGCTTGACCTCATGGGTTAAGCCCATTCCATAAGTCGTTTATTTATGGACTAACCTAATCGGTGATCCAAGACAACCAAAGGTCTAAACTATCTTATAAGTACCACATAACAGCATTGTAGTGGTTCCTCTTTTGGATGAGCCAGGCAAAATTGTTTCTTACGAGCCAGTTCCACATGTCGGTTTAAATCCTGCCGTACAATATGGAAGTTCCTCTTTCATTTCCCTCGGATTATTATTATTATTATTACTTGCTAAACTATAACCCTAGTTGGAAAAGCAGTATGCTATAAGCCTAGGGGCTCCATCAGGGAAAATAGCCCAGGGAGGAAAGGAAACAAGGAAAAATGAAATACTTTAAGAACTGTAACAACATTATTATAAATATTTCCTATATAACTATAAAAACTTTAACAAAACAAGAGGAAGAGAAATAAGATAGATTAGTGTGCCCGAATGTACTCTCAAGCAAGAGAACCCTGAGAAAGAATGATACTCAGAGTAGTGCAAAGAAGTATAGGGGTCATTAAGCCTATTAGAAATATGAAAAGAAACAGGTTTGTTTAAAAAAAGATGTACAGTAATCTTAATTGAATGTTGCATGTTGCCTCTTGCTCAGAGTTCTCTGTTTTTCTATAGTGTGAAATGGCCTTTATTCAAAATGCAAAATGTTGAAGCATAGGCCTTTATTATTTGAGATGGCACAATTTCCATCACCTGTTAGATAAAGTTTGTGTTCATGAAACATAACAGAATTTTTCATTTAAGATAGTTACTTTGATCTTGGTTTTATGATTGATTATATAATGTTCCTTTGTATGTGCCTATGATAAGAACAGGTTCAATCAATTTATCGAAATATGTATATAAAGGTTTATTATTAATGTTCACATGCACTTTAATTCAAAATTGTAGATATTGGTAACAATGTAGAGATGATTAGCAAACATTTTGATAAATTTATGACCTCGGCCACTCCTGCAGTATATTACAATTTAGTTTATTTAGTATATATTTTGTGTAGGTTGAAAAGGTTGTATAATTTCATACTGAATATGATGTAATTATTGTTAAAGAGAACTTCTTAATATTTAAATAACTTTGTAAAAGTTCTTTTGACATAAGTCTGGTATTTTATTGTTTCAAAGGGAGACCCCTTAAGGGTGTCATTGCTTATGGGATAAGTTTTTTATCTTGAATTTAAAGATTTTGTAATGCATCGTTAGGCCAATTATTTGATGTCTTTACAAGTATTTTGTTTTGATATTTGACATTCCTGAGTGAATATTTGCAGGTGATTTGTTCCTACAAAACTAGCTGACATACAGATATAAAAACTCTTAACAAGGGGTAAGCGACCGCCCGTTTGTTAACCAATGGTAGCGGGGAGAAGCACCGTCTCCTTGCTCATTCATACATTTCTTACTTTGATCCCAGCCGTGGTCGAAGATAGATTCCTTCTTCCACGTAAACTGACTTTAGCTAAACGTTAAAATCTTTCCAGTTTGTCTTTTCAGGTGCAGCTTTCACATTTGCCCAGGCACATTGATGTCCTAGGAGGACACTCCTACATGCCCCCATTGCTCAGAATGTTGGGAAAGACTCAAGGAAGGGGCACGCAAGTTTCTGGCTTGTCCTTCACCATAAACTCACCTGTGGCAACAGCGGCTGGAACACTGGCTTTGGTAGAACACTTGGTCCGCGACAGTTGTCTTTATATGTGGTCACTTCAGTGGCAACTGAAGACCTTATGGTTTCAAAACAGGGATCCCAGAGCAAAAGGAAGAATCGAGTTGGTGGGTCTCAGACACGAAGCTTTTCAGTGATGTAGATCTTCTTCCTCCTCCGTCTGAATTGATGCTCCTCATGGGAGAATCAACAGACAGGTGTGGTATACTCTTATTGCATCATGTAGTCTCTGACCTATAGTCCGAGTTAGCCCACATAAATGCTACATAAATCTCATGGAGTTGAGGACAACCTTCATTGTCCTTCAAAAATTTCTAACAGTTTCAAGCCACTCGGTAGTGTTGATGAGTGACAACACTGCCATAGTGGCATATCTAAACAAACAAGGAGGTTCTATTTCATGTTAACTTTGCTAGACTTTAGAAATATTGCAATGAACAGAAAACAGCTCGATATCTCTGTCAGCCAAGTTTAATGTCGTTGCGGACAAACTGAGCGGACAGGCTCAGATTGTAGCTTCCATCGGATAGTGAAAAAATTTAACTTTGTCGGGTTTGCTGACAATAGACCTGTTAGCAGCGTCCCTGAACCGGAATCACCCGGTTTACTGCTCTCCAGTACCGGATCCTCAGGCGGTCTTTCGAGATGCCTTTCAACATCTGTGGGATCACGTAGATGATTATGCATTTCCCCACACTTCATATTTAGGAGAATCCTCAACAGGATGAGATTTTCAAGTAACCTATCTGTGACAATAGCGCCGATATGGCTCCATGCAGAATGGTTTCGGGACCTCCTCCTGCTTCTGTCAGAAGTGAAGGGGGAGCTCCTTCTTATACTCGACTGTGATAGGTTGGAGAGTAAACCTTCTTCATAATAATCCAAGACTGTATTAGTATAAGTCAAATATACAGTTGAGCCATGAATGTAAGCTAACGCTACAAACTCTGAAGGAATACTGCCCTTAAGTTTAACAGTAAGGTTTAACTTTATGTAAGATAATTATCATAACAGCTATTTACATAAATAAATAGTTAGGTAGTAAAGGATGCTAAATTGCTTAACGAGCAGCAACTCGTTATATCTCCCCTTCTTCCAAAAGAAGTTTGCATATACAGTAAATTAGTTTAATAATCAATAAAATAACTATATAAATACCAATGCTGAAAACAGTCATTAATATACAAATAAACTTTAACCCTTTTACCCCCAAAGGACGTACTGGTACGTTTCACAAAACCCACTCCTTTACCCCCATGGATGTACTGGTATGTCCTTGCAAAAAAAATGCTATAAGAAATTTTTTTTCATATTTTTGATAATTTTTTGAAAAAATTCAGGCATTTTCCAAGAGAATGACACCAACCTGACCTCTCTATGACAAAAATTAAGACTGTTAGAGCAATTTAAAAAATATATACTGCAAAATGTGCTGGGAAAAAAATAACCCCTGGGGGTTAAGGGTTGGAAATTTCCAAAGAGCCCGGGGGTAAAAGGGTTAATATACATGTACTATCAACAATCATCTATGCCATAACGTTTAGGTTTACTCTTGAAGCGTGTTGAACGTTTATTTTGGATTTCCGGCTCGGATGTCTCAAGAACATTGTCCTCCAAATAGGCTTCTTTAACGACAAGCGGCTCACAGGCATCCTCGCTTCTCGGCTCAGATTTACTCTTTTCTTTCTGTTGTGGACTGCAGCTCCGTATCAAATTCTGCTCCTGAAAGATCTGTTCCAGATCATTATCGTCCAATTGCTCGTCAGCATCAACCTCGGTGTTCTCCAAGTCATCCGAACATTCCTCTCCTGTAGCCAATAACTGCCGTCGATTTCTTCTATACTCTCTATTTCCCACCTTGACTTTGCAAGATCTAGGAGCGACTTCTCCCATGCAAAGCGCAGGAGTCCATATCTTATTACCTGGCAGTCTGAGGCGTACCGCCTCTCCTGCGGGTATAGGCTTCAATGCACGTGTCCCTCTGTTATAGTAATGGGCCTGCTTGTCCTTTTTTTCCAAGATAATTGAAGAATCTTGCTGTGTATGATATCTAGGCTTTAGTAATGATGATATGCAGGGCATGATAGTTTTACAATGTCTACCCATAAGTCTTTGGGCTGGGCTAGTCAACATGCCTTCTGTTGCCCTGTTATTCCAATTAAGTAAAGCCAAAAACTATGACATTAATAGCGCCGATGTGGCTCCATGCCGAATGGTTTCAGGACCTTTTGCTTCTGACAGAAGTGCTGGGGGATCTCCTTCTTATACCCGACCTCCTACACCAACCTCATGCCCAGATTTAAAATCAGATTCCGAGATCCTTATGTCTTCATTCCTGAAGGTTATCCAGCATATCCTCTCGGAGAGAGGCTTTTCGGCACCAGTGGCGAAACAGATTTATGGATATCTCAGTAAGTTCTCGATCTCGGTCTACCAGGCTAAGTGGGCGATCTTCTATGGTTGTTGTTGTAGATGGGGTATCTCTCCACTCAGTGCCACTCTACTCCTAATAGTTGAGTATTTACTGTACCTTCAGGAGAAAAAACTCTGCTCTCTCTCAGCAGTGAAAGGCTACCACTTAACCTTGAGCCAGGTCTTTAAACTGAATGGGCTAGATTTTGTTTTATATGGAGTTTCGAACAAGCTTGTCCTCAGTTGGAAGTGAGACCTCCATGGAACGGGGTGAAATTCCTTCATCCCCTGAAAGGCGTACCAAATGAGTCTTTACGTCAGGCTTCAGACCGTGACTTCATCTCGAAAATGGTCTTCCTTCCCGCCTTAGCCTAAGCCAAGAGGATAAACGAGTTGCTTGGTTTCTCATAAGACGTCGCCCATTTAAGGGAATGGGGACAGGAGACGTTCAGTTTCGTCCGTGAGTTAGTGGCGAGGACTCAAAATCCGTTGATTTCAAACCTAGGTTAAATTCTTTCCAGATTTCAAGTCTTCAAGAAGTACCTAATGGACCCGTCACAATTGCTGTTGTGTCCTGTAAAGGCTCTAAGCTTAGCATTACCTCAAACGAACTCGAGGAGCTTGTCCGCAGGTCAGACACCTGTTTGATAGCTCGGCCAAGTTCAAGAGAATGGTAACAATGAGCGCTGTTTCCTCTTCGATTTGGCAAGTCATTGACCAAGCCATTAATCCTTCTCCTTCGCTGCAAGGACCTCTATTTAGAGCTCACGATGTCAGGGGCATCAGCATGTCCCTGGTGTTTGAAAAGAACCCTTTTGTGATGCAGGTTCTACAAGCATGAATGTGGAATAGATGAACTACTTTCACTGCCCAGAGCCCTTCTGTGATGCAGATTCTACAAACACGAATGTGGAATAGACAAACTACTTTTACTGCCCATTATCTGCAAGATGTGACCCACAGGTCCCTAGACACATTCTCTATAGGCTCTGTGGTAGCTGCCATAGTTCCTTTATAGGACCATCAGCATTCATTTGAGTACATAGTTGCATTGTTAGTCTAGGATAAATGTAAAAGGAATGACTGTCCTTTCTTTTCTTCATCTTCCTCTCTCTTGGGGCATAGCATCCTGAGACTCTCGGCTAGAATGCCTACGACTGCTGGTAAGCCCCTCTTTGACTTGAAGCTAGAATATATTGCGTATATTCAAGTCATGTCCCCAATCTCTTGAAGAAGGGGGAGTTGAAAAGTTAGCTGTCAGTATGTGCAAACACAAATCTGTTGTTATACATGGATTTGACTGTTACAATTGTGTGAACCCATTGGTTTCAGGCCACTAGTTAATGAGATGTGGATGTACTGTACATCCCTCACATTATCATGCATGGATGTTGCAATACCGGGAATGTTTTTAGACTTGCACCCACTGTAGTGTGAGTCTCCTTTTGTAAAGAATGTAAGGGTTTATATGCAGTGTAGGAACAAATCACAAATTTAGAAGTAAGTTGTATTTTTCCTAACTGTACAAACCTGTCCATCACCTAACCCCAGAGGAAAGTCTCGACTGCAATCAGAGTGTAAAAGGTATGAGTGAGCGGGAGCTGGTGCTTCTCCCCGCTACCACTGGTTAACAACCTGGCGGTTGTTTCCACCTCGTTGAAATTTTTTATAACCGTACGTCAGCTAACGCTGATTTCTTCTCCTATTGTAAAGAACCACATGTATGTATACAGTAGTTAGGAAAAATACAAATTACTTATAAATTTCTGATAGGTGATTAGAAATGAGTTAGTTTTGTAGGTAATTAAAAGTTGATTTGATTTTGTAAATTACAGTACAGTACAAGCAATGAAGTTAAAAAAACTCAGTTAACTGTTTGCTAAGACTGAGTGAGTAGAAGTTTAGATAAAGTGACAGTATTTAGTCAAAAGGGTTAAGAAATAATCATTGACATCTGTAGAATATCTATAAGGTGAACTGTAGGTATAAATTAAGCTTGTTTTTCCTGTTTTTGTGCTGGGTTAAGAGCATATTTCTTGTACTATTAAAGAAAACTCATAGTTCCAGACTTATGTCTAAAAGAATTTAATTTTGTATCCATGCAACATAAATGTATTCTGTAACCTTGTGACATTATTGTATTCTTGAATCTAAAGTTGAAGTTCTCTTCCAGATTGTAGTTTGTTAGTTTTTGGAAAGAAATAAAGGCCATGTGCCATCACCCAATGGGGCTGAGCTCACGGAATGCCCTAGCTCTGGGAGTCTCCCCTGCAGCCTCGCCACCAGAAGCCGCACGTGTAGAAGACCTGGACGGTCCCTGGGTACCTCCTGTGATGACATTGTCTTTAGAATGTTGTATTGAAATGTATGTTTACTGGAAGCAGTTTCTCACTAGGTCATCTTCCAGTTGGTTAGACCCAAATATGTATTTTAAAAAGCTTGATACTTAAGCCGAGAAATATTTGTAACTTAAACCTGTGCTGTTGTCATTTTTTTCTTATTGATAGAGTTGAAATATTAGCTTTTCTTAAATTCTCAAAGGTGTTTTAAAAGTATCACAAACCAAAGATATTATTTGTTGGCATCAAAGGTATTGAGAGAAATCTTGTTGAGGTTGTAACTTAACTAAGAGTTGTATTTTTGAAGTTCCACTCAGCTAACACTAAAGCTCTTGTCCCTTTTAGAATTGTGGCTGACAAGGTAGCAAATGGATTTATAATTTTTAAATTCCAGAAATGACCTAAGTTTAATATTCCATTTGAAGAAAAGTTTCCAATTTGAATGGTTCCTTCCTGATTTCATTGTAACTGATGTAAAATAGTACCTTAGTTGGATAATTTTACCATGGAAGTGAAAAAGTTTCCTTTTCATCATATGTTTTTTAGGATATTCAGTTTTGTGTAGTCTGACTCTTAAAGTGATTGCATAAACTTGAGGATAAGTTCAGTTATTTTGAATAGAATGTCCAGAAGGCGAAATAATTGGCTGTAGATCTAACACTGACTTTGAAACTTGAATGCTTTAATAGACAAAATACATTCTGTTGTATGATGCATAATTTCTGAAGATATGAATGTAATTTGATAATAACTTTTTTTCTGGTAACTGTGTATCCCTGTATTTATGATTTATGGATTACCAAGGAAAAATATCTCTATATAAAAATGTATATATCTATTAGTTTGATGTGAAGAGGAACAATTTAATGTAAGCTTAATTAGGCTTATGAAGTTGGTGTAATCTTATTGATTTTAATGATATTAGTAGTAGTAACTTGTCTGTATTTTATTGCTTAAGAGACATTGAAAGCCAAAAGAATGTGAATGACCAAAAGTCTTTAATTGTAAGGTCTTTTTAGTTTATGTCTGTAAAGTAACTTGTCCCACGAAGGACACGGAAGAGTTTCGGAACATTTTTTATATTGTGGATGATAGAAACTGTTTAGAAAGGAGTCCAGTATCGCCCTTTACATGTCCAAGTTCAGTTTTGACTTATGTTTCTCGGAAACGTTGATCGATGGAAGGAAAGTGCAACATGCACGCGGCTGCGTCATTTCGCCCCGATTTGACGCAGCAATCTTTCATTTCGTTAATTTTATTTGTATGGGTAAATTGATTCCCGGCTGAACTGTACCAAAAGGGCAAATATGTTTGGCCGTGCCAGGTTAAATTCTAGTGAAAAAAAGGTACTATGGGATGAAACTGGACCTATATTGTCCTAATAGATTGCCAAATGTGTCACACGTATTTATTACAATGTGGTCGTTAATATTTATTGAGGTTTTTTGTGAACAGGACATGATTCAAATGTCTCTGATTTGCATGGAGGGACTTTTCAAAAGCTAAAGCTAAGGTGTAATTCTTAAAGGTATTCATGATAACATTTCATGAATGCTCTGGTTTCAACTAAGTTTGGTCAAGGAAGAAGATATAGCTTCTTTTTTACTTTATTCTTCCCTATTTCTTGGTTTTAGTTGGTCTGATTTTGTCAGGTTTTGCTTAAGTTTGGCCTAAGTTAGCAGTATGGGTTTTGAACCATGCTTTTATATTTGGAGTATAGATTTGTGTATCTATAATTTTTATGCAGATTTGGTTACACCCAGTCTATTTGGACTTACATGTGTATAACACTTGTGCTTTGGCAGATTCTACTTTTGCTTGGTTATGTAAAAGAAGTTGCAGGTTTTTGGAATCCTGAAATAGTAAGATTTTAGAATGAAATGTGTTCGATAATCTTACTGTTCCTTACACTGTTTTAGTGTCAGTCTTTTAAATCTCTTGACTCATTTCAGTTTTTTTTTAAGCCTAGAAATTAGATGGTTAAACAGATTTTATTATTGCCAGAAGTGTCAAACAAAGATTATTTTCACAATCGTCTTCAAATTTTGTGAAAATAGGATGTGCAGACGTTTTTTGAAAACATAGCATTGTACAGAAGGTATTTTTTGCAGTAATTTTTATGATGAACCGTTATCGCAGTTAGAAGTCACTGGAATATATTTGTTCAGTAGACATATTAGCAAGATTATATGGATTTATAATCTTCTAATGTACAATAATCTGGTACTGTACCGACAAATGTTCGCGTCTTCTGTCATCTCTGATACAAAAACTGCTGCAATAGCATTGACCTGACTTGGCGCAGTCACTCCTAGACTGTTCGAAAGACTTTGATTCAGAAATTTAAGATTTATACTATATGTATTGGAGAGGTTGCATTTACTGCATTTTATATAAAATATGAGCTGTCATATTCATTTGGAGGTATTTTGCAGAATAGATGAATATTGAAGTTTACCTTTCAATAATTATCATATCTCTCTTTTAATACTTTTCCAGTTGTATTTAATCCTTTTCCAATGTTACACTTAATAAGTTAGATTCATTCTGGATTTATTTCCAGTTTAATGATGTTTCAAGCTTGTATTTTCTGAGCCAGTCAGGATTATTCTTCTCCTGTTGACGGATTTAATCTGTTAACTTCATCCCTATCCTGTATTTGTCCAGGATCTATTTAACGGAAGTCTTAATGTCTCATGTGATATGTGGATATTGTGATCATGACCCAAAAGAGTCTTGATTTCTCCTGTCTGTTCTAAGGAATTTTTTGTGCATTTAATTTCTCCTTTTGTCCGTTCCAAGGATATTTTTTTGCATTTTATTTCCTTTAGTCTGTTCCAAGAATATTTTTTTGTACATTTGATTTCCTTTTGTCTGTTCCAAGGATATTTTTTGTGCATTTTATTTCCTTTTGTCCATTTAAAGGATATTTTGTGCATTTTATTTCCTTTTGTCCATTTAAAGGATATTTTTTTGTGCATTTTATTTCCTTTTGTCTTCATGAAGGATATCTTTGTGCATTTTATTTCCTTTTGTCTGTTCCAAGAATATTTTTTTGTACATTTAATTTCCTTTTGTCTGTTTGAAGGAAATTTTTTTGTGCATTTTATTTCCTTTTGTCTGTTCCAAGGATATTTTTTGTGCATTTTATTTCCTTTTGTCCATTTAAAGGATATTTTGTGCATTTTATTTCCTTTTGTCTTCATGAAGGATACTTTTTGTGCATTTTATTTCCTTTTGTCTATTTTAAGGATATCTTTTGTGCATTTTATTTCCTTTAGTCTGTTCCAAGAATATTTTTTGGTGCATTTGATTTCCTTTTTTCTGTTCCAAGGATATTTTTTGTGCATTTTATTTCCTTTTGTCCATTTAAAGGATATTATTTTGTGGATTTTATTTCCTTTTGTCCATTTAAAGGATATTATTTTGTGGATTTTATTTCCTTTTGTCCATTTAAAGGATATTATTTTGTGGATTTTATTTCCTTTTGTCCATTTAAAGGATATTATTTTGTGCATTTTATTTCCTTTTGTCCATTTAAAGGATATTATTTTGTGGATTTTATTTCCTTTTGTCCATTTAAAGGATATTATTTTGTGGATTTTATTTCCTTTTGTCCATTTAAAGGATATTATTTTGTGCATTTTATTTCCTTTTGTCTGTTTGAAGGAAATTTATTTTGCATTTTATTTCCTTTTGTCTCTTCCAAGGATTCTTTTGTGGCTTTTGGTAAATCTTAGGTAGATTTAATTCCATGTTATCTAAGGAATATGTATATTCCTTGTATTGTTAAATCTGACTCTTAGTGTTTCTCCTGAGGATCTAAAGGAGTAATAAACTTTTGCTTTAGTATGAGTAACAAAAGCCTACCTCGGAGAAGACGAAGCTACCGGTATATGCATCCTGTTTGCCCTTTCTATGCACATCCTTTGAAGATGCCGGAAATGTGTGCATCCTCATATTTGAAAGCTGCTCTTTAAACCTTAATTTCAGAAGGATTGCGTCAAATGCTCTCCGCAGATTTTTCTTTTGACGTTGCTGTAAACAGCTGATTTTTATAGGAATATTTGTTAAGGTGTTCCTCTCGACAACTGGTTTTTCTAGCGTCAAATGCTTGCCGCAGATTTTTGTTTTGACGTTGCTGTAAAGAGCCGATTTGTATAGGAATATTTGTTTAGGTGTTCCTCTCAACAGCTGATTTTTCTTGCGTCAAATGCTTGCCGCAGGTTTTTCTTTTAACCTTGCTGTAAAGAGCTGATTTTTATAGGAATATTTGTTTAGGTGTTCCTCTCAACAGCTGATTTTTCTTGCGTCAAATGCTTGCCGCAGGTTTTTCTTTTAACCTTGCTGTAAAGAGCTGATTTTTATAGGAATATTTGTTTAGGTGTTCCTCTCAACAGCTGATTTTTCTTGCGTCAAATGCTTGCCGCAGGTTTTTCTTTTAACCTTGCTGTAAAGAGCTGATTTTTATAGGAATATTTGTTTAGGTGTTCCTCTCAACAGCTGATTTTTCTAGCGTCCTATACTCTCCGTAGATTTTTGTTTTGATGTTGCTGTAAACAGCTGATTTTTATAGGAATATTTGTTTGGGTGTTCCTCTCAACAGCTGATTTTTCTAAATGTTTGTTTCGTATGCTACCCTCAATAGTTGCATACCTGAGTGCCATGCCACATCAGTTATAGGCATTATAGTATGCTTTTAGATGCTTATTGAAAAACAGTTGAAGAGACTACAGCTTTGATCTGTCTTTTATGATAGTCTCTTTTACCCCCTTATCAAAGTGTTTTCATCTTTCTGAGTTTAGGACCCAGTTTTTGAAGTTGAAGGAAGAAAAGTCAATATCTGTTTTGCTTGAGTTTCTGACATAAGAACATTACTTTAGTTTCTGTGCAATTCAAATGTAACTATATCTCAAATGCATTTGATTACTGTATTTTTCAGTATTTTTTTTACAAGATATATTTCCAATAATCTTCCTTTCATTTAATTTGTGGTTTCATAAATCAAATTCCTATTAGCTTGACCTTGAATTATGTGGGCTTTCATCTTTGGCTATTGAGTAAGAGGCCTTAGTCATTTTCATTATCTGCCTTGTAAAATTTATCCTAATGTGATTGTCGTATGGAATTCCCCTTACTCATACAAGGTGAACTTAATTCCATTGTGCTTTTGCAAAATTAATACATATGTTAATGTTTATGAACAGCTGTTGATCCAAATTTCTTTGGAGTTTTATAGCTTTGGTCATAGGTGATTTGTATACACAAGGCAGCTGTTGATATTTTGTCGCACTGTCATGTTTTCTTTACTTATTCATGTCTCCTAAAGCGGCTATCATTAGGTTTACCATCCTGTTGTCTAATGGAACTGCTATAGTGCCATCAGATTTTCTTGTGCTTTTTGGTGACATTAGCCATTTTCAGAATCAAAATTACTTGTGCTTTGACTAGTACAGTATTTGATCAAGGAATTGTCATCTCATTTCTACTGTACTTAGTGTACGAATGTCTTTTGCCTCTGTTTTGGATTTTCAATTACGAATTTGCTTTGAAAATAAGTGTAGTTTTGCTAGTATTTTCTTTCTATAGCTGGCATTTTTTCATGGAAGACCATTTCCCTTTGAGCAATTTGTACAGGCTTATTTTTATATTTTAGAGGGAAATTCATTGAAGTCCCAAACTGTTGTAAAACTCAATGCATATTTCTCTGGAGTTCTGTAGCTATGGTCTTTGCTTAATTATGTGCACAGGCAGGCTTAGATTTTTTGCCTCACTATCTCGTATCTGCTGTACTTCATGTTGCTTACTGAGGATGTCATTAGATTTTCCCTCCTTTTGTCTAAGGAAATTGCTCTAATGCCATCAACTGTTCCTGTTTTTGTTGGTGCTGTTAGCTGCAAGATTCCGCAATATTACCTGTGTTTTGACTTGTACAGTATTTGACCAAGGAATTTACATCGACATTTGTACTGCACTCTGTACTAATGTTGTTTGTTATTGTTTTGGATTTTGAATTTTACATTTACTTTGCAAATAAGTGTCTTCTGTTAGAACTTTAGATGGATTTCAACATCTTTTAACAGCTGGTATTTTATCTGCTGAGGCAGTTTCTCCTTGAGCAGTTTATACCTGTTAACTTTTGTCATTATTGAGCAAAATTCATTGAAATTGTTATCTCTGTCATACAATCTAATGACCAGAGTTCATAACAACAAGTTCCAGTTTAAGTTTTTTATTTTATTAAGTTCAAATGAAAATCAATTTGTCATTTTGCTAATCATTGAAGACATGAAGGAAATATTTATCTTCAATCCTGATTAGGTGTTGGGAGTGTAAGATAGTGTAGGACACTTTCCCCATTGCAGTGTTGTGTGTTTTGGATCACAGCAGTGTCAATAGGCCTCTGAAAGAAGCAATGAGTTGTACACTATAAGCTGTTCATTGTTTCCAAGTTCCAAAAACTTTATTGCAAGCAAGTTTGCTATTGCTAACAACTTGCTGGGAATGTCCCAAGTAATTGGATGATGTTGAAGGGTTTTGCCTTCTGTATATGACTACAATTTGCTGTCTTCTTATTACAAGTTTTAGAGCTTGGATGGTGTAATCTCCAATGTTGGTTAACTTTGATGCCAGTCGCTCTCGGAATTCATTTAGTGTTGAAAGTTCACCGTACAGTACTTTAATTTTTCCTCTTTGGTGTCGACTGTCTAAATTCAGAATGTGTTATTGTTTGCTGTCTTCAGCTGAGTTTCTGAGACATTTGCAATTGCTCCATTTGGCTCAAGATTGGACTGTTTTTTTTATTCTGGTGGTAGACAAATGGTTAACCATTATCCTGGCTGTGGCTTTTATCTCTTTTCATTTGAGAAACTTAACGTCTGTTGTCTGTAAAGAAGAATGAAAAGCAAACCGAAGGCAGAGGATAGTGCAGAAATCTGTAGGAAGTGTTGGTTACTAATTTCCTATTGATAAAAGTCTTGCATTGCCTTCACTGCTTTAAAGGGAAAACTCTTCTTGTTTCTTGGGAGTGAAGTACAGTTTATTGCCATTTGGAGCTATTCTTGTGGACACAAATTTTCTTATAGTGCGTGAGTTTTCAGTTGGGAAACTTTAGCATATTTAAGTGCAATCTTTCTATGTTAGACAACTTTTTGCACAAGTTTTGGAAGTGTGTTGGTCTTCAAGTTGATTGTCATGTGTCTCAAGCTTATTATGGAGGGGTAAACTCGTGTTGGAGTTGATTGCCACTGGTCTCAAGCTTATTAGCGAGTAGTAAACTCATGTTGGAGTTGATTGCCACTGGTCTCAAGCTTATTAGCGAGTAGTAAACTCATGTTGGAGTTGATTGCCACTGGTCTCAAGCTTATTAGCGAGTAGTAAACTCATGTTGAAGTAGATTACCACTGGTCTCTAGCTTACTAGTAAATGGTAAACTCAATGTGTGTTTTATCAGTGATTTGCATGAGGTTCTCCTTATAGCTTTGATCTGTTTGATGTGTTACTTTATGGTGTCACAATAATTCCAAGGTAGTTGAACTTTCATGTGTGTTAAGCGAGGAATCACACTAGTACAATATTCCTTTAGGAATATGAGTTTTATTATCGTTGCCTAAGGTTTGTTGGCATGGAATGAGAATGGATTATCCAGGTACGTTTAACCTCATTTTAAGAAAGGTTTTCGTATTATATTCTCAGCTTTGTATGAGTATAATGGCAGCCTCTTGAGGGAATTGAGAGTAGCTATATTTTCTCTCAAGTTTACTGAAAAGGAAGTTGCTGTGAACACTTCCTTTGGTTGTATAGGTTAAGAAGGAATCCATCTTTGGTTATTTTGGCTGAACCAGTTTCTTGGTGTTTTCCCTTTGTTGGGAATATTTTGTCCATAAGTTTATTGCCGTATAATGGGTCATAAGAAATGCTTGGCTTAAGCATAGTCATTTTTGGAATCTGTTGGTGGATCAGGAGTCGGTCGAGACAGAATTTAGTTTGGCAAGATACAGTACCTTAGAATGAAAATGGCAATCATTTTATACAATGTACAGTACCATATTGTAAATTGAGGACAAACTGGCAATTGAAACGGCCATTTGCTCAAAAGACCGCAATATGAAAGGGCACATTTCAACCGTCTTTTTATCTTTTGGTATACAGAATAAGCAGGAAATAAATTTACCTTGTACATAAATTTTAATCTAATGTAAAGGTCAGGTAGTGTACCCTCCAAGGGAGTTACTGACAGCTGCGTTTTGGTATTCAAGATTACCTTGGTACCAATACCACGTCTTTCAGTTCCCCTCTTGAAGGGTGCGCTGCCTTTGCTAACTCGTCGGTGCAGGGGAATGCGACCTCAGTCCGATCTGGCACAGAACCGGCTGGGGTGAAGCCGGGGCGTCAGGGCAGTAGCCTGCATTTGATGTCATCCCCTTTTCCGAAATCTTTTGCGCATTTGAGAACCATAACTCGAATTTACCTTGGTCGTGTATTTGGTCTTACTGCTTTCTAGGGAGCTTCTATCATCCAGGTATAACTAACTGTACTTGAAATGAGGACTCCAGTTCTCCGTGGTGACTTGTTACACTTAAGTAAACTATTAATGTCCTTATATTAATGATAATTCATTCACATTTAGAGTTTTATAAGGGTAATTTTCATACTTTTATTGCTCCTTTCTGATATTTGCACTTAGTAAGGGATGGCATTGATAAGTCTGGACTTTATTGCCAGTTGTAACTAAGTTAACGTAAAATGTTAATCTAAATATTTCAGTTGTTAGTTTTTTTAGCTTAAATAAAGTGGCTTTATGATGTTCTCAACATATGCAATGATATATTCTTCAGGTTATCTACTGAAATAATCATTTTAATCAATACTGTTTAACCAACTTCATAAGTTTAATTGAGCTTAAACTGTTCCTATTCAGGTGAAATTAAAGATATATGTTTGAAAATGGAGAAATATTTTCCTTGTAATCAAAATAATCTTAAATCCCGGGAAACATTTGCTTGAAATTGAAAGTTTTATTAAGATACATTAATACTTTGAGTTATGCATTTATGTGGTTAAATGTATTTTGTTTATTGAAGTGTTTTTGCCTTCAAAGAAGTGTTGAAGAGTTGCGGCCAATTCTTACATACTCTGTACATTCTATTTTCCTAAACTGGACTTAGAATCTTGGCTATGCACGGTATCATTGGGTTAGGCTACACAACAAAACTGAATTTCCATTAAAAAATGTCTTATGAAAAGGATGTCTATTTCAACTCCATGGTAACATTACCCAAGTACCTTCCAGGTATTGCTATTCATATCAGTTATGATGTTAAGCAGGATTCAATCTGATTGGTAACATTCTTTAAAATGGTTTATGAAACTGTATTCAAGTTTGTTCTTAGGTCATTGAAAGAATTTAAAAATCTCATTTCCATTTGTTGCTTCAATTAAAGTCATGATTTTACAAAGGAAATTTGCTTTGTGAAATGGAACTTTAAAGACCCAACTCTTGGTTCAGTTACAACTCAGGAATTTTCTCAAGTCTGATGTCCAAAGGCATCTCTGGTTCTGTGATATATCTCAACACCTTTTAGAATTATAGCTAAATATTTTACTCTATCAATAAGTTTCAAAATGTCAGTAGCAGAGTTTAGAGTTATGATATTTCTAGACTTATTATCAGGCTTAAAATACATATTTCAATATTAACCAACTGGGAGGTGTCCCTGTGACAGGCTGCCTACAGTAAGCAAAAGTTGTCACTTAGCATTTCAACTCAACGTTCAGAGGGACAATGTCACCTCACAGGAGAGACTCAGGGACCGTTCAACTTCTACATAGGCTTACTGGTGATCGGGGTAGCAGGCAGAGCTCCCTAGAGCTAGAAAAATGCATTCCGTGAGGTCAGCCCCTTACTTGGGGGGGTACACTTATGTCCGAAAAAAAAATGAAAAAAATTTTTTTTTTAATTTATTTTTTTACTTATTTTTTACCTTTTATATATTTTTTTTACCTTTGTAATTTTATGGAAAATAAAAGTTTGTTGTTAAGTTGTTTTTTTATTTTCTTATCTTTATACATAATTTATACAAGTTTTTTTGCATGGTATATTGCCGTAAAATAACTTCATGTGCATAGTTCATTAAGCACAATATTAGAACAATATGAAATATCAATAGTTTAGTATTTTTAAAAAAATATACAATTTATTTTTAAAGTTATAATGGAAATACAAAAATAAGTAACTATTTTGTTACTTAGTATATTGTAAAGTCTTAAAACTTTAATGTTTTTTGAGAGCTGAGTGTTTGAAGCATAGAAAATCTTAGTTTTGAAAACTAGTGCCTCCTTGTGGAGTAGTGATTAGCTTTTGATGTTCTAGATTGAAGTTTGAAGAATTCAGTACTGTATAATCAATCAAACTTGGTGAATAGGAGTATAGACAATGGAGTTAATCTCTCCAGTGTCTAAACTACTCATTCACCAAGTTTGATTGATTCAACAGTACTGTATTCTTCAAACTTAAATCTAGAACATCAAAAGTTAATCACTACAATACTCCACAAGGAGGCACTAGTTTTCAAAACTAAGATTTTCTATGCTTCAAACACTCGGCTCTCAAAAAACATTTAAGTGAAAGACTTTACAATATACTAAGTAACAAAATAGTTTAAACATTTTTACAAATAATTTTGAACAGAAAAACATGGTAATTTAATCAAATTTTAAACATTTTTAATCAAATAACTTTTTAAGAAAAAGAAAGAATTCTAATCTTTATCTATGAAAATATTCTATCTTTGCTCAAAGTAAAGACTGCAGTCTATCATTTTTTATATCCTTAATGATTCATGACTTTCAATGACAAAATTTTAAACTGATCATTCAAAATAGTTTAAACATTTTTACAAATAACCTTGAACAGGAAAACATGGTAATTTAATTAAATTTTAAACATTTTTAATCGAATAACTTTTTAAGAAAAGGAAAAATTATTTCATTAATTTTTATCTATAAAAAATTTTCAATCTTTGCTTAAAGTAAAGAGACTGCAGTCTATCATTATATCCTTAATGATACATGACCTACAATGACAATATTTTAAACTGCTCATTCAAAATGGTACCTAATTGTAAGGTAAAATTCACACCACCTCATACATTTCACCTTTTAAATTCATGTTTGGTTTAGATTGATGGTAAATTTCTCTTAAAAAAGAATTAAAATAAAAATTATTTCTAAATTCACCTGATGTTCAAATTGCTTCTCCATTTTAGCTCAATTTCATCGACAATTCTCTAGAACTAAAACAAATCCTGATTTCTTTCCTTTCAATTGGGCTCCAAAAGGCACTAGAAGAGTTGGAAGACCGAGGCCTACAAGGCTGAGGTCTAAGAAGCATGAAGTAGATGACGATGAATGTAGAAGTATTGATTTAGAAGCTCAAAATAGAGACGACTGCCAAAATCTAACCGAGGCCCTTAGCGTCAATAGGAGTAGGAGGGGATGATGATGATGATAATTTCCGTTCAATACATATGCCATTAGTAAAATAATGAAACATCTAGTGGTTAATAACCAATAGCTTGAGCAACCCGCTGTGTCTGTCTCAGTCAAGACGTCACAACTATGCCACATCTTGAAATAAGTCAGTAGGGAGGGTAGTGGAAATATACGATGGTCAACCTGTATATGAACATCTGGCCAAAAAATACTCTATGTATTGCTGACTTCCACAAAAGAAAACAAGAGGTAATTTATAGCTCTAAATAAGAAACAATTACCTATTTATATACCTTTAACCTCAACACCAAATAACCAAATCCAGAATTCTGAAGAAAAGTACAAATAAACCAGACCAAAAAATATTACTACTAGCTAAGCTGAAAAGGCAGGATGATATAAAAGGGCTCCAACAAGGGAAAATAGCCCAGCAAGGAATGGCAATAATGAAATTAACTATATGAAAAGTAATGAATAAAGAAAAAATATCTTAAAGATCAGTAACATTGTTGAAATAAATGCATCATATATAAACTATGGAGACACTTGTGTCAGCCTGTTCAACATAGCCTTATGATATCAGTATGAGTATTAGAATTAACTGCCTACATAGTATTGCATACAGGATTGTAGTCTTGGAAGACATGAATGCAAAGGATGCTCAAAATTATGAAAAGTCTTATGCAACATGCATAAAGAACTATGGTAACTGAATGACAATGTCAGAGATTAATATCTAGAGCAGGAATAAGAAATTTAATAGACAGCAAGTCTATGTCCAACAAATCAAGATGAACTTCAGCAGCTGAAGACCAGACAGGAGAATAATACTCGAAACAAGGCAGAATGAGAATTAAAACACTTCTTCAGAATAGATTGATCACCAAAAATCTGAAAGACTTTCTCAATAAGACTAGTTTTTGTGCAATTGACGAAGAAACAGACCAAATGTGTTTCTCAAAAGTAAATTTGTAATCAAGAAAAAAACTTTAAAACAAAAAGCAAAGAGAGGTAGGTACTCAACTTTGATGAAGAGGAGGAAGCCGTCATACGAAGAAAATCTTCGAAAAAAGGTGAAAAGAGCGCAGACACAAAAATATAGGACAGCAGCGTGAAGCTGCGACCAGAGGAATGAAGCAGCAGGGTCGTATGGGAGCACCGAAAGGTGATAGGATATGTAAAGGGTCCTCACTTGTCCTTTCCCTTAGAGGATTAGACTGGGAAAGGTCTATTCAGGGTGCAGATATCTATGGTTATCTTAGGATAAGTCCATGATTTACACACGATATCTTCGGATAGTCATTCCGGGGGTTAGAACCCTGTGATACCCGACGGTAATTCTCTTATAATATCAATTGCAGAAATATTATACAGTAGGAAGCAGCCAGACGGAACTTCCATCAGGAAGACATGGATATCTCACCCAATAGATTTTTCCTAAGTCAAAATCCTTTTTATAGAGTTAAAGAAACATTATTAATACCAAGATCTGGAGGTTGATGAGCTACTGTCCTCAACCTACTTTAGAGTTTTGATAGGATTTAACTTTATGCCCAATAATTAGCATCATGCACTAATTTTAGCATCATATGCAATAAATTTATTTTCTAGGCAAAACCACATATTGTGAGCACAGAAGGAAAAGTAATCGGCCAAGAACACTACCCTGAGGAACCAAATGTTACATTCCTATACTCCGAATAGGGGCCATCAACAATCACCCTTTGCAATATGTTATTTAAGAATTCAACATAGATGGTAAGAGATACCTTCTCCTAGCTGTTCTAGTTTGAGAACAAGGGTCTCATGATCAATACTGTATAGCCAAAAGCTGAACTAAATTAAGGCAAATCATACAAATTTCCTGACCATAATAAAGGGATTTCTGTATAGCATTAGAAATTATAAGGACATCACACGCTCCAAGGCCTTTGCAAAAGCCAAACTGTAATCTAGGGAACAGATAATTACCTTCGGCAAACCTATTTAGAAGTTTTTCCAAAAGGGGCTCTAAGTGCAAAAAGAACCACCTCTTGCTATCTTGCAGAAAATAATTTTGGAGCTACGAAATCAGCGGACTTGAAGAAAACAAAGGAAAAACAACATTTAGGTCTACGTCTACATAAGCATCAAAGTCCACGAGGGCTTTAATTTCACAAGACAGAAAACTAATTTATGTTAGCCTCAGGAAAACAGTAATGAGGAAGACAAAGTTTCTCATTACTCAGATTACTGTCAAACACATCAGACAAAAGTGTTTCATTTTCATTTGGGCAGTTTGTGACACAGCCATCTGGTTCAAGTAAAGGAGGAACTGTTACGTCTACACCAGAGTGTAGATTTAAGGGTAGCCAACCACTTTATGTTATTGGAATGTACCAGGGTTTCTTTTATGATTTAAATTTTCACTCGGTACTTCAGCGCACAAGAAAGGATGTGCCTATCAATTACGTTGATTACATTCTCATTCAAAAGAATAACAGGCTCAACACTTCTATACAAGTGTGATCAATTCAAATGCAATCACTCAAAATACCATTTCAGCCTGCTTGAGATTTAATATATATCTTACATGACACACCAGGGACTGGCTGCTCAGTCTTAATCATGATCAAAATCAAGGCATGATCAGACGTTCCAACCGGAGAACCAACCTTACTTGCCACAACACCGGGGAAGTTTGTGTATACTAAGTCCAAGGAGTTATCAGATCAATAATTACCTTCACTTATGATCTATTCACAGACTGATTCAGAAGCAATGTCCAAACGTCTTAAGCCCTGATCAACAGGAGAAACAAAATCCTTATGGTGAGCGTTGAAATATCAGACCTAAAGCCCCACAATTATAATAAAAACGCCAGGATTCTTCAAGGTAAGGCATAGCAAAAACCAACTTGATATGAAATTGAGCTGTTGCCCAAAACGTTTCCTAAGTATAATTTCTGCAAAAATTAAGAGTTGAACTTTGATGCACAAACCCTTAACAAGAAATGACAACTTTTGGACAGGACAATTTAGAAATCTAATACCAGAAATAATTCTAGCTCTTATCAGACAAAAGAAATCTATTTTTGGATAAAATGGTAACCATTTTCCGAGAGAGAATTGTGGCAAACTCTTAGTCCGAAAATCATTTTTAGCTCTGATATAAGACAAAGGAGTTTTCACTATCTTATGTTCTTCAAACTCTATCTAGAGGACATTGCTTAAAGTTCATTTATGAGATTACCTTAAGCCAAACCAGGAAGTGTTTTTCATGCAAGATCTTTAATTATAAGATTTTCCAAAAGTTTAAAAGTTGGACCTTTGATATACTGTGAAATTACAGGTACATCCAATTTCCAAAAAATATACATGACTACTGGAGGTCTTGCAATACTAAAAACCCCTAAATATAGATACAATAACATCTGAAAAGATGAGATCTAATATCAGATACTCAAGTACAGAATTAGGCATTGGTCTATATCCCTTAATAGCTGAAATTTTAAGGTTTTCAGAAAAAGAGAACGTAAAAATTCCGCTATCATTTAAACAAGTTCTAGTCACTAACACCTTTCTAGATTTGCACCAATCAAATTAAACTTCCAATTCTTTGATAAATTATTTGTAGACAGTTTTTTGGAAGGTTTCATAGACATTCCTGAGGGGCACAAAAACCCTTTGTTTCTGAGAATACGGTGTTTAATCTCCTTGAGGTTAGAGGCAACACAGTTGGGTTCAGATGAATTGCCTTTGAAATTGGTTGTCCGAAAAGAGCGGTTTTGTATCGCAACTTTCTCGGACACTGCGATAACATTAACAGAGGTCACAAAACTATGAAAATATTTCCTTCATGGCCAGAAAAGGCTACATGTCATCTTGCCGACTGAAGAAATTCCGAACTTTATCGTTCGTCAAATTATGGCCAATGGTGCAAATACATATCATTCCATATTTGACCAGTCTTTTAACAGGGTACCTAACTTTCATACAAAGGGATCTGGAAGTAGAGAACAAAAAACTCCATTTCTTTTAGTGATTTTGCAAATGCAGCTACACTCGGTCGACCCCAAAATTTCCAAATTTATAGACATACAGCTTGGACAAGTAATAGAACCATTTGTTGGTAGGAATCTGACTTTTCCACCTTAATTAACGGCTACAAATTTTCCCTTGTCCACCTTTGGTTCCGAATGTAGCAAAAAGCACACGTATTGTCTGAAAATATAGCCAAGGGGTTCCCTTCCACCAGTGGCTCCTGCTCCCGAAGAGCCTCGAACACTGCTGATAGCTCTCGGTAATTGTTATGAAGTAGTCCTGTGACAACTACTTCCCTGAAGGATCGAAAAGATCTAGAGTTCCTCTCTATCCTTCAAGTGAAGCATCTGCAAACAGGGAAAGGTCTAGGATTTCTACTTCCGAGGAAACTACCGAGTTGACTGCCTGCCTGCGATCGTCCCATCATCTAAGTCGCAGTTGGTTCTCAATCACAGGACACGCAAGTGTCTAGATTGACTAATCCGTTCCTAAGTAGATCAAGATGAAATTAGAAAATTCTCATCCTAAGTTTCTCTACAGAAATCATGGTTCCTGGAAGTGTCACCCACACTTCGAGTAGACAAACTTCAACCTTCTGAAATTTTTCACAGAGAAACTAAAGATTGAATCCTCTTATCCAACAAAAAACACAGGAAAAGAAACAAACTTTTAATCCCAAATATAGAATCTTCAGAGTTGGAACCAGAAGATACTCCTTCAAATAGACCAGGATCGATAAACGTTACAGTAAACTTCGCAATCACAAAGCTGAACCTAAGTACTTTTCAACATATGTCAAAAAATCCAATCATCCAAGAAATGTAAAAAAAAAATGGCAAATTTGTCCAAGAAATCTGTCAAACAATAGCCAACTATCCAAGAATGTAAAACAATTGGAAAATTATCCAAAAAATTGATCAAAGGACAGCCAATCATCCAAGAAATCTTTCAAAAAATTGCCAATCATACCAAAAATGCAAAAAAAAAAAAAAATTGGCCAATACGCCAAAAAATATGTAAAAAAGGGCCAATCATCTATCTCCTCGATCAAAAATATTAGCCAGTCACCTAGGTATTAAAGAACTCTTAGCCAACGATTCCTCAACCATTTTGAAAGAGAGGCCATCATCCTGGTGAACACAAAGGTCTACCCGAGAATGAAACATTGGCAAATCTTTGGCTCATTGATAAAACTAAGATATTTCCATGAATTGAAATGTGAAAATCTGCATCTATGAGTACTGAAAACACCCAATCTTTTCTCTTTACCATCCCCAGAAGAGGGAATTTCAATAGGAAAATTTGTGAGAACTGTAAACATTTTGAGGGTTGAGACATCTACAATTCGTTTTCAACCCCCTCAATCTTTGGAGGTCTTGGTATAACCTGTTGCAAAATCCCAGATAAATTACAGAATTTTGTTTCAAAATCTGTACCAATGCTGTATTGCTAGATAATTCTGAAATGGGGCTGGTTCCTTGGACAAAGGAGAATTGGAGCCTGGAGGGATCAGGTAGACTTTTTTGACTACAGCTAGCAATCCAGGATTGGGATGAAGGCCATCCCAAACATTGAGAGAAACTATTCCTCCTGCGGGGATTTGCAAGGATGGACAACAATACTGTTCTCTCATAAGATCTGGTGTCTGGTTGGAAACTCTTCTGGAATGCCTACCCTGATGATATACCTCGGATACAAGAGGATTTCCTCCGGGTACAATTCCAAGACCGACCTGACTCCTAAAAGTCGGAGACTTGGATATCATAAGAAAGTGACTCGTAGTATCACCAAGTATTGGTACCCACTCGAGCAACTACTATATCTTACTTACATACAAAATAAGACTTAAAATAAGGGAAAAATAGAAATATCAACAAATATTTCTGCGCCTTACCGTCTCAAGCATAAAGAAAATTATTTTTATCTCCTAATCACCAAGCACAGAAAGGTTGTTGGTACAGCCTCAATAGTGCCTTCTTAAAACAATTTTATATAAATAGGTCATTAATCCAAAACCAAATTAAACATTTTCTCTTCTATAATACTTGAAAAAAAATTCTCAATAATCTGCAGAGTAGATTATTTAAAGAATACTTCCTACTTTATCAACAAAAAAATGTATTTCTTTAGTAAACCAACTTGCAAAATGCAAATTTAAAGACTTGTCTATTGATAGACATTTCTGAGGGGCACAAAAACCCTTGTCTCTGAGAATACGGTGTTTAATCTCCTCGAGGTTAGAGGCAACACAGTTGGGTTCAGATGAGTAGCCTTTGAAATTGGTTGTCTGAGAAGAGCGGTTTTGTGTCGCAACTTTCTCGGACACTATAACAACAATAAGAGGTCCCAAATCTACGAAAACATTTCCTTCGTGGCCAAAACTGGGCAACCAGTCATCTTGCCAATTGTAGAAATTCCGAACTTTATCGTTCGTCAAATTATGGCGAATGGTGCAAATATGTATCGTTCCATATTTGACCAGTCTTTCAACAGGGTACCTAACTTCCATACAAAGGGATCTGGAAGTAGAGGACAAAAAACTCCATTCCTTTTAGTGATTTTGCAAATGCGTCTACAGTCAGTCGACCCCATTTCCAAATTTATAGACATACAGCTTGGACAAGTAATAGAACCATTTGTTGGTAGGAATCTGACTTTTCCACCTTAACTTGCTACTAATTTTCCCTCGTCCCCCTTTGGTTCCAAATGTAGCAAAATGCACACCTATTGTCTGAAAATATAGCCACGGGGTTCCCTTCCACCAGTGGCTCCTGCTCCCGAAGAGCCTCGAACACTGCTGATAGCTCTCGGTAATTGTTATGAAGTAGAGTCCTGTGACAACTATTTCCCTGAAGGATTGAAAAGATCTAGAGTTGCTCTCTATCCTTCAAGTGAAGGATCTGCAAACAGGGAAAGGTCTAGGATTTCTACTTCCGAGGAAACTACCGGGTTGACTGCCTGCCTGCGATCTTCCCATCAACTAACTTGCAGTTGGTTCTTATTCACAGGAGTTGTAACTGCGTCTAATTTGACTATTCCGTTCCAAAGTAGATTGAGATGAAATTAGAAAATTCTCATCAAAACAAATTTTCCTAAGAATATTATGGTTTCTAGAAGTGTCAGTCCCATCTGAATTAAGAAACTTCAACCTTCTGAATTTTTTCAATGAGAGATTAAAAGAAAGAATCCTTTTATCCGACAGAAAAACCGGAAAAGAAACAAACTTTTAATCCCAAATATAGAATCTCCAGAGTAGGAACCAGAAGATACTCCTTCAAATAGACCAGGATCCATAAACGTTACAGTAAACTTCGCAATCACAAAGCTGAACCTAAGTACTTTTCAACATATGTCAAAAAATCCAATCATCCAAGAAATGTAAAAAAAAAAAATGGCAAATTTGTCCAAGAAATCTGTCAAACAATAGCCAACTATCCAAGAATGTAAAACAATTGGAAAATTATCCAAAAAATTGATCAAAGGACAGCCAATCATCCAAGAAATCTTTCAAAAAATTGCCAATCATACCAAAAATGCAAAAAAAAAAAAAAAAAAAAAAATGGCCAATACGCCAAAAAATATGTAAAAAAGGGCCAACCATCTATCTCCTCGGTCAAAAATATTAGCCAGTCACCTAGGTATGAAAGAACTCTTAGCCAACGATTCCTCAACCATTTTGAAAGAGAGGCCATCCTCCCGGTGAACTCTTGAAGGTCTACCCGAGAATGAAACATTGCACTTAAATTGGCAACTCTTTGGCTCATTGATAAAACGAAGATATTTCCATGAATTGCGAGGAATTGAAATGTGAAAATCTGCATCTATGAGTACTGAAAACACCCAATCTTTTCTCTTTATCACCCCCAGAAGAGGGAATTTCAAAAGCAAACCTTGTGAGAACTGTAAACATTTTGAGGGCTGAGACATCTACAATTCGTTTTTAACCCCCTCAATCTTTGGAGGTCTTGGTGTAACCTGTTGCAAAATCCCAGATAAATTACATAATTTTGTTTCAAAATCTGTGCCAATGCTGTATTGCTAGATAATTCTGAAATTGAGCTGGTTCCTTGGACAAAGGAGAATTGGAGCCTGGAGGGATCAGGTAGACTTTTTTGACTATAGCCAGCAATCCAGGATTGGGATGAAGGCCATCCCAAACATTGAGAGAAACTATTCCCTCCTGCGGGGATTTGCAAGGATGGACAACAATACTGTTCTCTCATAAGATCTGGAGTCTGGTTGGAAACTCTTCTGGAATGCCCACCCTGATGATATACCTCGGATACAAGAGGATTCCCTTTGGGTACAATTCCAAGACCGTCAAAGCCGACTCCTAAAAGTCGGAGACTTGGATATCATAAGAAAGCGACTCGTAGTATCACCAAGTATTGGTACCCACTCGAGCAACTACTATATCTTACTTACATACAAAATAAGACTTAAAATAAGGGAAAAATAGAAATATCAACAAATATTTCTGCGCCTTACTGTCTCAAGCATAAAGAAAATTATTTTTATCTCCTAATCACCAAGCACAGAAAGGTTGTTGGTACAGCCTCAATAGTGCCATCTTAAAACAATTTTATATAAATAGGTCATTAATCCAAAACCAAATTAAACATTTTCTCTTCTATAATACTAGAAAAAACTTCTTATTAATCTGCAAAGTAGATTATCTCAAGAATACTTCCTACTTTACCAACCAAAAAATGCATTTCTTTAGTAAACCAACTTGCAAAATGCAAATTTCAAGACTTGTCTATTGGCATAAACGATTGTCTTAAATAACTCGTAAGATCTTTGCAGTATAGGACTCAGAATTAATGAGGATTAGAATGACTTACATGCCTTTACATTTGAGTTAGTAAATGTTTATCTTCCATGGTATGGTGTAAGAATACTACCACCTTACAACCTGTGTGTCGTAGAAAGCGACTAAAAGGACAGCTGATAAGCCAACACAGCTAGACATGAAATACAAGGTTGCTTAAAAGCATTTACTTAAGCAAGTGGAGGGATATTAGGATCACTGTCCTCTGCCTCACAATCCAATTGTCTAAAAGAGCAGCTAGAATTACAGAAGACAAGAATCTTGCATTAGAAAGGTCAAAACTAACTAATGAATCAGAGACTGCGAGAGGATCTCAAATCTGCAATGTGCTATACACCATCAGAACCCTTAGAACACTAGAACATCCACATCTGACTTTAGAAGTCAGGTTAGGATCTGAAACAGAACAGATTAGTTCAGAATGAATACCTTTAATTTTAAACTTTGCTGGACTTCTGAGGTTTCACGAAAGCAGCGAATAAAATTAAGAGCTGTGAAGTTCATCACTAACAAGATAATTATTATTATTATTATTACTATCCAAGCTACAACCCTAGTTGGAAAAGCAAGATGCTATAAGCCCAGGGGCTCCAACAGGGAAAAATAGCCCAGTGAGGAAAGGAAATAAGGAAATAAATGAAGAGAACAAATTAACAATAAATCATTCTAAAAAAAGTAACAACGTCAAAACAGACATGTCACATATAAACTATTAACAACATCAAAAACAAATATGTTATAAATAAACTATAAAGTGTCTCATGTCCGCCTGGTCAACAAAAAAGCATTTGCTCCAACTTTGAACTTTTGAAGTTCTACTGATTCAACTACTCGATTAGGAAGATCATTCCACAACTTGGTAACAGCTGAAATAAAACTTCTACAGTACTGCGTAGTATTGAGCCTCATGATGGAGAAGGCCTGGCTAATAGAATTAACTGCCTGACTAGTATTACGAACAGGATAGAATTGTCCAGGGAGATCTGAATGTAAAGGATGGTCAGAGTTATGAAAAATCTTATGCAACATACATAATGAACTAATTGAACGACTGTGCCAGAGATTAATATCTAGATCAGGAATAAGAAATTTTATAGACCGTAAGTTTCTGTCCAACAAATAAAGATGAGAATCAGCAGCTGAAGACCAGACAGGAGAACAATACTCAAAACAAGGTAGAATGAAAGAATTAAAACACTTCTTCAGAATAGATTGATTACCGAAAATCTTGAAAGACTTTCTCAATAAGCCAATTTTTTGTGCAATTGAAGAAGACACAGACCTTATATGTTCAGGATTTGAGCTGGATTTCCCCCTGAACTAAAAGGAAGTTTCCTTTTCCGCTATGAAATTTCAATTTGGTCAGCAACTATAGAAACATACTTTTCCACAAGAGGCCTTGACAATCATCACAAGGACTATTCAAATCGCAGTACTGTCCATGACAGAAAGCAAAAGAGTATGCGGATCATGATCACCCAAAAACTATTCCCTGAATAATTTATGCTGTAGTATTAAACCCAGATTAAGACATCTCTAAACAGAGCTAAATCAGCCATGTCTGACCCAAAATTCTTTATAGTGGCCAGCATCCCCATATCTGATGAGAAACGCTAGAAAAAAATTAAAAGACGAAACAAATTAATGACCCCCTGGCACCCATTCCATTATCGTCAGGAAGCAAAGCGAAGACTGAAATCCCGCAAAAACTTTGCAACAGCGGATGGGCCATAACCAAACCGGGCAGCTGCTCACAGGCTACAAAAGTCGGGAAAGTGACCGACGGCCATCCAGTGGGGAATAACCCTCACCAGGAAGGACTGGGTAACTTGAACAGAGCAAGGGTGAAACTGTGCAAACCTAGAGATATCCACCACACATGGGAATTAGCCATCAACCCTGAATGTCCATGTGGGGCAACACTATAAACAATGGAACACATCCAATAAGGGCGCCCACTGGGCCCTCATTGCTTGGATCAAGAGCTCAAGGGAAGCAATTGAAATGACCTCCTGAGAGTTTTTGTCATTGGCACGATAATATGCATACATATACCAAGGTACTCCCCCCCCCACAATTTTGGGGGGTAGCCAACATCAAACAAATTTAACAGAAAAGGGGACTTCTCCTACTCCCCCCAATTTTGGGGAGTAGCCAACATCAAACTAATTTAACAGAAAAGGGGACTTCTCCTACTCCCCCCAATTTTGGGGAGTAGCCAACATCAAACAAATTTAACAGAAAAGGGGACTTCTCCTACTCCCCCCAATTTTGGGGAGTAGCCAACATCAAACAAATTTAACAGAAAAGGGGACCTCTCCTACTCCCCCCAATTTTGGGGAGTAGTCAACATCAAACAAATTTAACAGAAAAGGGGACTTCTCGTACTCCCCCCAATTTTGGGGAGTAGCCAACATCAAACAAATTTAACAGAAAAGGGGAGCTCTCCTACTCCCCCCAATTTTGGGGGGTAGCCAACATCAAACAATTGAAACAGAAAAGGGGACCTCTCCTCTCTATGTTCCTCCCAGCCTGACAAGGGACTCGACCGTGTTCGGCTGGTACTGCTAATAATATATGATCAAAACCCAAAATCTGAAATGGTAACTGAAAGACACTACTGCGTGGCTAGCGCAAGCCATTGGTTATTGCCATGATTGATTGATTGACTTAAAGTTTTCAGGCATCCTGACATCTAAGGTCATTGACGCCGGTAACATTTGATTTATGTATACAAAAATACAAAATAAAATAAAATAAAAAATAAAAGTATTCAATTAAAATCATAAAAGTTAAATAGTTTTCAGAAGACCTGCTTCTGAAATAAATAAAAAAATGCCACTTGCATAGGATACATCATTTCCAAGAATCTTGGCAAGGATGAACCTGCCACCCTCACCTCGAGCCTCAAACAAATATCTATTCCTTAAGTTGTTATAATTGGGGCATTCGGTCAACAAATGCCTCACTGTTAAGAGGTACCGAAGTCGTTATTGCCATGATCCGCTCCAGTCTCATCACTTAACTAAAAGTATAAAGCCTATTGAAAGGAAAAAAAATCAGGAAATTCTTTAAGTTTTAGGAGGTAAATGTCGACGAAACTAAGCTTCCAGCGAGAAGCAATTAGAACATCAGGAGAAGTTCTTAAAATCAATCACTAGTTATGATATACAGTGAATTAGTTGTTCAATGATAAAAATTTAAATTGACTAGCTAAAAATACCATAAACCAAGTTAACATTGAATACTTGGAATAAAAACAAAAAGCAATCATAAGTGTTCCATAAAATACAAATTACTAAATATCTGTTCAAAAATAATTTGTCAAATCAGTATAAATTTGACCAAATTACCAAATTCATTACAAATTCTTAGACTGAATTTAACAAAATTACTAAATTCTTGTTCAAAAGTGTTCTTTTCACAATCATAAGAGTTCCATAAAATACAAATTACTAAATATCTGTTCAAAAATAATTTGCCAAATCAAAGGGTAAATTTATCCAAATTACTAAATTCATTACAAACTCTTAGATTGAATTTTAACAAAATTACTAAATTCTTGTTCAAAAGTTGTCTTTTCACAATCATAAGTGTTCCATAAAATACAAATTACTAAATATCTGTTCAAAAATAATTTGTCAAATCAAAGGGTAAATTTATCCAAATTACTAAATTCATTACAAATTCTTAGATTGAATTTAACAAAATTACTAAATTCTTGTTCAAAAGTTGTCTTTTCACAATCAGATGCCATTTTATTTAACTTACCAATTACATATACGATTTTACACAACTAGTATTTTTGAGAAATATATTTCAAAACACATTATGAAAAGGGAGAAGAACAAATTCAACGAACTGATCCCATAAGACCCATATTTTCATCCTCATCCTAACCAACTCCGGTTACACTTCAGATGCACAAAATGGTCATGACTACCCAGGAGTTGGAAAGGGCACAAGACAGACATCAGTGGTGAGAAAACTGAACCCTATACGTCCTTTGAACTGATACTGGAGTTAAACTAGTTAAACTACTTCAAGTTCACATTGTTAATTAACCCTTTTACCCCCAGGCTATTTGGAAATTTCCAACCCTTAACCCCAAGGGGGTTATTTTTTCCCAGCACATTTTGCAGTATTATTTTTTTTAAATTGCTCTAACAGCCTTAATTTTTGTCATAGAGAGGTCAGGTTGGTCTCATTCTCTTGGAAAATGCCTGAATTTTCTCAAAAAAATATAAAAAATATGAAAAATAAAAATTTTTATAGCATTTTTTGCAAGGTCATACCGGTACGTCCATGGGGGTAAAGGGATGGCTTTTGTGAAACGTACCAGTGCGTCCTTTGGGGGTAAAAAGGTTAAAACTACTTCAAGTTCACATTGTTGATTAAGATGTCTAGTTTAAATATTATCAAAAGAAACAGCTTATAGTGTACGTGACAGAAGGAAAGTTGGCCAGAGTCACCAAGAACAATACTATTCACCTTTTAGCAACATCTTGACATTGATGATAGACATTTAGTAGTACTGCTGTATTTCTATAAAGTATTATTATTAATAACCAAGCTACAACCCTAGTTGGAAAAACAGGATGCTATAAGCCCAAGGGCACCAACAGGGAAAAATTCCCCAGTGAGGAAAGGAAATAAGGTAGTGAAACCATATTGAAGAGTAATGAATGATCAAAATAAAATATTTACAGAACAATAACAACATTAAAAAAGATCTTTCACATATAAACAATAAAAGAGACTCATGTCTGCCAGTTCAACATAAAAAAATCAACAACATAAAAAGATATTTCATATTTAAGTTATGTCAGCCTGTTCCACATGAAAACCCTCGTTGTAAGAACTTTAGATGTTCTTTTGATTCAACTCGATTAGGAAGATCATTCCGCACCTTGGTCAGCTGGAACGTCAAATCTCTTCATTTGATGGGATTACTTTATAACGTTGATCGAGGTCTATGAAGGTCTAATCTCTTCACAGAATATGGACGGATTACCTGTAATAAAAAAGAACAGTTATCAAAAGGGTCACTACTGTACCTTCATTTTCACTACTATCAGTTTAGTATAAATTCTTCATATGAAATAGTAAAAGTGCTTCATTACCAGACTGATAAAACTTAGGCAGCTACCTCTTTAAGTGAATTAAATTGACATCTTGTCATAGTGACTAACAATTCAAGTAAAAAGACCCCCAAGTTTACACCCACCCCTCTCCACTACAAAATCAACAAATTCTTTCCCAATGTTATCCCTACATTAACAAAGGCATTCTCCTCTTCCACCAAACCTCTTCTCTCCATATCATCCTTCACCTTACCTCGCCATGCAATTCTCTGCCTCCCTTTCGACCTTCTCCCCTTAACAAGTTCTTCCCACGCTCTACTCGCTCCCTCGCCACCATCTACCCTTAACCCTTTTACCCCCAGGCTATTTGGAAATTTCCAACACTTAACCCCCAAGGGGTTATTTTTTCCCCGACACATTTTGCAGTATATATTTTTTAAATTGCTCTAACAGCCTTAATTTTTGTCATAGAGAGGTCAGGTTGGTCTCATTTTCTTGGAAAATGCCTGAATTTTCTAAAAAAAAAGTTATCAAAAATATGAAAACAAAAAATTTGTATAGCATTTTTTTTCCAAGGACGTACAGATACGTCCATGGGGGTAAAGGGATGGCTTTTGTGAAACGTACCAGTACGTCCTTTGGGGGTAAAAGGGTTAACACACGGACATACCATTTCAGTCCTGACACAACATACTGTACTGTATATTATTCAATGATTTCAATAAATTGAAGAGTACAAAAAACTGAATGACCAAATATTACAACAAGACCATTGCAAACAAAATTGTTTGACATGCTCATTGTTTACTTGAACTTCAAAATATCAAAGGGTAGTTTATCAAGATTATTATGGGAAAATATGATAGCACAGATCATAAAATAGGTAGTACTATTTTGTACATTAATCTTGTCTATTAATATAACTGATTAGAATGACGTTTTCCTCATCATTCAAACCTTTAGGAATGTCTTAGATGGCAAAGAAAAAGAGAATTTCTATGAAAAATTAGCAATAGTGTGTCCTTTTAAATGAACATTGGGATATTTTTTGTATCCATGTGAGAATACTGTATCTATTCAAATCAGAAATTTATATTGCTTAATAAAATGCAAATGTGAATAGTTTATCTAAATAACTGCAAATATACTCCAATAATCTTTTTTTTAGATTAGTAATAAAAACCTAAGATCTTATCAACTTTCCCTTAATGGATTCCCGTGGGAGAATTCTATCTGTTAATATTGGGGTTGGACTTACTATTTCTGTCCACATGGCCCAGCATTGAACAGAGAGGACCATTCTAAACAGGGGTGCAATAAGGCAAAAACATGTGAACTGCACTGCGAGGTAAAATTTCAAGGTAGGTCAGATAGCAAGATGGGAAGGAAAAGCAAGAAAAGAGGTTCAATATGAATAAAAATAAAGGGGTACAGTTATGGATAGAGATGATAAAATATCTACTGTACCTAGATATTAGCTCAGTATAAATGTCCACAAAGTACGGCAAAATATGTATGGTGTCCTTCCTGTTGCGACTGGCATTCTCAGGGCTATAGGCTACATCTGAAAGATAAATGAGAAAATGAAGAACACTGGAATAGTAGGAGTTAACTGAATGTGAAATATCTAGAACCTGGCCCTCTATACCTAGGATTTTAAAAACAATAATAGAATATAATACAAAGATAGCAACTTTGAAAGCTTTTTGCATACATCCCTAGAGTAGTTTCTCAAATATAAACAACAAATATGTCAATCTCATGTTTTAAGTGAATCTGTTTGTATGTTAAATTTGTAATAAACTAATAGTGTATTACAGGAAAACCTTTTACTCTCTTCCTCTCAAAACTCAAAAGATCTAAATCCACTCTTGAAGACTTTTATCTGTAATAGGCTGGTCTCCCTCATTTCCAACACTTAACCCTGATTACTATTTAGCGTTTAGGCCCAAACCTTTAGGAGAGAGCTGTTGGGCTAAACGAGAATATGAAGTTTCGATACCAAAATGATTTACATAGTTCTTAAGAATAAGACATCAAAATTTCCTCGTTTAAAACCTATGCTTCTTATAAATGACAAATTTCAAGTAATTTGTATTTTTCCTAATGATACAAAACTTGAGCTCTTTATTAGGGTATATACTTTCAGTGAGAAGACTAGCCATAAAACTTTTAGCGAGGTGTAACTACCCCATCTCTAGTTAGCGGGGAGTAGGGGGTAGTACCGGCTACCCTGCTCTCACACACAGGCACCTGTGTTCTATTGTCACATTTGATGGCAGGCAGGACTTACCAGAGGACAGGTGATGGCGGGCCAAATTTGCATGAAGGTTTGTACCGTTAGAAAAATACAAATGACTATAAATTTGCCATTTGTTCCGACACTAAATACAAACCCTTTCGAGACTCACCCTTAACCCTTTTACCCCCCGGCTATTTGGAAATTTCCAACCCTTAACCCCCAAGGATTATTTTTTTTTCAAACACATTTTGCAGTCTATTTTTTTGAAATTGCTCTAACAGCCTTAATTTTTGTCATAGAGAGGTCAGGTTGGTCTCATTCTCTTGGAAAATGCCTGAAGTTTCTCAAAAAATTATCAAAAATATGCAAAAAAAAAATTTAAAAAGCATTTTTTTGCAAGGACGTACCGGTACGTCCATGGGGGTGAAGGGATGAGTTTTATGAAACGTACCAGTACGTCCTTTGGGGGTAAAAGGGTTAAGGTGGGTGATGGTGCTAACCAACTGGCTAGCTTTTGACCAGGGGTTTTTCCCCCTTCGTGTTACACAAACAGGAGGGGGAAAACACTTGCACCTTGCTAAAACCTAAGTGTAATAGCACGCTTTAATGGCCTGAGCAATCTGTATGATTTTGATACTAGCAGTGTGACTAGTCTAGGTAAGAATTCTCAGGAATGTAGGAATTTTTGAACCAGCCATAGACATTACTCAATCCAACTTGGCAGGGGGTATGGGGACAAGTACAGTAATACCTCTGGATACGAAAGTTTCTGCTTACGAAAAATTCAGGGTACGAAAAGCGATACGAAGATTTTTATGCCCCAGTATACGAAAAATTTTCAGGATACGAAAAGCTTACGAGATCCCAACTCGTCGCTGAGAGTAATTTTCAAAAGTTTCAACTTTTTTGTTAATTAACTGTACCTTTTTTTTCAGGGTATCAACCATTAATTTAGGTGTACAGGTAACAATACACCTTCACTGATCCAAATGCTTTACATACAGTACCGTAACTTTTATACAGTAGTAAAGAAAACGGACCGTTTTCTTAGGGCTTGGAGGGGATAACTAGGCTATAACTACATTATTGAATAATCTCATGGTGGTTTCTGGAATGGATTAGGCTGTTTTTAACGGTTGGGTTAATTATTGAATGATAGAAATGGCTGCATTGCATGTTTATTACTACAGTTTAGCATGTTTATGAAAGAAAAGGTGACTTTTTGTAAGGCTTGGAACGGATTAGGCTATTTACATGTAAAACGCGACTCAGGATACGAAAAAATCAGCATACGAAACCGTATCCTGAACGGATTATTTTCGTATGCTGAGGCATCACTGTATATATCTCTATACTAGGTTAGACAAGGGAAATGGCTTTACCTGCAGAGGGAGGAGGCCAGTTTGCAGAGTACCGTAGGTGCTGTTCCCCAAGAGAGGGGAAGATGAAAGAAAGAAAGAAAGAAAGCCAGTCATTCCTCTCATATATCCCAGACTTAATCCCAGTTAACCTCTTCCCTTCACTATCTGGTACAGTACTTGTCCATCAAGGAACCTGTGGTCTTTAAACCACTTGTTGTGTGGCCACCACAGGACCAATGGAGAACATCTCCATGGGTCACATCTTGAAAGTAGTGGGTGGTGAAGGTCTTGTGACGCTTCCACATACCCACTTGTAGGACCTGTGTCAGTAGTTTTTCTTGAATGCTAGGGACGTACCTATGCCCTTGTCGTGAGCTCTCGGTCATCTCATTTATGGAGAAGAATCAGGGTTCAACGCTCAGTCCATAACCTTATGAATCAAGGCAGAGATTATGTTCTTGGTGATCCTACTCTTGACCTTCCCCGTGCTGACACTCGGGAGCGAGGTCCTACGGTTCTCTTGAAGTAGTACCTCAAACTCCTCACTCGACAAAGTTGCAGTTGATCTGGAGCGTTGGTTACATCACGAAGATTCCCAATCCGAAGGCCCCAAATCTAGGATCCGCTACTCCTGGTTTTTGAGACTTTGCGAAAAAATCAGGGACGAAGCCGAGCATCACCTCTCCCTATCCTCTTGAATCGGAAAAGTTGCAGTAAAGACCACGGAATTTGCCAACTCTTTGCTGAAGCCAAAGCAAGCATGAAAACCGTCAAGGTCAGGTGAAGATCTGATGCCTGGCGTAATGGTTCACAGGGAGCACCCTTCAGGGACCGAAGGATGCAAATGGAGGTGGTCTAACGTCCGAGGACAGGTAAGCTCAAAATTCCATGGGAAGAGAGACAACTCCAACAAAGAGGAAAGGTTAACTCCTCCATGCTTAAAGACGAAGCTCAAAGCTGAGCGGTAGCCTTTCACTGCCAAGATTGAGAAGAGTTTCTTCATCCTGAAGGTACACGAGGAACTCCACTAATGCTGGAATAGTGGCATTGAGGGGAGAGATACTACTTCCACGACACCAACCACGGAAGACAGTCCACTTAGCCTGGTAACGGCAGTTGGAGATTTCCGGAAGTAAAGCCTCTCTGTGTGAAGGGATGCTGAATAATCTCCAGGCATAAAAATGTAGGGATCCTACAGCTTTGTGGAAGATGTTCACGTCTGGTTGTCTCAGTAGGTTATGTCATGGAGGGAGATCTCTCGAAACTTCCATCAGCAGCTGAAGGAGGTCAGAGAGCCATTCCACATAAAGACAGAGATATGAGTCATTGCTAAGTTTGCGGATGATCTTGCCTTGTTGAGCACTCTTCTCATCAGGCAGAACGGGGGGAAAAGTATAGATATCAGTGTTGTCCCACCGTTGCTGGAATGCATCCTGCCAGAGGGCCTGGGGATTGCTGGAATGCATCCTGCCAGAGGGCCTGGGGATCCAGGACTGGTGAACAGTAGAGCAGGAGCCAGTTGTTCAGGGACGTTGCGAACAGGTCCACTCTCAGGGAATCCCCCCCAAAAACAGGACTTTGTTGGCTACTAGATGATTCAAAGTCCACTCGGAGCTTCCTATCCAAGTCGCTCTGCTCAGATTATCAGCAAGCACATTCCTTTAGCTCGGAATAAGGCGAGCCGATAAAGACGAGTTGTCTTTTGCCTATCTTAGCATCTCCACTGCAAGATGGCAAAGATGGTGTGGAAAGGTACTGTCTTGCTAGTTTACGTAAGCCACTAACGAGGTGTTATCACTCATCAACACCGAGTGAACTGCCAGGAAATGATGGAACTGCTGTAGGGTTAGGAAGGCTGCCTGCTCTCATCTCTGGGAGATTTTTGCGCTGGAACCTTTCAGACTCTGGCCAGAGCCCAGAGGCCATGTGGTGCAGCATAAGGGGTCTCACCCTTCTTATGATGCATCTGAAATGAGCATCAATTCCAGGGGAGTAACAAGATGGTCAACCCATAGGTAGAGATTCTTATGTCACCCACCATCTCAGGTCCGTCTTCTGCTCAGGAGGACCAGAGAACCCGGAGAGTACCCTGGATTTTAGCAGCCACTGAAGAGATCGGATTCGTGGGCAAGCATTGCAGACTAGATGAACCAGGGACGAAAGGTGACCTATGAGATGTAACCACTGCTGGGCCGGGAGAGCGTCTTGTTGAAGGAAGGGACTTGCCACCTTCCTCGGCCTCTGGATCCTGTCGTCTGAAGGAAAGACTTTCCGCAGGCTGGTGTCGATGATTGAGCCTAGGTATACCAGACTCTGTGTTGGAAGAAAGGATGACTTTGAGATTTACCACAGTCCCCAGATCACGGCAAAATTCTAGGAGTCTTTCTTGGTGTTAAAGAAGGGTAGCCACCGAGTCAGCTGTCCAGGTATTTTAGGAGACGGATGCCAATCCCGTGGGCCCAGGCTGACACTAGCTTCTTGTGTAAACCCCAGGTGCTGTTGAAAGAACGAAGTACAGCACCTTGAACTGGTATTGCCTGTTGTCATGTTTGATCTTTAGATACTTCCTTGAGGACGGATGTACTGGGATCTGGAAGTATGCGTCCTTGAGGTCCAGCGTGCACATAAGTACAGTGGTCTTACTGCTTGTCTGATCGTGTCTGCCATCTCCGTGCTGAACGGAGTTTGTTGAACAAACATGTTTTGGAAGAGGTCGAATACTGGACTTCTTAGAAGAAAGTTGACTGTAGAAGCTTGGAGACATGAAAAAACAATCATGCATTGATGATGTAATGCCTGATCCGAAAGGGGGGGGGTGAGATACCCCATCCATAACACCAACCACAGAAGATAATCCGCTAGGTTGTTAGCCGGCAACTGGAGAATTCTGGAGGTATCCAGAACATCCTTTTGCAACTTGCTGTAAAACCTCCGTGTGATTCGAGAAGACAATGAGTAAGCTGACGGGTTTTTTAATGTTAATAGTTGGGGTCGTTATGATGATTTTTCTATGTTTTTATCTGAGAGTAATGTAAATACTATTGTCAGAAATATTCATTGCTGCTTGTTTCCTCCTACATCTATGAATAGTCTTAACTCAATCATCAATATCATTGTGGTTACATGTTGAAAATCCCTCATACAAAGTTCTTTTGATCCAAAGTGTTTCCGATTTCAGAATAGCCCTGTACTGTCGAGTTCACAATTCCCATGTTTTATTCTGACGAAAACTGCGTAATATTTCTTACTGAGCGGCAACCGTTCCTCTTGGAGATATTACTCACACTGGGCCAAAGCTCCAGCATCCATGCAGTGAAGAACATAGTTACCCGGGATTTATTACCAGCCCTCCACATCAAATAGTTGTCCCTCGTCATGTGGTTCTTCCTGAAAAACCTTGAGATTTTGGAATGGTAAATAAGTAAGGGATTGATCTTAAGGTCCCCAATTGCATTACCAAACCTTATTAGAGTTAGTGTATCTTTCACAAGTTTATGCCCAGGCAATGCCCTGTCTTTTTGTGTGGTATAAATCCTCCTCGGGCTTTTCCAAGAGAGGCCCATTTCGTCACAGTGAAAAGATTGTCCAGACTATGTAGCTTGAAAATTGCCCAAATAATTTTCAGCAGTTGTTTTATCTAAAGTGGCAGCCTCTCTATACCTCAGAATGCATATCAATGCTTGTTCTTTTTCAAATTCATCCAAGCAGCCTTAAAGATTTTGGACAAATAGTCACTTTGGGTTTTGGGACATTCCAAAATCAAACGACTGTTCTTGGATTAGAGTTCTCTTGCTTGAGGGTACACTCGGGCACACTATTTTATCTTGTTTTTCTTTCTCCTTTTTTTTTCTTTCAAGTTTATAGTTTATACAAGTGTCCAGGTGTGAAGAACTACTGTAGGTGGCCTACGGGTATGTGGAAGATGATCACATGTGGCTGTCAAGTAGATCGTGTCATGGAGGGAGTTTCTCGGGGACTCTATCAGCAGTTGAATAAGGTACGGGAACCATCCCATAGATGCAAAGCGGAGCTAAGATGGTCATTGCCAGGTTGCGGATGATCTTGCCTAGTTAAGCACCCTTGTCATCAAGCAGTGCAGGGGAAAAAGGCTAAAACGTCGATATTGACCCGGTATTGCTGAATGCATCCTGACATAGAGCCTGACGATCCAGGACTGGTGAACAGTTGAGCGGAACCCCATTGTGAAGAGATCCACATCCAGTCGAGGAACCCTTCAAAGTCAGACTTTGTAGGCCACTGGATGATACAAAGACCGCTCGGGGACCACTATCTAAATAGCTCTGCTCATAGGACTGATGGCACATTCCAATAGAGAAACTGAGTTGTCTTCAGAAAAAGGAGATCCTTCATGTTGAACCACCCGGCATCTGGCTGCCCCTAAAGAGGTTGGATTTGAAGGAGTCCAATGCGGACTTGATGAACTATTGGGAAACGGTGGCCCCCGAGACGTAACCACCGCTGGTTGAAAGTGTCTCGTAGAAGGAAGAGACTACCACCATCTTCCACCTTGAACTCCGTCGTTCTGAGGAAACTTCTGCAGGCTGATGACGATGAACATGCCTAAGAATAACCGTCTCTGATAGGGAAGCCGGGATATATCTCGAGATTTACTTCAATCCTCAGATTGCGGTAAACTCGAGTTGTCTCGTTGGTGATGAAGGTAAACCACCATGTCTGTTAGGATTAGCCAGTCGTCCCAAAATCTTCGGAGAACGAAGCCGATCCTGGACGCTAATATCGGAAAGAACCGGCAGTAGAAGCTCGGAGATACGTCTTTCTGCAAAATGGACATAACGTCCGAGTCTGGGAGAACCGCCATCACACCTCAACAGGTGGGTGGGATGAGAAGATTTGCATGTTCTTCTGAGCTGCGGATCCTCTGTCCTTGTCAAAAAAGAAGAGTACTGTACTCCAAACTCATAAGAGGGGATCACCCACAATGGGGCAAACTTAACTCGTGGACGAGAAGGAGTTATCCCAATAGAAACACACTGGAAGATGGGTGAACTCAGGCTGAGGGAAAGTGTCGCTGTCAGAGGGTTGACGAATAAGACCAAGGTCAAGCTAAGGGTTGGTCGTATGAGCATCTTTGGAGGAGGCTCGCACAGCTACTGGTACAAGTCCTAAGGGAGTGTAGGCCGACAAGGACAGAGAGGAATCCTCGAATCTAAGTTGCTATACTCATCACGTAAACATGAGCTGAATTCAGTGCCCTAGAACAGAGGGAATGAAAAAGGAATAACCCCGCGGGCTTATGTCTCCCGAAGCAGGTGTGAAGGTCCCGACGAGATCCAAGGAATCGGCCCAAAAACCATGACAGTGATCTGAAAAGTTCTCGAACTTGTGGAGAGAAGAGAAGCAAATAACCTCAAAGAGTTATTTTCACAAGATTCTGTGTGAATCACAAGAGAAAGGTGGCCGAGGCGAGTGGTTGGAATATTTCTGTTGCAGCAACCGCTTTGTAGAAATATGTTCTACCTGCCTGGATGTGGCATATAGGTGAGAGCGCATGTGCAACTAACGATAAACTTATCGGTGAAGACGTCGGCTTGTCTAACCATACACCATAAAGTAAGGCAAGGGAAGAGGTGACTTCGTCCTTAAGGCACACGGCACGTCAACTCACTAGTAGAAAAAGTGGTAATAGAAGTGGTAGTGGTGCAAAGAAAACGTTCATGAATGCTGACAAGAAAAGGAGAGCCGATGAAGAAGACTGCCAATCGTATAAGTGGGATCTTCAAAGCTCAAAGATGATGAAAACATCAGAACCGAAAACACTGTACAGTACTGTCGTGAAACAACAAATTCATGTGGAGAGCAAGGTATTAAGTGCAAATGTTGACAATTGTGCTTTACCCTGCCCATCGATGGAGAGTGCTAGGTTAGGTTCCAAGAAGGGAGTGTGTGCTCAACTCCCTTAACTGCAGTTCAAGAGAAGCACTACTGAAATAGCGCAACTCAGAGAGATTGAAGGATGACAATCTGTGTTGTCTAGTGAAGATACTCTCCTGTGAACAGAAAAGGAGAGTCTTGCTTGGAAGAGCAGTGTGCTCGCTTGAAGTAAGGATCACAGCCGGTCAAGTTGTGCGACCAACTCCCAGCGAAGTCTCCGTCGAACAAAGTCGGAAAAAACGCACCAAAGGACAAGGCTTCCGAGATTCTTTGATGGATGTCGGCAAATCTACCTACAAGCTGGAAGAGCAGTTCATCTAAGAGAGGGAAACTTTACCTCGGAAGGTAAAGTAGCGAGATGGGTACTGTGACACTGAATAGTGGTTACTACCAGAGGTTTCGACGAGTTGCCTGCAGAGGCAGAAAAAGATTGGATACGAACAGAAACCGGAAACGAGCTGGTCTGTGTTACCTAGTAGGTTTTGAAGTGCAGGCAATCATGAGTAGAAGAAAAAGTCAGGTGCGGGAAGCGGTTGTTGGGACACCAGAAACCTGGAAGAGAGCTGATAATTGATTGAGAGCTGACAGGTGATAACGAGCGATGGCGAGCTAGCAGGCGACCATGGACGAACACGAGCTGACGGATAACCGCGGGTGATTACGAGCCGAAACAGATCCGAGGGGGGTCGCAAGCTGCCGGGTAATTGTAGGCGATTGGGCATACAGAGCAAAGTGACCAACCTCTGTTGCTGTTGTCGGCAACTCTCCCCACAAGCAGGAAGATTGCAGGACAGCGGCTAGTGGAGGGACTCTCCCTCGGTAGGGAAAGTTCTTACTCTAGGAGGTGAACCTCTGGGCAGCATTGTCTGCTTCCCATCAATGAGCTCTAGCTCAAGTTGAAGGTCGACATCGAGTGTTTACTATGAAACGTAGCCGAATCTTGGCTTTGGGTTTCCCCAGAGAACTCTGAGGAGTTCTAGTCACCAACAGCTCCGGAAACCAAACCGGCATACGGGAAAGACCAAAGTCAGATTAATGATCATCAACTGCTGCAGGCAAAGAAGGCAGTGAATGGGCAGAGCACCAACTACCCCAGGAACAAGAACATCCGACTTTGTACTTCTTACAATGGCTGACTGAGCAGAACGAAAAATATGGCATCACTAGCGCCAGAGAAAAACCAAAAATTTAAAGAAAAAAAACCCTCGGGAGAACAACCCAACCCACGGACAGGTGTCCCCCGCGAGGTACAGGAACATGCTAAAGACTATGAACTTCCTCCACAAGCTGCCATCACATAACGGAATGCGGCGTCGTTATTGCTATACAAAAGTTAGACTAAAAATAGTTTTATTTGAAATTAATTAGCTAAAGAAAAACCACTTGAGAGAAGAGCCTAACCCACAGACGGGAAAGGTATTCCCAGAGAGGACCAAGAACATGCGTTAGACTACAGTAATCCCTCGCCATTTCGCGGCTCAAGTTTCGCGGTCTCAATGCATCGAGGATTTTCAAAAATATTCATCAAAAATTAGAAAAAAATGGTGCGAGAGTTACGCGGGCGCTAGCAGAAGGCAAAGAGTACAGTAGAACATCAGGTATCAACACGGAGCTGGCACGCAACTCAAAATCCACCTCTCTGATTCGCTGGCCATCTTGGCTCCAGAATCTCGCAAGCTGATTGGCCGAGCCGCCGAGTCGCTTTACCCAGTATCTCTACCAGCCGTGCGCCCCGCAAAGGGAGACCGCATTCATTGTTCTCTCTCGCTTCGCTTGTGTTGCTTAGTCTTGACGCATGGAACTTTTAGCTGTTTTCTTGTGCTTTCCAGTGTAAAATAGTGCTTGTGACGCCCTTGAAAATGGCTCCTAAACATCCTCTAGTGAACCTAAGAGGAAGAGAAAAATGATGACGGTGAACGAGAAAGTGAAATTATTGGACATGCTCAAAGCAGGCAATAGCTATGCTTCTGTTGCCCGCATTTACAGAGTGAATGAATCGACGGTTCGCTACATAAAAAGAAATGAAATGAAAATAAGTAAAACAGCCTCAATAACATTCTCCGAGGACACTAAGCGCGTTGTGATTCCTTGTAATATGACGATTGTGCAAATGGAGAATGCGTTATCAATCTGGATATCTGACTGTTGGGAAAAGAACGATAGTCTCAATACCAACATGATTCAAACCAATGCCAAAACCCTGTATGATAGCCTAGTTCCTGAAGGAAAATCTAACGAAGACGACGAAGGTGATGATGACGATGAAGATGATGATCCTGCCCCATGAGAAAATCGTGGTTTTGTTGCAAGCAAGGGCTAGTTCGAGAAATTCAAGAGGAGGTTTGGCCCTCGCAATTTTCCTTTGTATGGGGGAGGCCGCCTCGGCAGACCAAGAGGCAGCTCTTCATTACGTCGAGGACGAGTTCTCGAAATCAATTAAAGGTGGTGGCAATTTCCCAGATCAGGTGTTCAATATGAATGAAACTGGCCTCTTCTGGAAGAGGATGCCATCCCAGACGTTCCTTTACAAGGACGAAATGAAGAAGCCAGGGTTCAAGGCTCACAAAAATCAAGTCACTCTCCTCATGTGTGGGAATGCTGCGGGCTTCATGCTCAAGCCCGGCTTAATTTACAAGTCCATGAATCCTCGGGCTCTGCAAAACAAAAATAAAGCCTTGCTGCTCATCCACTGGATGAGTAATCAAAAGGCATGGATAACCAAAGCCCTCACACTTGACTGGTTTGTGAACTGCTTTATCCCACAGGTGAAGCTGTACCTCGCGGAGAATGGGCTGCCCTTTAAGGTCCTCCTCTTGATGGACTGTGCAGCCTGACATGCAATGGATCTGCATTATGACGGGATCCAAGTGAAGTTCCTGGCCCCCAACACCACTTTCCCTCGTACAACCAATGGATCAGGGTGTCATTTGAGCCTTCAAGGCCTTCTACACGAGGTCCATGATGGAGGGCCTCATCTCCTCCATTGACAAAGACGACGAGGACTTCAGCCTCAAGAGATATTGGCGGGAATACAACATTGCAACGTGCCTGGCCAACATTCAGAAAGCTCTTAATGAGATGAAACAGTAAACATTGAATGCAAGTTGGAGAAAATTGCGGCCAGACGTTGCTCATGACTATGAGGGATTTACGCCAGACAAAGTTCACCCCTCCCCTTTAGATAAGGCTGTGTGGTTGACACGGTCAGTAACCAACAAAGGTCTCTCTGACATGACGACGGGTGACATTAACTCACTGATTGAGTGCCACTCGGAGCCCCTAACCAACGAGGACTTTGTCGTTATCACAAGATTAGCGAGTGAGGAAGAAGAAGAGGTTTATCAACTTGAAATTCTAATCTGAATGGGTCGACACACTTAGCTACAGGGATGGGTGTGTTTGAAAAAAAGGTGACTTGCTCAGTTCAAACCCACAAAACATAATTTCATCAACTTTTTCGTTAATTTATTCAAACAGAACGGTTCCTAAGAAGTTTAGTAATGGCACAGTTTTGAAAACCACTATAGAATCAAGAAAGGAGATAACTGAAAAGGCAGAAAGGTACGTCTACATGACCAACACTTTCAAAGAGTATGGTAAATCAAAACTGGCTCTCTGCTCAAACTTGGATAAACTAATGTAGCAAAAGGGATACACCTCTACTACTAGAGAGTTATGGGGTCCTTTTTACTGACCAGACAGTACTATATTGGATCCTTCTCTCTGGTTACAGTTCATTTTCCCTTTGCCTACACATACACTGAATAGTCTGGCCTTTTCTTACACATTCTCCACTGTCCCCATACACCTGACAACATTGAGATTACCAAACCATTCTTCTTCACCCAAGGGGTTAACTACGGCACTGTAATTGTCCAGTGGCTACTTTCCTCTTGGTAAGGGTAGAAGAGACACTTTAGACATAGTAAGCAGCTCTTCTAGGACACTCTAAAACCAAACCATTGTTCTCTAGTTTTGGGTAGTGCTATAGCCTCTGTATCATGGTCTTCCACTGTCTTAAGTTAGAGTTCTCTTGCTTGAGGTTACTCTCAGGCATACTATTGTCTTATTTCTCTTCCTCTTGTTTTTTTTTATATTGGAAATATCTATTTTAATATTGTTACTGTTCTTACCATTTTCAATTTTCCTTGTTTCCTTTCCTGACTGAGCTACTTTCCTTGTTGGAACCCCTTGGGCTTATAGCATCCTGCTTTTCCAACTAGGGTTGTCACTTAGCAAGTAATATATAATAATAATAATAGCCAAGAAGACCACTAACAAAGTACAGAAACTGGTATTGATAAGGATAAACAAAAAAAAGTTGGTAGGCGATAACGATTCCAAAAACATCGTGTGTGTAAAGGCAAAGCAAATACAATCAAACATTATTGAAAAGCATCCCTCGAAAAAGTGATGACACAGACTAGTGTAGTTTTAAGGCTAGCCAAGGCTGCTTTGATAAATTTGAAAAAGACGAGCATTTTGAGGCATGAAGAGGCAGCCACTTCAGACAAAGCAGCCGCTGAAAATGATTTGTGGAATTTTAAAGTTACGTAGTCTGGACAATCATTTCACCGTCAACTGGCCTCTTTTAGATAACACCGAGGAGGATTTATATCACACAAGAAGATAAGGCCTTGTCTGAGTATAAACTTATGAAAGATACACTAATCCTAATGCTGTTGGGTAAACCAACTGGGGACTTTGAAAGTCAATACCTTAACCATTTACCATCCAAAAAACTCAAGGTTTTTCAGGAAGAACTACATGATGAGGGACAACTTATTGATGTGAAGGGCTGGCAATAAATCCCAGGTAATTAGCCAGTTCTTCACTGCATAGATGAAGGAGTTTTGACCCAGTGAGAGTAATTATCTACACGAGGAACCTTTTCCAATCAATAAGAAATATTACGCAATTTTCATCAGAATAAAACATGGGAATTGTGAACCCGACAATACAGGACTATTCTGAAATTTGAAACACTGGATCAAAGGAGTTTTGTTAAAGGGATTTTCAACCTATAACCACAATAAGGATATTGATGAATTTGATACTGATTGAAGTCAGTCAATTCAGAGATGGAGGAGGAAACAAGCGACAATGAATCTTTCTGACAATAGTATTTACATTATTGTCGGATAAAAACAGGAGGCACAGTATTGGTCTACATAGAAAAAGCTAGACCTAACAATTGACATTAAAAAAGCCAGTCAGCTTACTCAGCTTCTTTTCAAATCTGTCGATAAACAAATGGAGTGATTTACAAAAGATAGAATTACTTCCTGATATAAAGAGAAAATATTCAAAACAAATACAAATGCTTCACCAAGACCAAAACACAACTGCAAACAAAAGAATACTAAAGGCTTTAAAGGCCGCTCATGAATGGCAAAGGCAAGGGACAGTGACATTCCCTTATCAAGCAGGACAATGCCATAGAGACTGACCATATACTGTATACATAACAGCACCCAAGCCCCCCTCTCTACCCAAGCTAAGACCAAGGAGGGCCAGGCAATGGCTGCTGATGACACAGCAGATAGACCTATAGGCTTCCCCAAACCCCCCATCCTTAGCTCACAAGGATGGCGAGGTTGCAGCGACCCAAAAACTAACTAGTTTGAGCAGGACTCTAACCCCAGTCTGGCAATCACCAGGCAAGGACACTACCACCAGGCCACCACAACCCTAAAGCATACGAAAAGGAAATTCAAAAACTCAGTCTTTACTTTATCAAAGATCTTGAAATAGTCTCTTCAGGGTTCCCAACGTGGCTTCATGAGGACATGGAGTCTTAACTTGGGGCCATGGCAGAATATTAAAAATCATTTAATAAACAGGAGGTTCTTGACTTAAAAACATATCCAACTGAAAACATAAAACTCATATTGTACCAAAAGCTAAAAATTAAATACTAATAAAACAACATATAATTTAATGCAGTAAGCAAGATGACATTTGCAATATGAAAATGGTCTATTTGTTGACGTTTGCAGCTCAAAATCGAAGGCATTTGAGTTGAGGAGAACCCTAACCTAGGCCAAAGCTTAACAAAATTTGACTTGCAAATGATTTGACCTACAAACAGCTTCTTGGACCCTATTAAGTTTGTAAGTAAAGTACTTTCTGTACGTTTCAAAATATTGGTAGAAATCAAAACCTTTTTTTTTTTTTAAATTAGGACTGTGGAATTTTGGAGAAAAATGAAAGTGGGTAACAAAAAGGGTAAGACTTTACAAAGAGTCTAAAGTTGAGAACCCCCCATCTTGGGATAACTTACCAGTGGATTCTCTCTGCTACTTTGATGAGAGCCTTCCAAATATGGCTTATTTCTGCAATGGGGGAGGATGTTATTTGAGAGACATCAAAGAAGAGGTTTTCCCACAACCTGTTCAAATTAAAATAAATTAATTATATATATATTATGATGAGTCAAACTATATTCTTACAGTGCTGATACAAATAAATTCGGAAGGGACAAATATATTTATAAAATATAAGTGATTAAGATATAACAACAAAAACCTGTGATAGACATCTAAATTTCATCTTTTAACATATACTTCTTCAAAAATGGCAAAGATAAAAGTAATTTGTATTTTTCCCAATGATACAAACCTCGAGAACTTTATTTCAGAATATAGTTTCAGCGAAGCTGGAAGACTAGCCATAAGACTTTTTAGCGAGATGTAACTACCCTAACTGCTAGATAGCGGGTGATGGGGTAGTAATGGCTATCGTCAATTTTGCTTGCAGGCAGGACTTACCGGGGGACAGGCGATGGGGAGCCAAATTTGTATATCGTTAAGAAAAATATAAATTACTTAATTTCTTTTGCTGCGACACTAAATAAAAACCTTACCGTTCTTTATTAATGAAGACTCACCTCTAAGGTGGGTGGAAGTGCTTAACCAACTGGCTGGCTTTTGACCCGGGGTCATTCCCTGTTCGTGCTACGCATATATAAGGGGGAAAACCCTGACACCTCGCTAAAACCTATGTGTAATATTATGCTTTAGTGGCCTGAGCAAGCTGTATGATTGTGATACTAGCGGTGTGACTAGTCTAGGTAAAAATTCTCAGAAACTTAGGAATCTTTGAACCAGCCATAGACGTTACTCAATCCCACCTTGGCAGGGAGGTATGGGGACAAGTATATATCTCTATATTAGGTTAGACAAGGGAAATGGCTTTACCTGCAGAGGGAGGAGGCCAGTTTGCAGAGTACCGTAGGTGCTGTTCCCCAAGAGAGGGGAAGATGAAAGAAAGAGCCAGTCATTCCTCTCATATATCCCAGACTTAATCCCAGTTAACCACTGCCCTTTATGACAACAACCCTAATTCTATTATTATGTACAGAGCTAGGGCCAACTGTTTGAAATTAAACGATAGGAAAAGACATGAAGCAGTAGGTAGGGTAGAATGCAAACTATGTGGGGCAGTAAATGAAGACCTCGCCCACTTCATTCTTGAGTGTCCAGACCTCAGCGACGAAAGAAGAAAAATAGTGGAATTGCAACAGCCGTATGAAGAAGAAAAGAAGATGATAATAGGAAACGTGCTGTTCAAGAAAGAAGGAATAGAAAAAAAGAAAAGAATATATCTAGCAAATGTGGAAAAAAAAAGAGAAGAAAAATGGAGTTTTTATGATAAAACAAAATTTTATGAATACTTACCTGGCAGTTACATATATATAGCTGATATCTCTAAATCGGCAGAATTTTTCAAAACGAGGCAACCGCCTTGTGGTGGTTGGGAGGTAGGTGGTAACACCCGTCACAGGGTGGTCCAAGGAATCATTCCCGTGTCCAAGACTTCAGTTCATCTATGCCCGACCTGTCTCCTGAGGGGAGGTGGGTGGGCCTTCGAATATATATATAACTGCCAGGTAAGTATTCATAAAATTTTGTTTAATCATAAAAACTCCATTTTTATGAATAGTACTTACCTGGCAGTTACATATATATAGCTGATTCACACATTTGGAGGAGGGAACAGACAGTGAACATCGTTGGGGAAACAACAAAAGAGTTGTAGGAGATAAAAACACCTTGATTCCTTGCCTGCTAAGGTAGCTGATTCAAAGGTACAGCCTTTAGAGTGGCTTTCCCTTAGGAGAGTTTATCCAGGAGTAAGCCTGCAATGCTGCAAAAAAACTCAATCGAGTCTGTCAAAGGGATAAGACCAACAACTTGACTAGACTTCAGAAACTACCTTCGCCCCACATAATAAAAACTGCAACCTTACTAAAACTAACTACCTAACCCTGCAACATAGACATAAACTATCTATCTAGACTGAGGGAACCGCACCACAAGACGAAGTCCTCAGACTATCATAAAAACACAAACCCTCATACATGCATATAAACCAAGGTTGAGTGGGGTTATTAACTCCTTTGCCTAATACAGAAACCGCTGCTATGTATGGGCCCAAGGTATAGCACTTGCCAAAGTCTACTCTCACCTCTCTAAGTTAATGAGAAGCGAAGACAGAGTTGCTCCTCCAGAAAATTGCATCCATGAATAGCCTAACTAACATTTATTCCTGATATGCCAGAGAGGTAACAATGGCTCTCACTTCGTGAGCCCGTAATTTCAACAGGGCGAAGTGTTCCTCCTCACAGCAGAGGTGGGCTTCCCTAATTTTCTCCCTCAGGAAAAAAAGGACAAAGCATACTAAGACAGGGGTTTTTGGCTGATCTTTCACAGAACACCGTAACAAGTTGGATGCACAGCTCACGTTCATAGTGTGAGCCAAAAAAAAAAACTTTGAGGGACCTAACTTGGCAGAGGAGTCTTTCCTTCTCTCGACCCACTAGGTTCGTGAGGTTAATGACATCAAACGTCGTAGGACAGCAGTTGAAGAAGGTACGGGAACCATGACACAGATGCAAAGTGGAGCTAAGATGGTTATTGCCAGGTTGCAGAAGATCTTGCCTTGTTAAGCACCATTGTCATCAAGCAGCGCAGAGGAAAAAGGCTAAATCACCGATGTTGACCCGCTATTGCTGAATGCATCCTGCCATAGAGCCTGACGATCCAGGACTGGTGAACAGTTGAGCGGAACCCCATTGTGAAGAGATCCACATCCAGTCGAGGAACCCTTCAAAGTCAGACTTTGTAGGCCACTGGATGATACAAAGACCGCTCGGGGACCACTATATAAATAGCTCTGCTCATAGGACTGTGGGCACATTCCAATAGAGAAAATGAGTTGTCTTCAGAAAAAGGAGATCCTTCATGTTGAACTACCCGGCATCTGGCTGCCCCTAAAGAGGTTGGATTTGAAGGAGTCCAATGCGGACTTGACGAACTAGAGGGAAACGGTGGCCCCCGAGACATAACCACTGCTGGTTGAAAGAGTGTCTCGTAGAAGGAAGAGACCACCACCATCTTCCACCTTGAACTCCGTCGTTCTGAGGAAACTTCTGATGATGATGAACATGCCTAAGAATAACCGTCTCTGATAGGGAAGCTGGGACATCTCTCGAGATTTACTTCAATCCTCAGATTGCGGTAAACTTGAGTTGTCTCGTTGGTGATGAAGGTAAGCCACCAAGTCTGTTAGGATTAGCCAGTCGTCCCAAAATCTTCGGAGAACGAAGCCAATCCTGGATACTAATATCAGAAAGAACCGACAGTAGAAGCTCGGAGATACGTCTTTCTGCAAAATGGACATAACGCCTGAGTTTAGGAGAACCACCATCATACCTCAACAGGTGGGTGGGATGAGAAGATTTGCATGTTCTTCTGAGCTGCGGATCCTCTGTCCTTGTCAAAAAAGAAGAGTACTGTACTCCAAACTCATAAGAGGGGATCACCCACAATGGGGCAAACTTAACTCGTGGACGAGAAAGGAGTTATCCCAATAGAAACACACTGGACGATGGGTGAACTCAGGCTGAGGGAAAGTGTCGCTGTCAGAGGGTTGACGAATAAGACCAAGGTCAAGCTAAGGGTTGGTCATATGAGCATCTTTGGAGGAGGCTCGCACAGCTACTGGTACAAGTCCTAAGGGAGTGTAGGCCGACAAGGACAGAGAGGAATCCTCCAATCTAAGTTGCTATACTCATCACGTAAGCATGAGCTGAATTCAATGCCCTAGAACAGAGGGAATGAAAAAGGAATAACCCCGCGGGCTTATGTCTCCCGAACCAGGTGTGAAGGTCCCGACGAGATCCAAGGAATCGGCCCAAAAACCATGACAGCCATCCGAAAAGTTCTCGAACTTGTGGAGAGAAGAGAAGCAAATAACCTCAAAGAGTTATTTTCACAAGATTTTGTCTGAATCACAAGAGAAAGGTGGCAGAGGCGAGTGGTTGGAATATTTCTGTTGCAGCAACCGCTTTGTAGAAATATGTTCTACCTGCCTGGATGTGGCATATAGGTGAGAGCGCATGTGCAACTAACGAAAAACTTATCGGTGAAGATGTCGGCTTGTGAGGTAACCATACACCATAAAGTAAGGCAAGGGAAGAGGTAGGGAACAGAAGAGGTGACTTCGTCCTTAAGGCACACGGCACGTCAACTCACAAGTAGAAGTGGTAGTGGTGCAAAGAAAACGTTCATGAATGCTGACAAGAAAAGGAGAGCCGATGAAGAAGACTGCCAATCGTATAAGTGGGCTCTTCAAAGCTCAAAGATGATGAAAACATCAGGAACCGAAAACACTGTACAGTACTGTCATAAAACAACAAATTCATGTGGCGAGCAAGGTATTAAGTGCAAATGTTGATAATTGTGCTTTACCCTGCCCATCGATGGAGAGTGCTAGGTTAGGTTCCAAGAAAGGAGTGTGTGCTCAACTCCCTTAACTGCAGGTCAAGAGAAGCACTACTGAAATGGCGCAACTCAGAGAGATTGAAGGATGAAAATCTGTGTTGTCTAGATGAAGATACTCTCCTATGAACAGAGAAGGAGAGAGTTGCTTGGAAGAGCAGTGTGCTCGCTTGAAGTAAGGATCACACCTGGTCAAGTTGTGTGACCAACTCCCAGCGAAGTTCTCCGTCGAACAAAGTCGGAAAAAACGCACCAAATGACAAGGCTTCAAAGATTCTTTGATGGACGTCGGCAAATCTACCTACAAGCTGGAAGAGCAGTTCATCTAAGAGAGGGAAACTTTACCTCGGAAGGTAAAGTAGCGAGATGTGTACTGTGACACTGAATAGTGGTTACTACCAGAGGTTTCGACGAGTTGCCTGCAGAGGCAGAAAAAGATTGGATACGAGCAGAAACCGGAAAGGAGCTGGTCTGTGTTACCTTGTAGGTTTTGAAGTGCAGGCAATCATGAGTAGAAGAAAAAGTCAAGTGCTGGAAGTGGTTGTTGGGACACCAAAAACCTGGAAGAGAGCTGATAAGTGATTGAGAGCTGACAGGTGATAACGAGCGATGGCGAGCTAGCAGGCGACCATGGACGATCACGAGCCGACTCAGGACCGAGGGGGGTCGCAAGCTGACGGGTAATTGTAGGCGATTGGGCATACAGGGAAAAGCGACCAACCTCTGTTGCTGTTGTCGGCAACTCTCCCCACAAGCAGGAAGATTGCAGGACAGCGGCTAGTGGAGGGACTCTCCCTCGGTAGGGAAAGTTCTTACTCTAGGAGGTGAACCTCTGGGCAGCATTGTCTGCTTCCCATCAATGAGCTCTAGCTCAAGTTGAAGGTCGACATCGAGTGTTTACAATGAAACGTAGCCGAAGCTTGGCTTTGGGTTTCCCCAGAGAACTCTGAGGAGTTCTAGTCAGCAACAGCTCTGGAGAGGACCAAACCGGCATACGGGAAAGGCCAAAGTCAGATTGATGATCATCAACTGCCGCAGGAAAGAAGGCAGTGAACAGGAACATCCGACTTTGTACTCCTTACAATGGCTGACTGAGCCGAACGAAAAATATAGCATCGCTAGCGCCGGAGAAAAACCAAAAATTTAAAGAAAAAAACCCTCGGGAGAACAACCCAACCCACGGACAAGAAGGTGTCCCCCGAGAGGTACAAGAACATGCTAAAGACTCTGCACTTCCTCCACTAGCTTCCATCACATAACGGAATGCGGCGTCGTTACTGTATTGCTATACAAAATTTAGACTAAAAATAGTTTTATTTGAAATTAATTAGCTAAAGTAAAACCACTTGGGAGAAGAGCCTAACCCACAGACGGGAAAGGTATTCCCAGAGAGGACCAAGAACATGCGTTAGACTACAGTAATCCCTCGCCATTTCGCTGCTCAAGATTCGCGGTCTCAATGCATCATGGATTTTCAAAAATATTCATAAAAAATTAGAAAAAAATGGTGCGAGAGTTACGTGGAGGCTAGCAGAAGGCAAAGAGTACAGTAGAACATCAGGTATCAACACGGAGCTGGCACGCAACTCAAAATCCACCTCTCTGATTCGCTGGCCATCTTGGCTCCAGAATCTCGCAAGCTGATTGGCCGAGCCGAGCCGCCAAGTCGCTTTACCCAGTATCTCTACCAGCCGTGCGCCCCGCAAAGGGAGATCACATTTATTGTTTAGCTGTTTTCTTGTGCTTTTCAGTGTAAAATACGGTTTGTGACGCCCTTGAAAATGGCTCCTAAACATCCTCTAGTGAACCTAAGAAGAGAAATATGATGACGGTGAACGAGAAAGTGAAATTATTGGACATGCTCAAGGCAGGCAATAGCTATGCTTCTGTTGCCCGCATTTACAGAGTGAATGAATCGACGGTTCGCTACATAAAGAGACGAAATGAAAATACGTAAAACTGCCTCAATAACATTCTCCGAGGACACTAAGCGCGTTGTGATTCCTTGTAATAAGACGATTGTGCAAATGGAGAATACGTTATCAATGTGGATAACGGACTGTCGGGAAAAGAAGATTAGCCTCGATACCAACATGATTCAAACCAAAGCCAAAACCCTGTATGATAGCCTAGTTCCTGAGGGAAAATCTAACGAAGACGACGAAGGTGATGATGACGATGAAGATGATGCTCCTGCCCCATGAGAAAATCGTGGTTTTGTTGCCAGCAAGGGCTAGTTCGAGAAATTCAAGAGGAGGTTTGGCCCTCACAGCTTTCCTTTGTATGGGGGAGGCCGCCTCGGCAGACCAAGAGGCAGCTCTTCATTACGTCGAGGACGAGTTCCCGAAATCAATTAAAGAAGGTGGCAATTTCCCAGAGCAGGTGTTCAACATGAATGAAACTGGCCTCTTCTGGAAGAGGATGCCCTCCCGGACGTTCCTTTACAAGGACGAAGTGAAGAAGCCAGGGTTCAAGGCTCACAAAGATCAAGTCACTCTCCTCATGTGCGGGAATGCTGCGGGCTTCATGCTCAAGCCCGGCTTAATTTACAAGTCCATGAATCCTCGGGCTCTGAAAAACAAAAATAAAGCCTTGCTGCTCATCTACTGGATGAGTAATCAAAAGGCATGGATAACCAAAGCCCTCACACTTGACTGGTTCGTGAACTGCTTTATCCCACAGGTGAAGCTGAACCTCGCAAAGAATGGGCTGCCCTTTAAGGTCCTCCTCTTGATGGACTGTGCAGCCAGACATGAAATGGATCTGCATTATGACGGGGTCCAAGTGAAGTTCCTGCCCCCCAACACCACTTTCCCTCGTACAACCAATGGATCAGGGTGTCATTCGAGCCTTCAAGGCCTTCTACACGAGGTCCACGATGGAGGGCCTCATCTCCTCCTTCGACAAAGACGACGAGGACTTAAGCCTCAAGAGATATTGGAGGGAATACAACATTGCAACGTGCCTGGCCAACATTCAGAAAGCTCTTAATGAGATGAAACAGTAAACATTGAATGCAAGTTGGAGAAAATTGTGGCCAGACGTTGCTCATGACTATGAGGGATTTACGCCAGACAAAGTTCACCCCTCCCCTTTAGATAAGGCTGTGTGGATGACACGGTCAGTAGCCAACGAAGGTCTCTCTGACATGACGACGGGCGACATCAACTCACCGATCGAGTGCCACCGGAGCCCCTAACCGAGGACTTTGTCGCTATCACAAGACTAGCGAGTGAGGAAGAAGAAGTTTATCAACTTGAAATTCTAATCTGAATGGGTCGACACACTTAACTACAGGGATGGGTGTGTTCGAAAAAAAAGGTGACTTGCTCAGTTCAAACCCACAAAACATAGTTTCATCAACTTTTTCGTTAATTTATTCAAACAGAACGGTTCCTAAGAAGTTTAGTAAAGGCACAGTTTTGAAAACCACTATAGAATCAAGAAAGGAGATAACTGAAAAGGCAGAAAGGTACGTCTACATGACCAACACTTTCAAAGAGTATGGTAAATCAAAATGGCGCTCTGCTCAAACTTGGATAAACTATTGTAGCAAAAGGGATACACCTCTACCGTTAGTGTGTTATGGGGTCCTTTTTACTGACCAGACAGTACTACATTGGATCCTTCTCTCTGGTTACAGTTCATTTTCCCTTTGCCTACACATACACTGAATAGTCTGGCAAATTCTTTACAGATTCTCCACTGTCCCCATACACCTGACAACATTGAGATTACCAAACCATTCTTCTTCACCCAAGAGGTTAACTACGGCACTGTAATTGTCCAGTGACTACTTTCCTCTTTGTAAGCAGCTCTTCTAGGACACACTAAAACTAAACCATTGTTCTCTAGTCTTGGGTAGTGCTATAACCTCTGTACCATGGTCTTCCACTGTCTTAGGTTAGAGTTCTCTTCCTTGAGGGTACACTCAGGCATACTATTGTCTTATTTCTCTTCCTCTTGTTTTGTTTTTATATTGGAAATGTATATTTTAATATTGTTACTGTTCTTACCATATTCAATTTTCCTTGTTTCCTTTCCTGGCTGAGCTACTTTCCCCGTTGGAACCCCTTGGGCTTATAGTATCCTGCTTTTCCAACTAGGGTTGTAACTTAGCAAGTAATATATAATAATAATAATAGCCAAAAAGACCACTAACAAAGTACAGAAACTGGTATTGATAAGAATAAAAAAAAAAGTTGGTAGGCGATAACGATTCCAAAACCCTCGTGTGTGTAAAGGCAAAGCAAATACAATCAAACATTATTGAAAAGCATCCCTCGAAAAAGTGATGATGTAGACTAGTGTAGTTTTGAGGCTAGCCAAGGCTGTTTTGATAAATTTGAAAAAGACGAGCATTTTGAGGCATGAAGAGGCAGCCACTTCAGACAAAGGACCCGCTGAAAATTATTCGGGGAATTTCAAAGTTACGTAGTCTGGACAATCATTTCACCGTCAATTGGCCTCTTTTGGAAAAAACCGAGGAGGATTTATATCACACAAGAAGATAAGGCCTCGGCTGGGTATAAACTTATGAAAGATACACTAATCCTAATGCTGTTGGGTAAACCAACTGGGGACTTTGAAAGTCAATACCTTACTTATTTACCATCCAAAAAACTCAAGGTTTTTCAGGAAGAACTACATGATGAGGGACAACTTATTGATGTGAAGGGCTGGCAATAAATCCCAGGTAATTAGCCAGTTCTTCACTGCATAGATGAAGGAGTTTTGACCCAGTGAGAGTAACTGTCTACATGAGGAACCTTTTCCAATCAATAAGAAATATTACGCAACTTTCATCAGAATAAAACATGGGAATTGTGAACCCGACAATACAGGGCTATTCTGAAATTTGAAACACTTTGAATCAAAATAATTTTGTATGAGGGGTTTTCAACCTGTAACCACAATAAAGATATTGATGAATTTGATACTGATTGAAGTAAGTCAATTCAGAGATGAAGGAGGAAACAAGCAACAATGAATCTTTCTGACAATAGTATTTACATTATAGTCGGATAAAAACAGGAGTCACAGTATTTGTCTACTTAGAAAAATCATCAAAGCTAGACCCAACAATTGACATTAAAAAAGCCAGTCAGCTTACTCAGCTTCTTTTCAGATCTGTCGATAAACAAATGGAGTGATTTACAAAAGATAGAATTACTTCCTGATATAAAAAGAAAAGATTCAAAACAAATACAAATGCTTCACCAAGACCAAAACACAACTGCAAACAAAAGAATACTAAAGGCTTTAAAGGCCGCTCATGAATGGCAAAGGCAAGGGATAGTGTTATTCCCCTATCAAGCAAGACAATGCCCTGGAGACTGACCACATACTGTATACATAACAGCACCCAAGCCCCCCTCTCTACCCAAGCTAAGACCAAGGAGGGCCAGACAATGGCTGCTGATGACTCAGCAGATAGACCTATAGGCTTCCCCAAACCCCCATAATTAGCTCACAAGGATGGCGAGGTTGCAGCGACCCAAAAACTAACTAGTTTGAGCAGGACTCTAACCCCAGTCTGGCAATCACCAGGCAAGGACGCTACCACCAGGCCACCACAACACTAAAGTATACGAAAAGGAAATTCAAAAACTCAGTCTTTACTTTATCAAAGATCTTGAAATAGTCTCTTGGGGCCATGGCAGAATATTAAAAATCATTTAATAAACAGGAGGTCCTTGACTTAAAAACATATCCAACTGAAAACATAAAACTCATATTGTACCAAAAGCTTAAAATTAAATATTAATAAACAACATAGAATTTAATGCAGTAAGCAAGATGAAATTTGCAATATGAAAATGGTCTATTTATTGACGTTTGCAGCTAGAAATCGAAGGCATTTGAGTTGAGGAGAAGCCTAACCTAGGCCAAAGCTTAACAAAATTTGACTTGCAAATAATTTGACCTACAAACAGCTTCTTGGACCATATTAAGTTTGTAAGTAAAGTACTTACTGTACGTTTCAAAATATTGGTAGAAATCAAAACTTTTTTTTTTTTTTTTTTTTAAATTAGGACTGGAATTTTGGAGAAAAATGAAAGTGGGTAACAAAAAGGGTAAGACTTTACAAAGAGTCTAAAGTTCAGAACCCCCCATCTTGGGATAACTTACCAGTGGATTCTCTCTGCTACTTTGATGAGAGCCTTCCAAATATGGCTTATTTCCGCAATGGGGGAGGATGTTATTTGAGAGACATCAAAGAAGAGGTTTTCCCACAACCTGTTCAAATTAAAATTAAATTAATTATATATATACTATGATGAGTCAAACTATATTCTTACAGTGCTGATACAAATAAATTCGGAAGGGACAAATATATTTATAAAATATAAGTGATTAAGATATAACAACAAAAACCTGTGACAGACATCTAAATTTCATCTTTTAACATATACTTCTTCAAAAATGGCAGAGATAAAAGTAATTTGTATTTTTCCCGATGATACAAACCTCGAGTACTTTATTTCAGAATATAGTTTCAGCGAAGCTGGAAGACTAGCCATAAGACTTTTTAGCGAGATGTAACTACCCTAACTGCTAGATAGCGGGTGATGGGGTAGTAATGGCTATCGTCAATTTTGCTTGCAAGCAGGACTAACCGGGGCACAGGCGATGGGGAGCCAAGTTTGTATATCGTTAAGAAAAATACAAATTACTTCAAATTTCTTTTGCTGCGACACTAAATAAAAACCTTACCGTTCTTTATTAATGAAGACTCACCTCTAAGGTGGGTGGAAGTGCTTAACCAACTGGCTGGCTTTTGACCCGGGGTCATTCCCTGTTCGTGCTATGCATATATAAGGGGGAAAACCCTGATACCTAGCTAAAACCTATGTGTAATATTATGCTTTAGTGGCCTGAGCAAGCTGTATGATTGTGATACTAGCAGTGTGACTAGTCTAGGTAAAAATTCTCAGAAACTTAGGAATCTTTGAACCAGCCATAGATGTTACTCAATCCCACCTTGGCAGGGGGGTGTGGGGACAAGCATATCTCTATATCAGGTTACACAAGGAAGTGGTTTTACCTTCTTACTGAAGAGACCAGCGTGCCGAGTATGGTAGGTGCTGTTCCCCCAGAGAGGGGAAGATGAAAGAAAGAGCCAGTCATTCTTATCCTTTATCCCAGACTTAATCCCTGTTAACCTCTGCCCTCCACCATCTGCTATTTGTCCATCAAGGAGCCTGAGGTGTTTAAACCATTTGTTGTGTAGCCACCACAGGGCCAATGGAGAACATCTCCATGTTCCTGTGGGTCACGTCTTGAAGGCAGTGGGTGGTGAAGGTTGTCCGAGGCTTCCACACACCCGCTTGCAGGACCTGTGTCAGTAGTTTTTCTTGAACGTTAGGAACGTACCTATGCCCCTAACGTCATGAGCTGTGGGTCGTCTCGTTTAAGGAGAAGGATCAGGGTTCAACGCTCAGTATATCACCTTGTGAATCCAAGCCAAGACCGTGTTCTAGGTGATCCTTCCCCGAGCTGACGAAGAGTATAATGACACTCTGGCGTGAGCTCCTGTAGTTCTCTTGAGGTAGCACCTCAAGTTCTTCCCAGCAAAGTACAGTAGCAGTTGATCTGGATCATTGGTCACGCTACATAGGATTTCCAATCTGAATGGTTTCAAATGTGGGATCTGAGCTTTTATAAACAAAGTCAAATGTTACCTTACCCATCGCCGAGAATGAGATGTTGAAGGAAGACCATAGGATTTCCCGAATCTCTTGGCCAAAGCCAAAAGGAGTGGAAGACCTGTCTTCCAGGACAGGTGAGGATCTGCTGTTTAGCATCCTGGGTCGTTGGAAGCACTCTTCAGGGACCGAAGGACACGAACCATGCCATGTTGATTAAGTCTAACTTCCGACTGAGAGACAATACCAACACAGAGGAGAGGTTAATTCTTTTCAGCCTGAAGGCGAAGCTCAAGGACGAGTAGCAGCCTTTCATTGCCGAGACCGAGGGGAGTTTTCCCCTTGAAGGTTATGCTGGAAAGTAGCAACGAGGGGGTGAGATATCCTGTCCATGACATCAACCACTGAAGGAAGTCCGCTAGCCTGTTTGCCAGCAACTGGAGAATTCTGGAGGTATCTAGAACATCCTTTTACAACTTTGTGAAAGCTTCTCCGTGTAAGATGTTGGAAAGTGTCCAGGCGTGAAGAACATACGGGGCCTATGGCACTGTGGAAGATGATCACATGTGGGATGTCGAGTTAATCATGTCGTGGAGGGAGTGTCTCGGCACTTCCGTCAGCAGCCGAAGAAGATACAGGAACCATCCCACAGATGCAAAGCGGAGCCGAGAGGGCCATTGCCAGGTTGCAGATGATCTTGCCTTTTTAAACACCCTCCTCATCAAGCAGTACGGGGAAAATGGCTAAAACGCCAGCTGACCTGCCGTTGCCGAATGCATCCAGCCATAGAGCCTGGGGATCCGGCACTGGCGAACCGTAGAGTGGAGGCGAGTTATTCAGGGACGTTGCAAAGAGATCCACTCTCGGGGAACCCCTCAAAGTCAGGACTTCGTAGGACACTGGATGATACAAAGACCACTCGGAGACCACTATCCAAGGAGCTCTGCTCAGAAGACCGTGAGCACATTCCTGCTTGTCCGGAATAATAGAACTGATAGAGAAACCGAGCAGTCTTCAGATCATTTACCATACCATGCTAGGAGAGAAGTGCTGCGAAAAACAAGCACCGCCCTATTTGTTCCAAATGAGCCACTATCGTGGTGTCGTCGTTCGCCATTACCACAGTGACCTGCCAGAGATTGATTTATCTGCTGCAAGGCTGCACTCATCTCTAGATTTTAATGATAGTACCATTCATATTCTGACCAGAGGCCGGAGGCCGAGTGGTACAGCATGTGGGGTCAACCTTTCTTTTGCTGCATCTGAAGAGAGCATCAAATCTGGGGAAGGGACGAGGTGGTCAACTCCTCGGCGGAGATTCTCGTTTGTCAATCCTCTTCTCAAATCTGTCTCCTGCCTGGTTCCCATAGAGACAAGAAGAAAGGGAGATCCCTCAGGCTGAACAACCTGGGATCTAGCTGCCCCTGAAGAGGTTGGATTCGAAGGAGTCCGATGCGGGCTTGACGAACTAGAGTAAAACAGTGGCCCCTGAGTCGTAACCACTGCTAGCTGAAAGTGTGTCTCGTAGAAGGAAGAGACTACCACTATCTTACACCTTGGAACCCGTTGTTCTGAGAAAACTTCTGCGGGTTGATGACTATGAAGAAACCAAAGAATAACCGTCTCTGATAAGGAAGCAAGGATATCTACCGAGATTTACTTCAATCCTCTTATTGCGGTAAACTCAAGGAGTTGTCTCATTGGTGACGAAGGTATGCTACAGAGTCTGTTAGGATCAGCCAGTTGTCCCGAAATCTTCGGAAAACGAAACTGATTCTGGACGCCCAAGTTGACGCTAGGGTAAAAACTCTCGTGAAAACCCGAGGTGCTGTCCAAAACGAAGCACCTCACCTTGACCTGGTATACCTGTATGTTCGAAGACACTTCCTTGATGACGGATGTCCTGTAATCCAGGAGTACTAGTCCTAGTGGTCAAATGTGCACAGGAAGTCCTGTGGAATAACTGCTTGTTTGGCCAAGTGCCTTCTCACCAACATAGTTTGAAGAGCTAACTTGTTCTAGGATTAGAGAACGAAAACCGGAGACTTTTAATAGAAAGAACCGACTGTCGAAGCTCGGAGATACCTTGAAGAAATAAGTCGTTCTGCAAAAAAAGACTCGACGCCCGAGTCTGGGTGTATGACTGGATTTTCAGATTCGCATAGATCAAAGAGATCCGCATTCACACCTCAACAGGTGGGTGGGATGAGATGTGTATGCTCTTGTAGCTGAGCTGCGGATCCTCTGTCCTTGTAAAAAAAAAAAATGAGTACTGTACTCCGAACTTATATTATCATCATCATTATTAATTGCTAAGCTACAACCCTATTTGGAAAGGCAGTATGCTATAAGCCCAGGGGCTCCAACAGGGAAAATAGCCCAGAGGAAAGGAAACAAGGAAAAATAAAATATTTCAAGAAAAGCACCATTAGAATAAACATCTCCTACATAAACTATAAAAACTTTAACAAAACAAGAGGAAGAGAAATACGATAGAATAAGATAAGAGGGGATTACCCACTACGGGGCAAACCTAACTCAAGGACGAGAAAGGAGTTATCCCTATATAAGCACATTGGCCGATGGGTGAACTCAGGCTAAGGGAGAGCGACACTGTCAGTGGATTGACGAACAAGATCAAGGTCAGGCTATGGGTTAGTCATATAAGCATCTTTGGAGGAGGCTCCTTTGGCTGGAGAGCTGACGTTGCTTGTACAAGCCCTGAGGGGTATAGGCAGATGGGGACCGAGAGGAAGCCTTGAATCCAAGTTTATATAGCCATAATCTATGCACAAGCTGAATTCACTGCCCTAGAACAAAGGAAATGAAAAAGAAATAACCCTGCAGGGTTGTCTCCCGATGCAGGTGTGAAGGGCGAAGAGATCCAAGGAATCGGCCCAAAAAAAGTGATAGTTATCCGACAAGTTTTCAAACTTGTGGAGAGAAGAGAAGCATATAACACCAAAGAATTATGCTCACAAGATTCGGTCTGAATCACTGGAGAAAGGTGGCAGAGGAGAGTGGTTGGAAGACATCTGTGGTGGCAACCACTTTGTAAAAATATGTTCTACCTGCCAGGAGGTGGCTTATAGGTGAGAGCGCATGCACAACTAACAAAAATCTTATCAATGAATATGTCGGCTTGTAAGGTAACCATACAGCATACAGTGAGGCAAGGAAAGAGGTAGGGTGAGGAAGAGGTACACGGCATGTCAACGCACTAGTATTAGAAGAAGTGGTAATAGTAGTGGTCATGGTGCGAAGAAAACGTTCATGAACGCTGACAAGGACTGGAGAGCAGATGAAGACGACTGCCAATCGTAGAAGCGGGTTGTTCGAAGCTTAAAGAAGATGAAAACATTGGGACCCAAAAATTACTGTACAGTACTTGTGTGAGACAGGTTTTAAGTGGTGAGCAAGGTATTAAGTGCCAATGTTGACACTTGTGCTATACCCTGCCCATCGATGGAGAGAGCTGGGTTAGGTTCCAAGAAGGGAGTGTATGCGTAACTCCCTCAACTGCAGGTCAAGCGAAGCACTACTAAAGTAGCGCAACTCGAAGAGACTGAAGAATGCCGATCTGTGTTGTCTAGATGAGGAGACACTGATGAACAGAGGGGAGTCTTGCTTGGAAGAGCAGCATGCTTGCTTGAAGTGAGGACTGCAGCTCGTAGAGTTCTGCGACACCACCCAAGTTCTCCGTTGAACAAAGTCGGAAAAAACGCACCAAAGGACAAGGCTTAAGAGATTCTCCGGTGGCCGTTAACGAACCTACCCGCAAGCCGGAAGGGCAATTCATCATAGGCAGAGAGCAACTTTACCTAGGAAAAAAAAGTAGCAAGCTGGGTAGTGTGACACTGACTAGTAGTTACTAAAAGAAGTTTTGATGAGTTGCCAGCAGAGGCAGAAGATTAGAACTGAGCAGAGGCCGGAAACGAGCTGGTCTGTGTTACCTCGAAGGTTTTGAAGTGCGAGCGATTATGAGTAAATGAAAACGTCAGGTGCTGGAAGCAGTTGTTGGGACACCAGAAACCTGGAAGAGAGCCGACTGCCGTTCGTGGGTGATAGCAAGAACGAACCGACGGGTGATTGTGGAAGATCACGCACAGCTACAGCAGGAATGGATGAGGCACTTCCGCTAGACGACATTAGTCAACCTGGCGAGATGAGTCAGCTAGGCAAGATGATGCAACTTGGCGAGACGAAAATTGCTCAAAAGGCGGGGCATGGAGGAATCCAATAAAAAAGCAGACCCTCCTCAGGACATATGAATAGTGTGTGTATTTTTCTATCATTTCAAAATAATACATAACACGTTTGCTTAATATTTAAAATTTCACCCTCTTCCTGAAAATATCTGCAGATTTAAGATTATATTTCAAATCCAGAACTTGACTTGTATATTCTAAAACTTTCAGCCCCACTATATAAATAAAAATTCTGTAGAGTACTTTGTTCTTTCTACAACACTTCAAATGCATTCCCACAGTAAAGGAAATGGTAACTCTAATAACACATCATGTCTTGTGGTATTCCTCGTACTATGTAATACACAAAGTTAACAAACCATTTAAAGGAAAAATTCAGAAGAAAAAGCTCTTAACCCTTTTACCCCCAGGCTATTTGGAATTTTCCAACCCTAGCTCCAGGGGTTATTTTCTATTCAAGCACATTTTGCAGTATTTTTTTTTCAAATTGCTCTAACAGCCTTAATTTTTGTCATAGAGAGGTCAGGTTGGTCTCATTCTCTTGGAAAATGCCTGAAATTTTTCAAAAAATTATCAAAAAAAAAAAGGTAAATAGCATTTTTTTACAAGGACGTACCGGTACGTCCATGGGGGTAAAGGGATGTGTTTTGTGAAACGTACCAGTACGTCCTTTGGGGGTTAAAGGGTTAATTATCATCATAAGCTAAGCAACAACCTTAGTTTGAAAAGCAAGATGCTATAAGATCTTGGATTGTTGTTCATTTAAGAATTAATTACATTATATATGATTCATTACTTTTCCAATAACCATAATGCAGCAAAAGCCAGCGTTTCATAACAAAGTAGCATCAGTGTAAAAAATGAAGCCCATTCAAAAAATATAATCAGTTAACCATAAAATCATGAAGTACCTAATCCCTATATTATATTTCATACCTTAATACAGTAAAATATACTAAAATATGTATATTTCCAAGTAAATAAAAAGAAATATGAATAAATCACCAGAAGCCCACAAAATAAAATTCCAAAGAAACTCATTTAGGATGACACTAATCTTTGTGTGTAGGTAAACAATTAACGGAAATGAAAATTGAGCAAAACATCATCCACCTTCCCCAATGTCTACAATGGCATGCAGAAAAAAATCTGTAAAATCAAGTCAGTCAAAAAAACTTCATGGACATTGTACAAAAGCAAACCACAACTACAGCACCGTCTTCACCCACTTGCTACTAATGCTTTTATCAACTCTCTTTCTCCAATTACAGTAGAGAAAACAACACCGAGAGGGGCAAGAGGGTATTAGCTTTAAAAATACAAATGCATTAGTTACAGTATTACAGAACATTTCAAAATAAAGGTACAATACAACTACTGTACAAGGACAACACGATTCAAATTTTTACACAAGCTTATTATTACGGATGTAGAGTTAAAACCACCTAGTATTTTCCGGTAGGCCCTGCTGCTTCCTCCGGTGCCTTAGATGACCGCGGAGGTAGCAGAAGTAGGGGATTCAGCATTATGAAGCTTCATCTGTGGTGGATAATGTGGGAGGTTGGGCTGAGGCACCCTAGCAGTACCAGCTGAACTCGGCTGCGTCCCTGGTTAGGCTGGAGGAACGTAGAGAGTAGAGGTCCCCTTTTTTGTTTTGTTTCATTGTTGATGTCGGCTACCCCCCAAAATTGGGGGAAGAGCCTTTGGTATATGTATGTATGTATACGATGCAAATGTTTATTACTAGAAAAACTACTCCTGAACATTTAAATACAAAAGCACAGGACAGTTGTTTGCAAACAATTTAGATTTCAAGTCTCCATTTTAATTATTTTTAGAAAGTTGCTAAAAATCAAATTTTCCATACCTCATTAAGGCTTACCCAAGTTATATAGATTAACTATATAAGTGAATATTTTGAGAGACTAATTTTCAAGAAACATAAATTGCATTACATCTTTCCGATAAGTATTAATCTATTGAAATGGGGTGAAACCTCTTGAATAAACTTTTAGTCTACATGATTTCATATAAAACTTCTGATTAATACTAACATGAAGATCTGCAAGCTAAATTAGTTCTAAGATTTTGCCAGGACACCATACTAACTACAAAAATGTATTTACAGTGTACAGTGTACTGTATATTGAGTGAATATCTATTCTTGCATTGTTACTTGAGACTTCTGTTGTTCGTTAAGTACATAATAAATAAAAGGGAAAACAAAATAAAACAATTCCTCTAAGAATTGACTGGAAATTATGTAAACAAAATTAAATCAAACCAAATAAATTCAATCATACCTGAGAGGACAAAGTGATGAGTTTTCTTCCATGTAACTTTCTTGATTCTAGAACATCGTCGGCACCCACTCATGTCCGAGTATTGGGTTCTGTCGTTAGCCATCAGCCTCCTATCTATGGGGTGGGTGCTTATGTCTGATGTGGCTGTTAAGTCATAGTCTGTGGTGGAAGAGTTGCGGAGTGTTCACAAGGGAGGGTAGGTGGTGGGCGGGGCTGTTCTAATCGCTCTCTCCTTCTTCTCCTCCTAGCCTCCTCATTTTGTCTCCTCCTCTCCGCAAAGTCCACGGTGCCATGGTGTACTGTACTCCTCCAGGTTTTCCTGTCCCTGGCTGTTTCTTCCCATGAAGAAGGATCGATGTCAGTTAGAGCCAGGGTGCGCTTTAGTTGATCTTTATAGCGCATTTTCGGGGCTCCTCGTGGTCTGGTGCCCTGGGTCAGTTCTCCGTAGAATATTTTCTTTGGGAGCCTAGATGGATCCATCCTCTGCACGTGTCCTATCCAGCGGAGGCAGTGGCGGATGATGGTGGCCTCCACGCTGGTCAGCGAGGCACGTTCTAAGACTTCTATGTTGGAGGTGTGGCTCTCCCAGGGGATTTTCAAGATCTGCCTCAGTTTCATTTGATGGAAGCAGGGCTGTGTTCTGGCCCCAACGTGTTTCTCGCTATACACTGCAGCAATGCTCAACGAGATCCCCCCCGACACACCCTCAGTCGACCTACGTTTCTAGAACATAAACCTGTGATAAAAAGACAAGCAGATTAATAAAATTTCTGTTAAAAAATTTAATGTAATGATTAAGTTATCATTTTTCTAGACTTTCACTAGGCTTACCTAAAGAATCTATCTTTTAATTAGAGTTAAATATGAGAGAATAAAATTAAGAGTAGACACAGTCAATAAAAGAAAAGATTGAAGGGAAGAGACGTAAAGTCATACATACATACATCAAGACACTTCCCCCAATTTTGGGGGGTAGCCAACATCAAACAAATGAAATAGAAAAGGGGACCTCTCCTCTCTACGTTCCTCCTAGCCTAACAAGGGACTCAACCGAATTCGGCTGGTACTGCTAGGGGTGCTAGAGCCCACCCTACCCCGTTATCCACCACAGATGAAGCTTCATAACGCTGAATCCCCTACTGCTGCTACATCCGCGGTCATCCAAGGCACCGGAGGAAGCAGCAGGGCCTTCCGGAAGGGCCAAATTCAATGCATTTGGAGTTGAAGGATTTTGCAAGAACCTACAGTACCTGTACTCTGATTGGCGAGTCCTGCACGGGAGAGGGGTACCCACGACAAGGCTATTGGGCAACAAGATGACCTTAAAAACATATGGAGTCTTTTAATTTTTGTGAAAAAACAAATCATACCTGGGATTTATGCATATCACTTAATATCTAAACCCTGGACTAGGAAACTGAAATAGAAAAATAAGTCCAATTATACTAAGCTAATCTAGTAAGGACTAATACACCTTTCCCTTCGGAACATAAAATTTTTACTTTCATCTCTGAACCTATTGTTCAAAGAACTATTTCACCAATGAACGGGAGTTAAAAAATTATATTGCTATTTGCTATCAATCAATGGGTTGCTAACGGCTTCCAATATATTTTTACAGTACTATAGAGTTGATGGGAGAAGTACAAGAGGGAGGCCAAGGTTTGGGTGGATGGATGGTGTGAAGAAAGCTCTGGGTGATAGGAGGATAGATGTGAGAGAGGCAAGAGAGCGTGCTAGAAATAGGAATGAATGGCGAGCGATTGTGACGCAGTTCCGGTAGGCCCTCCTGCTGCCTCCGATGCCTTAGATGACCGCGGAGGTAGCAGCAGTAGGGGATTCAGCATTATGAAGCTTCATCTGTGGTGGATAATGTGGGAGGGTGGGCTGTAGCACCCTAGCAGTACCAGCCAAACTCGATATAGTCCCTTGTTAGGCTGGAGGAACGTAGAGCGCAGAGATCCCCTTTTTTGTTTTGTTTCATTTGTTGATGTCGGCTAACCCCCAAAATTGGGGGAAGTGCCTTGGTATATGTATGTATAAAGTTTGGAAAAGTATTATGTGACAATCATTAAAAAATAAATACAGTTCACTTTTAGAAAAAAAATTACTTAGGGGAAATGGTATCTGTTGACTGTCCAATATGGTCCAAAACCCTTCTGACCATTTACTACATAAAGACTGGCTTTTTTTTTCTCTCCAAAACCTATATCATTGTATCTCACTTCAGTTCTCCCATCAGGCTAAAACTACTGTGCCCGCTATGTAAAATGGCATCAACATGTACTGTACAAACGGTACGCAGTACATTATCGTATTATTTCTCACGTGTTGGAAAGTATCCCAGTTGAATTTATATACTATAAGCTATGAAAATATAGAAGACCATGTATATTTACAACACAAAACCAATTCTTTTTTATGTTATACGTAATCGAAGATCAGAACAAAGAAAAGAAGTTAAATATTTTCAGCAAAGGGAATGATAATGTGCTGAAGATAACTCAAGGCAATAAGAAACTGACTAAATGTTCACATGAAAACTTTTTCTCTATTCTGGGTTTGCAAGCTGGTTCACTTCCTAATGAAATAAGAAGTTTTCTCAGGATACTCTCCTTTGTAGATTCTAGAGTATGAGTTATTTCTAGTCATACATACATACATACATATACCAAAGGCACTTCCCCCAATTTTGGGGGGTAGCCGACAACAACAAGAAACAAAACAAAAAAGGGGACCTCTACTCTCTACGTTCCTCCAGCCTAACCAGGAACTCAGCCGAGTTCAGCTGGTACTGCTAGGGTGCCACAGCCCAACCTCCCACATTTCCACCACAGATGAAGCTTCATACTGCTGAGTCCCCTACTGCTGCTACCTCCGCGGTCATCTAAGGCACCGGAGGAAGCAGCAGGGCCTACCGGAACTGCGTCACAATCGCTCGCCATTCATTCCTATTTCTAGCACGCTCTCTTGCCTCTCTCACATCTATCCTCCTATCACCCAGAGCTTTCTTCACACCATCCATCCACCCAAACCTTGGCCTTCCTCTTGTACTTCTCCCATCAACTCTTGCATTCATCACCTTCTTTAGCAGACAGCCATTTTCCATTCTCTCAACATGGCCAAACCACCTCAACACATTCATATCCACTCTAGCCGCTAACTCATTTCTTACACCCGTTCTCACCCTCACCACTTCGTTCCTAACCCTATCTACTCGAGATACACCAGCCATACTCCTCAGACACTTCATCTCAAACACATTCAATTTCTGTCTCTCCATCACTTTCATTCCCCACAACTCCGATCCATACATCACAGTTGGTACAATCACTTTCTCATATAGAACTCTCTTTACATTCATGCCCAACCCTCTATTTTTTACTACTCCCTTAACTGCCCCCAACACTTTGCAACCTTCATTCACTCTCTGACGTACATCTGCTTCCACTCCACCATTTGCTGCAACAACAGACCCCAAGTACTTAAACTGATCCACCTCCTCAAGTAACTCTCCATTCAACATGACATTCAACCTTGCACCACCTTCCCTTCTCGTACATCTCATAACCTTACTCTTACCCACATTAACTCTCAACTTCCTTCTCTCACACACCCTTCCAAATTCTGTCACTAGTCGGTCAAGCTTCTCTTCTGTGTCTGCTACCAGTACAGTATCATCCGCAAACAACAACTGATTTACCTCCCATTCATGATCATTCTCGCCTACCAGTTTTAATCCTCGTCCAAGCACTCGAGCATTCACCTCTCTCACCACTCCATCAACATACAAGTTAAACAACCACGGCGACATCACACATCCCTGTCTCAGCCCCACTCTCACCGGAAACCAATCGCTCACTTCATTTCCTATTCTAACACATGCTTTACTACCTTTGTAGAAACTTTTCACTGCTTGCAACAACCTTCCACCAACTCCATATAACCTCATCACATTCCACATTGCTTCCCTATCAACTCTATCATATGCTTTCTCCAGATCCATAAACGCAACATACACCTCCTTACCTTTTGCTAAATATTTCTCGCATATCTGCCTAACTGTAAAAATCTGATTCATACAACCCCTACCTCTTCTAAAACCACCCTGTACTTCCAAGATTGCATTCTCTGTTTTATCCTTAATCCTATTAATCAGTACTCTACCATACACTTTTCCAACTACACTCAACAAACTAATACCTCTTGAGTTACAACACTCATGCACATCTCCCTTACCCTTATATAGTGGTACAATACATGCACAGACCCAATCTACTGGTACCATTGACAACACAAAACACAAATTAAACAATCTCACCAACCATTCAAGTACAGTCACACCCCCTTCCTTCAACATCTCAGCTTTCACACCATCCATACCAGATGCTTTTCCTACTCTCGTTTCATCTAGTGCTCTCCTCACTTCCTCTATTGTAATCTCTCTCTCATTCTCATCTCCCATCACTGGCACCTCAACACCTGGAACAGCAATTATATCTGCCTCCCTATCATCCTCAACATTCAGCAAACTTTCAAAATATTCCGCCCACCTTTTCCTTGCCTCCTCTCCTTTTAACAACCTTCCATTTCCATCTTTCACTGTCTCTTCAATTCTTGCGCCGGCCTTCCTTACTCTCTTCACTTCTTTCCAAAACTTCTTCTTATTCTCTTCATATGACTGACCCAGTCCCTGACCCCACCTCAGGTCAGCTGCCCTCTTTGCCTCACGTACCTTGCGCTTTACTTCCACCTTTTGCTCTCTATATTTTTCATACTTCTCTATACTATTACTCTGCAGCCATTCTTCAAAAGCCCTCTTTTTCTCTTCCACTTTTACCTTCACTCCTTCATTCCACCATTCACTGCCCTTCCTCATGCTGCCTCCAACAACCTTCTTGCCACATACATCACTTGCAATCCCAACAAAATTTTCTTTTGCTAACTTCCACTCCTCCTCTAAATTACCAGTTTCTCTTACTCTCACCTCGTCATATGCCATTTTCAACCTTTCCTGATATTTACTTTTTACCCCCGGTTTTATTAGCTCTTCAACCCTCACTAGCTCCCTTTTACATCCACCTACTCTATTCCCCCACTCTTTTGCTACAACTAATTTTCCTTCCACCAAAAAATGATCAGACATGCCATTAGCCATACCCCTAAACACGTGCACGTCTTTCAATCTTCCAAACATTCTTTTAGATATCAACACATAATCCATTAATGCCCTTTCTACTACTCTTCCATTTGCCATTCAAAGAGAAATTTGAAAGCCATCCAGATTTGAATTTGATTTTGGATTATCTAAAACTGTTATGGGTGGATGGATGGAGTGAAGGAAGCTCCCAGTGATAGGAGGATAGATGTGAGAGAGGCAAGAGAGCGTGCTAGAAATAGGAATGAATGGCGAGCTATTATGACGCAGTTCCGGTAGGCCTGCTGCTTCCTCCGGTGCCTTGGATGACCACGGAGGTAGCAGCTGTAGGGGATTCAACATTATGTAGCTTCATCTGTGGTGGATAACGGGGGAGGGTGGGCTGTGACACCCTAGCAGTACCAGCCGAACTCGGTTGAGTCCCTTGTCAGGCTGGGAGGAACATAGAGAGGAGAGGTCCCCTTTTCTGTTTCATTTGTTTGATGTCGGCTACCCCCCCAAAATTGGGGGAAGTGCCTTGGTATATGTATGTAGTATAGTATAACATATATTCTTACCTTCACAGCAAAATAAGGCTCGGTGAAAAAGATCTCGAGAAGTATTATCCTAAACAAGACGTTCTTCATCAGATACGTTGGTTCGGTCGACAAATGTTCATTGAATCTTACTTCTTTGTTCAGGACACTAAACATTTCTCTCTCCATGCTTGGAGCAGCTCCTATAAAGGTATATAACAATTAGAGGACTAACATTACAGTATTGAAAAAAAAAAATTTAAATTCTGTGATTGTTACTACTTTTGCCAACTGTGAAGTTCTTGAAGCAAAAGTAGTAGTACAGGTATGAGTTACTTCTTGCAAACCTGAGGCCTTTGCTTCAGCCTTTTGGAATCTATAGATTTCATTGTCTTTTACATTCCAGTTTTTTTCAAGATAGAATAAGTTTGCATTCAATACACATTTCTTCCTTTTTATCAATTAAGGTAGTTGTCTTGCTTTCTCCCTAAAGATTTTACTTTCTAGTTTTTGCCATATTGAATTTTGCCTTTTTCTGGCAATGTTTCATCAGTAATGCCCTAAGATTCATTAACCCTTTTACCGCCAAAGGACGTACTGGTACGTTTCACAAAAGCCATCCCTTTACCCCAATGGACGTACCGGTACGTCCTTGCAAAAAAATGCTTTTTCATATTTTTTGATAATTTTTTGAGAAAATTCAGGCATTTTCCAAGAGAATGAGACCAACCTGACCTCTCTATGACCAAAATTAAGGCTGTTAGAGCAATTTTAGAAAAATATACTGCAAAATGTGCTGGGAAAAAAATAACCCCCTGGGGGTTAAGGGTTGGAAATTTCCAAATACCCCGGGGGTAAAAGGGTTAATATTAAAAATAAAAAAGATATTTCATTAAGTATTTAATTTGTTCTTTGTATATTGGTGAGAGGCAAGAGAGTGTGCTAGAAATAGGAATGTCTAAAATAGACATGAGAGAAGAGCTATGACATATGATGTTATTTACCAATATGTTTCTAATTTTGATTTTCATATCTTTAAAATCCTGTAGTGCTGCTTCAGACTGTTTTGTCAGTGAGTAATTCAAACTTCTTTTTCCTCATAAGCTTTATATTTAGTATATTGTAAGGTAGTTATAGAGTTAAATTAGATTTATCGTTTTACAGTAAAGAAATTTATATTTAGTATATTGTAAGGTAATTATAGTTAAATTAGATTTATCGTTTTACAGTAAAGAAATTTTGAGTTGTTTATTTCATGACAATAATCATATTAATCTATTGCGAAATTAAAAAAAAAGGGAAATTTGCAAGGGGACATTGTAATGACAATGTACAGTATCAATTAATAATCCAAAAAATATATACTGTAATAACAAAACAGAAGCTTTTATGTCATAGACAACAGAGGTCTGGGGCAAACCTACTTTGGGGGGTAGCCAACATCAAACAAATGAGACAGAAAAGGGGACCTCTCCTCTATACGTTCCTCTCAGCCTGACAAGGGACTCAACCGAGTTCAGCTGGTACTGCTAGGGGTGCCACAGCCCACCCTCCCCCGTTATCCACCACAGATGAAGCTTCATAACGCTGAATCCCCTACTGCTGCTACCTCCGCGGTCATCCAAGGCACCGGAGGAAGCAGCAGAGCCTACCGGAACTGCATCACAATCGCTCGCCATTCATTCCTATTTCTAGCAGGCTCTCTTGCCTCTCACCAATAAATTATTATTATTATTATTATTACTATCAAAGCTACAACCCTAGTTGGAAAAGCAAGATGCTATAAGCCCAAAGGCTCCAACAGGGAAAAATAGCCCAGTGAGGAAAGGAAATAAGGAAATAAATAAATGAAGAGAACAAATTAACAATAAATCATTCTAAAATAAGTAACAACGTCAAAACAGACATGTCATATATAAACTATTAACATCAAAAACAAATCTGTCATAAACTATAAAAAGACTCATGTCCGCCTGGTCAACAAAAAAGCATTTGCTCCAACTTTGAACTTTTGAAGTTCTACTGATTCAACCACCCAATTAGGAAGATCATTCCACAACTTGGTAACAGCTGGAATAAAACTTCTAGAGTACTGCGTAGTATTGAGCCTCGTGATGGAGAAGGCCTGGCTATTAGAATTAACTGCCTGCCTAGTATTACGAACAGGATAGAATTGTCCAAATTAAATACTAAATGATATCTTTTTTTAATTTTTAAGATTAATGACTCTTAAGGAATTACCGATAAAACATGCCAGAAAAAAGCAAAATTCAATAAGGCAAAAACTAAAATGTAAAATATTTAGGGAGAAAGCAAGACAACTACCTTAATTGATAAAAAGGAAGAAATGTGTGTAGAATGCAAAATTATTTGATATTGAAAAAAAAACTGGAATGTAAAAGACATCACTATCAAAACTTGGCTGGTTAAGTGTGTATTAACTCTTTTACCCTCAGGATATTTGGAAATTTCCAACCCCTAACCCCCAAGAGGTTATTTTTTTCCCAGCACATTTTGCAGTATATTTTTTTTTCAAATTGCTCTAACAGCCTTAATTTCTGTCATAGAGAGGTCAGGTTGGTCTCATTCTCTTGGAAAATGTCTGAATTTTCTCAAAAATTTATCAAATATATGAAAAAAAAAAATTTCATAGCATTTTTTTGCAAGGACGTACCAGTACGTCCATGGGGGTAAAGGGATGGCTTTTGTGAAACGTACCAGTACGTCCTTTGGGGGTAAAAGGGTTAAAGAATAGTGTTGGTGTGGTTTACTTGTCACCCTTCCTGCTATAAACAACTAGCCTAATCTTCTCTGGTCTTCCCCCTGAACTACAAAGAACTCAAACTTGAAACATACTTTCCCTGTGAGGAACGGTGACGTAATCTCACTCCTCACAGCAGTAATTTAAATCGCAAGACTATTCCTGTGCAGTAGTTATCAGCAAATCCAGTGGTATACAACTTAACCCTTTTACCCCCAAAAGGACGTACTGGTACGTTTCACAAAACCCATCCCTTTACCCCCATGGACGTACCGGTACGTCCTTGCAAAAAAATGCTATAAAAATTTTTTTTTTTCATATTTTTGATAATTTTTTGAGAAAATTCAGGCATTTTCCAAGAGAATGAGACCAACCTGACCTCTCTATGACAAAAATTAAGGCTGTTAGAGCAATTTAAAAAAATATACTGCAAAATGTGCTGGAAAAAAAAATAACCCCCTGGGTGTTAAGGGTTGGAAATTTCCAAATAGCCTGGGGGTAAAAGGGTTAACTGCTAGTGTATCTGATTACTTTACAAGAGGCATGTGTCTACTGCAAGGAAAGAAAATAGGATATTTTCTTTATTATTTTTAGAGGTATATGTCAATAAACCAAGTTGCTGGAGAATAAGCAATATAACCACTAGAGGAGGTTCAGAGATATAAAAACTATTCACCTTCGTAAAACCTATCACTCAAAATTGATATTCCAATAAGCATAACCACATACCAAAGTTAATTCGCATAAATAGTCAAAGAAAAGCAGAAATTTTCCAACCATAATAATACTAATAACATACTTACCCTCTTTGAGGGTTTCCTTTAGTTACAGAAAGGGACACAGCCAAGACTTTGAAGATATTGGGTGCCACTTATCTCCACACCGTAATGTGACGCTTACGCTGACAGCACCTTTCATGGAGCTATCAGAGTCATGCCTTGATCGCTGCAAGAAAAAAAATAGATTCATACCTATTCATATATTAAGGAAATGTTATTAAACCAAGAATTTAGGTTATATACATTTCAACACTAACCTTTCATGCGTAATGTTATCGATATTATGAAATATTTTCATAATATTCACATTTTTATAAAACAATCCTAGAAGGAATTTAAATGATCTAACAAAATTAATCGGCGTGATAGAGATTAAATCTATACTGTAGCTTACGGTAAAAAAAAAAATCAGTAAAAAGGCTAACAATTCAAGGAGAAGAAACAGGCAATGGTTTAAAGGAAGACAGTAGCAATGGATCTCCATTAAAAACTTATAGAATATGAAAAAATAAATAAATAGAACATTATGATAAGTATTCCCAACAAGATACAGTATATTCTTCTTACATACATACTGTATACCAAGGCACTTCCACCAATTTTGGGGGTAGCCGACATCAAGCAAATGAAACAAAAAGGGGACGTCTCCTCTCTCTGTTCCTCCCAGCCTGACAAGGGACTCAACCGAGTTTGGCTGGTACTGCTAGGATGGCACAGCCCACCCTCCGACATTATCCACAACAGATGAAGCTTCATAATGCTGAATCCCCTACTGCTGCTACCTCCACGGTCATCCAAGGCACCGGAGGAAGCAGCAGGGCCTACCGGACACTTTAACCCTTTTACCCCAAAAGGACGTACCGGTAGGTTTCACAAAAGCCATCCCTTTACCCCCATGGACGTACCGGTACGTCCTTGCAAAAAAGGCTATAAAAATTATTTTTTGCATATTTATGATAATTTTTTGAAAAAATTCAGGCATTTTCCAAGAGAATGAAACCAACCTGACCTCTCAATGACAAAAATTATGGCTGTTAGAGCAATTTAAAAAAATATATACTGCAAAATGTGCTGGGAAAAAAATAACCCCTTGGGGGTTAAGGGTTGGAAATTTCTAAAGAGCCTGGGGGTAAAAGGGTTAATTGGATAACACTTATATTACATACCATTACAAAATAATGATTGAGAGAATTGTAACCTTTCTGTACTCTCAGCATCTGATTTCCATGACGTAATTCAATATCTCTCAGATTTCCGCAGGCTGAATTTCTTCGACAGCGTACTGGTCTGCTATCTCTACACATCTCCTAGGCCAGGAACTTACAAATGGGTCTGTAAAACAATGATCTGTTACTTGCAAGACACTTATGTGACACTACAGAAATTGACATTTCAATGAAATTTTGTCCTGTGGCAGTTATTGGTATTCTTGACTTGACAAGTCTTCATGAATGTTTGCAACTCAATTACTGTATTACCAAAAAAATCCTTATTATTATTATTATTATTACTGTCCAAGCTACAACCCTAGTTGGAAAAGCAAAGGTGCTATAAGCCCAGGGGCTCCAACAGGGAAAAATAGCCCAGCGAGGAAAGGAAATAAGGAAATAAATAAATGAAGCGAATAAATTAATAATAAATCAATCTAAAAAAAAAGTAACATCAAAACAGATATGTCATATATAAACTATTAATGTCAAAAACAATTATGTCATATATAAACTATAAAAAGACTCATGTCCACCTGGTCAAGAAAAAAAATTGGAAACATTGATTCATAAATGCAATAGCGTCTGTAATTTTGGTACTTATCAAGGGATTGACTGCGAGGTATGTCCAAAAGGAAACCAGACTTACAACAAACCTTATCAGACACTTTAACCCTTTTACCCCAAAAGGACGTACCGGTACGTTTCACAAAACCCATCCCTTTACCCCCATGGACGTACCGGTACGTCCTTGCAAAAAAAGGCTATAAAAATTATTTTTTGCATATTTATGATAATTTTTTGAAAAAATTCAGGCATTTTCCAAGAGAATGAGACCAACCTGACCTCTCTATGACAAAAATTAAGGCTGTTAGAGAAATTTTAAAAAAATATACTGCAAAATGTGCTGGGAAAAAAATAACCCCCTGGGGGTTAAGGGTTGGAAATTTCCAACTCTTAACCCCCAAGGGGTTATTTTTTTCCCAGCACATTTTGCAGTATATTTTTTCTAAATTGCTCTAACAGCCTTAATTTTTGTCATAGAGAGGTCAGGTTGGTCTCATTCTCTTGGAAAATGCCTGAATTTTTTAAAAAAATTATCAAAATTATGAAAAAAAATATTTATAGCATTTTTTTTTGCATGGACGTACCGGTACGTCCATGGGGGTAAAGGGATGGGTTTTGTGAAACGTACCAGTACGTCCTTTGGGGGTAAAAGGGTTAAGAGGTAAGGGGAGGGGGTAGGGAAATATTAACCCCCAACCCCCTTGTGCAAACTTTCCAAACGTATGGGTTCGTGATTGGCTAACGGGAAAACGACGAGGTCAAGAGGGAAAACATGAATGAACTAGAATGGGAAACTTGTCCAGAACAAGTATTTATGTGAAATCGGGGTGTGACAAGGTAATACCAAATGAATAAAAGTAATATAGAAAGATAAAATGGAATGTATGATAAATAATATTTAATGGGAATATAAAATGGGGTGATTTTATAAGGTATCGGATAATAAAACGTGTAATACTGGGGTCAAACGTAATATGTATACGAGGGTACTACATAAAAGGAATGATATAGTTGAACTGGATCAAGTGATAGACTTAAAGCTGGTGGAGAGGAATTAGCGTGTGTGATAAAGGAAGAAAGAATTAGTTAACCCTTTTACCCCCAAAAGGACGTACTGGTACGTTTCACAAAACTCATCCCTTTACCCCCATGGACGTACCAGTACGTCCTTGCAAAAAAATTTTATAAAATTTTTTTTTAGAAAATTCAGGCATTTTCCAAGAGAATGAGACCAACCTGACCTCTCTCTGACAAAAATTAAGGCTGTTAGAGCAATTTAGAAAAAATTTACTGCAAAATGTGCTGGGGAAAAAATAACCCCTTGGGGGTTAAGGGTTGAAAATTTCCAAAGAGCCTGGGGGTAAAAGGGTTAATAACAGAAAAAGCCTCTTCAATTCATGAATTAAAATACAGAGCAGTGATTTGACAGTTTGAAATTAGAAGAAAATTATATGGACGAAATAGATGTTAAAAGATCCATCCATATACCAAAGGCACTTCCCCCAATTTTGGGGGGTAGCCGACATCAACAAGAAACAAAACAAAAAAGGGGACCTCTACTCTCTACGTTCCTCCAGCCTAACCGGGGACTCAGCCGAGTTCAGCTGGTATAAAGTGATATAAAACAAAGGTTGAAGTCGCGGAACAACGTGGCGGAGCTGTAGTGAAACGAAAAAGTGGTCATTAAAAAATCCCCGTAAGCAAGAAAAACCACTAAAAAAAGAATAAAGAGTTCGCAACAAAGTAAGGATATATGCAGTGACTGCAGAAATAAAGTTAAAAATAACGAAGAGGGACTGATATGTGACATACCACGCCATGTGCCAGAAAATATCTAGAGCTACTTATAGGGCTCTTAGAGAGCACGAAGAACTAATGTGGATGTGTAACAATTGCAAACAAGGATTAAAGTGCAGTAAAAATAAAATGAAAGCTCTAGAAGAAAGAAATAAAATGTTGAGCGAAAAGCTGAGAGACAGAAGAAAAATGGTCAAAAATGAGAGCAGAAATTGTCGAAGAGGTGCTGAGGAAGGTGAAGAATGAAATAATGGACGAGGTCGTAAGTACAATTAATAACAGGTTTAGCCAGAATGAATTGGGAGATGTAGGGCAAAATCAGGTAGAAGTAGTTAAATCAAAAGTATTGCAGGAAATAGAAGAAGAGGAGGAAAAAAGGAGGAGTGTGTGCAATTTAGTGCTTTATAATGTACCAGCTGAGCTCGGCTGAGTCCCTGGTTAGGCTGGAGGAATGTAGAGAGTAGAGGTCCCCTTTTTGTTTTGTTTCATTGTTGATGTCGGCTACCCCCCAAAATTGGGGGAAGTGCCTTTGGTATTTGTATAATGTACCAGAAAGTGAAATCGAGGAAGCAGAGGAAAGAAAAACAGAGGATACTAATTGGTGTCAGGATATTTTCAGAAATAGTTTAGAGCTACAGCAGATAGAGATGGAACAGGTAATGAGGCTAGGGAAGTGAAATGATGGGGGGAGGGGACGACCTTGGCCAGTGCTTATTAAATTTAAGAATGAAGAAATGAAGTGGAAAATCCTAAAAAGTGCTAAGAAACTAAAACATGAACAAGATCCTTTGAAAAATAGAGTAGGTATAACAAAGGACGGGACAAAAAAGGAAAGAGAGGCTATGTCAAAACTTAGGGAAGAGCTCAAAGAAAAACAGAATGGAGAGAATGGCTGGATGATAAAAAACGGGAAACTCCTCAGAGAACAGGGGGCCAGAGAAAGGAGGTAGAGATAGGACCACAAGAAATGCAAAAGGGGAACAGAAAAAGAAATGAATACGGATCACGCGACAGACCAACGGAAGAGAATAAGAGAATTAGTTTCAAAATGATTAATATACAAGGCTTAAAAAGCAAAAATACATGGAAATGGAGTCTCCTAAACAATAGCTTTGATATCAACATAGTAGTGCTAACTGAAACACAACAAAAAATAGATAAGATTAATATAAGTGATGGTACAATTAAGAAGGAGAATATGAGGGACTTTAAAGATAAAAAATGAGGGGGGTTAATGGTGATATACAAAGACGACAAGAATATAGAAATGGGAAAAGTTCATTCGAAGAACTTAGATATATTGGATATAAAAGGGAATATCCTTAAAAAGAAAGCGAGACTTATTGTAGTATATATGGATTGTGGCGGGGATAGGGAAGGTAAAGAAACGTAGTGATACGAGCAGAGCTAGAGAAAAAAATAGAGGAAGTAGAGGAAGATGAAGCACTAATTATAATGGGAGATTTTAATGGTCATCTAGGCTTCTTGGGATACCAAGAGGAGAATGAAAACGGAAAGAAAATACTCGAGGTAATAAACAATAAAAACCTTATATTATTAAATGTAGATGAGAAATGCAAAGGAACATATACATGGGAGAGAGGTGATCAAAGAAGTGCCATAGACTTGGTGTTGGTTAATAAAGAAATGTATGAATACTTCAATGAGATGAACATAGATGAAGAAAAAGATAAAGTAGATATATCTGACCATAATCTGATTGAGGTAGAGGTCAGCGTAAAAGCGACGATAGAAAACTACAAAAAAGGGTTTTGGAAAGAAAGTATGTATTACAAAACAGACGAAGGAAGTCTTAGGGAATACAGGGAAGAATTAAAAAATAATCTAGAGAGCAGAGAAATCACAAGGATGGATGAATTTGATGATATTGTAGAAGAGGCAGCAAAAAGAAAGCTACGAGCAAAGTACAGACGGAGAACAACTGGAGAAGAGAAAGCAAAGGTAGAACCAGAGTGGATGACAAATAAAATCAGAGAGGAAATAAAAGAGAAAAAAACTTAGAGAAAAGCGATACCTGACAGGAGAAGAAAGGGAAAGAGCGTCTCTGCTGTATAAACAACAAAAAGAGAGAACGCAGGTTATAATAAAGGAAGCAATGTTGGAAAATGAAAAGAAAGCTAATGAAGTAAGGAAGGATAGGAACAAGATATTAAAAAAAAATTTGACAAACTGAAAAGGAAAAAGGAAAAGGAAGAAGAAATACAATTATATGACAAAAATGGAGAAAAACTATCCAAAGTAGTAGCAGAGGAACAAATAGATAGGTTCTGGGGGGAAAATGTATAAAATGCACGAAAATAAAATGAAAGAGGTATGGAATAGTGAAGAAAGACTAAGTTATATAGAAAAATTAAAAGAAATAGAAAAAGAAGAAAACTCATTAGGACACTCATTCCCTATAGAAATAAGAGAGCACATGGATTTGATATCACCAATAACAAGAAAGATAACACCAATGAATATTCCCAAGTTAACAGAGGAGAAAGTTAAGAAAATTCTAAGAAAAATGAAAAATAAAAAGGCAGCAGGTCCAGATGAACTGAAACCAGAATTATATAAAACTATAGCTAATGACAGCAAATGTTTGGAAATCATTACAAAGTGCCTTCAAAGTGAAATGGAGGAGAACAAGCCCGAAAAGTGGAAAAAGTCTAAAACGAAAATGATAAAAAAGGTAAAGAAACCCACAGTAAAAGATCTAAGACCGATTGCCCTTACAAATGCCTCATACAAAATATTTATGGCCCTCATGAAAGATGAAATAGAAGAACACCTTAAGAGAAATATGGAGATGAAAGAAACGCAAGCCGGGTTCACAAAAGGAGGAAGAGTAGAAGACAACATATTCATTTTACAATACTGTGTAGAAGACAACATATTTATTTTACAATACTGCGTAGAAGAAAGCTACAAAAGGAAGGAAAGTTTAATAGTAATTTCAATAAATTTCAATAGATTTCAAGAAAGCATATGACTCAATAGAGGGAAAAAATAATAGAAACTATGAAAGAATATAGAATACACCCAAATGTAATAGATACATTGGAAGAAATCTACGAAGGAGACAAAACAAAAATAAACATAGGATATGAATTAGATAAAGAATTTGAAGTAACGAGTGGGATAAAACAGGGATGTATGGGGTCAACTACTCTATTTAAACTAATTACATATAAAATAATAAATGAATTAGAAAAAAAAGGCTTTGAAAATGAGATAATAAAGATTAGGGCATTGTTCTTTGCAGATGACGGTCTAATTGAAGAGAAAAAATAAAGTAGATACAGAAGCAAACATAAAAATACTAGTAGAAATGTGTAGAGAATGTGGGCTAGAAATGAAAAAAAATAGGTCGTATAATCATATATAATATAAAAGAAAAACCTGAAGAAATAGAGGGTATTAAAGTAACAGATAGCATAAAATACTTAGGAATAGAGATAGAAGGGAAAAGAAATATGTTTAAAAAACAAAAGAAGAAAATGATGGAAAAGGCAGAAAAGCTACCTAACCTAACCTACTCAATTATTGTGAAAAGCTGCCACAAAATACTGATAGGAAAAACATATTGGAAAAATGTAGCCTTACCCGGAATATTGTATCGCACGGCAGTAGTGAACATAACAGAAAGTGAAATAAAACAATTACAGCAGATTGAAAACGGAATAGGAAGAAAAATTTTGGGAGCACCATCATATGCAGCAGTAGCAACACTACGGGGAGAGATAGGAATGTCCGAAATGAAAACTAGGATAGCAGGAGGAAGGCTAAGGTTTGTGAAAGGGATCGAAAAGGGGAGAAATGATTTGCTGAAGACAATTCTGGAAGAAATGAAAGAAAATGAAAATAACAGGTGGATGAAAGAGACTAAGAAATGGATTAAAGATATGGAAATGAACGATAGAACCTTTAGGAGAATGGGAAGAGAAGAGCTTTAGGCCAAAATTAGAGAAGTAGATGGTAAAAAGTGGAGGGATGAGATAAAAGAGAAAAATAGTTTAGAAATATACGAACAAGAAAAAGGGCAAATAGGAGAAGAAATGTTTTATGATAACAAACCTAATTCTGTTATTATGTATAGAGCTAGGGCCAACTGTTTAAAATTAAACGATAGGAAAAGACATGAAGCGGGAGGTAGGGTAGAATGCAAACTATGTGGGGCAGTTAATGAAGACCCCGCCCACTTCATTCTTGAGTGTCCAGACCTCAGCGACGAAAGAAGAAAAATAGTGGAATTGCAACAGCCGTATGAAGAAGAAAAGAAGATGATAATAGGAAACGTGCTGTTTAAGAAAGAAGGAATAGAGAAAAGAAAAGAAAATATCTATCAAATGTGGAAAAAGAGAGAAGAAAATAAAAGAATTACAATAAAGAAGAAAACCAAGGAGGTGCCGATGGAAAGGCGAATCCCTCCGCCCAACAACAAGAACAAGAGAGAGGCGAACGTCTACTCTCACCGAGCCAAAAGTAGAAAGTGACGAGACAACACAGGTGTGTGCGCGTGCACGTGTGTGAGTGGGGTACCTCCCCCCCTTAAATAGAAGTAGGGTAGTTACATCTCAATGAAAGTCTTATGGCAAAAGTATAATCCTTATTAATACCAAAAAGAGTTTGTATCTAGTGGCAGAACAAATATGATTTGGTAAAAAGTTTAAATTGGTAGCCAAGAGGAATGCTCAGCTTTACATCAGTCAGCCTTGAAAATCTAGGTTACTTTGTTACCCCTAACTTTACGTCGGCTTCTATTACATAAACTAAAGATTTAGTGCTATACTGTATTCCACAAGGAATCTTGTTAACATAGTGCCTGGTATTAAAAACCATGAAAGCTATAAATCAAAGTAACATAACTGAGGCAGTAGGAAACCTGAAAAAACCTTGAGTGTTTTTCATTTACTCGTGGGCCCTCTTCACGACGGTTGAAGATTGCAAGTCGCAAGTACAGAAGACCTTACATCGGTGACTCAAGACCCTGAGCAAATGCGCAGTAGGCAGAAACTTACCAATTTTATGACTGGATGGTGATCATGAGAGTAGGTAACGTCATACCAAGGGGACCTCCAGGCCAACCACCGAAGTGCTTGTGTCCATTGCATTTTTCTACGTTCCGAAAGGCAAAGCTGGCCCAATTGCGAAGAATCCGTCCACTGACATGGTTGCCTCTGATGAATGACAAATATGATTAAAATCATGCATAAATCAAAACTAATAGATGGAGTACAATTAACAATATATTGTAAATATAATACACTAGCAATTTACACAGGAAAAATATTTATTACTGAATGAAAACGAGACCACAAACAACAGAGATACTATACTGTTGAATACTGAATAACCTTATCTAAGATGCAAGACTTTATTTCACTATTCATGGGACCATCTGTGTCCCCCCTTTGTGGTAGACGAGAAAGAAAATGAAATCATATGTTCGTCTCTCCTGTAGAGTTATCAATGAGGGCCGGCCAATATAAAACTTCAAAAGTTCAAACTTGTAGCAAATGTTTTTATGTTGAACAGGCTGACACTAGTCTTTTTATAGTTTATATATGAAATGTTTTGATATTACTGATTTTAAAATATTTTATTAATTGTTCATTATTTCTCATTTTGTTGATTTCATTTCCTTTCCTCACAGGGCTATTTTTCACTGTTGGACCCCTAGGACTTATAGCATCTTGTTTTTCCAACTAGAGTTGTAGCTTAGCTAATAAATCTACCAAAATCTAATAAGACTTGGTGGATGACCGAGATGGTTTTACAATTATTTAATACACAAATATTTTACCCTTCTTTATCTTTGGTTGTTTTACTCTTGATATAGAGTGATGCCTCAGGATACGAAAGTAATCCGTTCAGGACACGGTTTCGTACGCTGATTTTTTCGTATCCTGAGTCGCGTTTTACATGTAAATAGCCTAATCCGTTCCAAGCCTTACGAAAAGACACCCTTTCTTTCATAAACACGCTAAACTGTAGTAATAAACATGCAATGCAGCCATTTCTATCATTCAATAATTAACCAAACCGTTAACCCTTTTACCCCCAAAGGACGTACTGGTATGTTTCACAAAAGCCATCCATCCCTTTACCCCCTTGGACGTACCGGTACGTCCATGCAAAAAAAATGCTATAAAAATTTGTTTTTCATATTTTTTGATAATTTTTTGAGAAAATTCAGGCATTTTCCAAGAGAATGAGACCAACCTGACCTCTCTATGACAAAAATTAAGGCTGTTAGAGCAATTTAAAAAAAATACACTGCAAAATGTGCTGGGAAAAAAATAACCCCTTGGGGGTTAAGGGTTGGAAATGCACTTCAATACAGAAATAACCTAATTAGCATCCAAGAAATGAATTACATCTCTAAATGGCACATTAACCGAAGGCACCTTCTGAGCCGAGCCACGCGTACACGACACTAACCAAAATCTGTGGAAAAAACGGCATTACGTAAACGTTTATCATCCCTTGAACTTCAATTTCCCAGCTGTTCTTGACCGAATCAGGTTCAGCTAAAAACTTTCCGGCTGGATGCAAATTATTCCAAGCGACATCCAACAGCGATAAGGAAAAACCTGGGATTAAGTCTTTAGAGGCAAATACAGGAACTGGTACCCCCCTACTGTCTGGGACTGCAACAGTCAATGTAGTTTAAGATATGCCTCATATGTAATCTCGTAAGACAGGGCCGCTGTACTGCAAAAACCATGGGTAATACATCGGTTGAGTCCCACCTAGCCACTACTGCTTGGCAGTATGTAGGAGCTCGATGTTTTTCATCTTTCTGGAGCGAAGCGAGCGCACGGCTGACCAAAAACCATTCGACTATCGAAATGTTACCGAAATTTAATGGATTTTGCCCTACTGTACGCTCACTTCGCTCGCGAAAATAGGAAAATACCAGGCTCCTATGTACTGGTAAACGGTAATGGCTCTATCGAAATATTTTTCCACCTCTACACAAGGACGCCTGCCTGCCTAACCTAAACTCAGCCCTGTCCTTACCTACTTAACCCTTTTCCCCCAAGGACGTACTGGTACGTTTCACAAAAGCCATCCCTTTACCCCCATGGACGTACCGGTACGTCCTAGCAAAAAAATGCTATAAAATTTTTTTTTTCATATTTTTGATAATTTTTTGAGAAAATTCAGGCATTTTCCAAGAGAATTAGACCAACCTGACCTCTCTATGACAAAAATTAAGCCTGTTAGAGCAATTTAAAAAAAGTATACTGCAAAATGTGATGGGATAAAAATAACCCCTTGGGGGTTAAGGGTTGGAAATTTCCAAATAGCCCGAGGGTAAAAGGGTTAACCTTACACTGCCGTAATTTAGGCTTACATCGAGTTTGATCCGCGACCCGTTTCACTCCTAGGTAATCGATCATATTTTGTAAAGGAAAAATATTTTAACACTTGTCCCAACAAGGTACATTCACCCCAATAATGCTTGCGGGAAATTTTACGATCGAGTAAATTGGCCGTGGCTTCAGCGGACGATGCATTGTAACTACCTTTCCCTAACCTAATAATTCATGATAATTATCCCTTTCACCCCCCAAAGGACGTACCGGTACGGTCTTGCAAAACACTGTTAATCACATATTTTTACATTTTTTTGATAATTTTACGAGAAACTTCAGGCATTTTCCAAAAGAATGAGACCAACCTGACCTTTCTAGGACAAAAAATAAGCTTGTTAGAGCAATTTTAAAACATTATTTAGCAAAATATGCTCGAAATTTAACCTTATAGTGGGGGTAAAAGGGTTAACATAATAGTATCAAATATCACTATAAATGACGTGTCCCTATAAACTCCAAACTTAACAAAGGGGTTAATATGTAGATTGACGGGATCGTATTAAATTGTAAAAACGAATGTTTCTTAGACTGGTATGACACGGGCTCTATTTATCGGGAAAAGTTGGAAACTAAGCAGGAGCTACGGTTTCATTGCGACGGAAACGAGTGTCATTTCTGAAGAGATCGTAATTTTTTTCTATAAGAAACAGTAGTTTTTTTCCTAGGTAACATCTCCATGTAATTCACTACAAAAATACCGGAGCTACTGTACCCGTGACTTGCGTTCGGACCGTGCTGAACTTAGAAAATATTGCTGTGGTAAAGGTAAATTATATTATTCAAAATGATAAAATATGATAAACATAATATTATGGTATGTTGGATCATTGTAAAGAACATCTTCCCCATAATGAAAAACGATTTGGCTATGAATAAGAGAGATATCACCCTGTCCCCAAAAACTAGACATTCCCCAGTTTTATATATAAAAAATGTAATATTCTGTTAGAAAATGACAAGAAAATTCCCTTTTTCATTGCACGAGGGAGGAACTGGCCGCTCATGTACAAAGGCACCGAAATTTAAGCTTACACTAGGGTAATGCAAGGTAGTTAAGCCCAGTCAGCTTAGCCTAGCCTAAGGTATCGGTTTTAGTCTAAGATGGAAATCAAATCAACATATTTATCTACTAATTAGTACAATAATAACCTATAATTTAGCAAAGTTATTTAATACTTACAGTAATATATACACCATTCACCCGAGTTTATCGAAAGTACTTACGATATCTCGTAACCATGAGATTCAGGAAACCGGTCAAAACCACATCATTAATTAACCTCATTCTAGCCTAAATTAAGGGATATACAAAGCCAGCCTACTCTCTAAGGAACAATAACTTTCTTAAATTTCAATTTACGTGAAAATATATATTATTTAACGTGTACTTACCGAAAAATAGAATAGATATATTGGTCAAGCCAAACTCTTCAAGACGCCATTGGTCACATGTTAACTTCCAACTCTCGTCAACAAGAAGCATTCAGAATTTAATTAATTTATAATTTTTTTAATATAAATTCTATTTAGATAAAATACAATTTATTTTCAATAATATATAATAAATACATTTATTATAAGTATTTTCTGTTAGTTTCTATAAGAATAATTGACCTTGTCTGTAGAATTCGCAATTAAATTTATTCGTTTTTTATTGAATACAAATGCTATTTATGTGAAATACAAAAACCATACAATTAAAAATAATAAATAGATTTATTTTATTGATTTTTTGTTAGGTTTGTAATTATGTTAACAGAGATTTGTCGAAATTTATCTCAGTCTATTAGTTAAGTAATTTCCATAATTATATCCTCTGTGAGGGAATCGCTCATTTCGGTTTTAAAGAATATTACGATCTAGCAAACTTAAAATTTCATTATTTTGATTACATTTGAGGCAATATAATTAATAAATATAATATTTCATAATACAAATAAAGTACTGAAATTGATATCAAACCATATCTATTGTCTAACAGCATTCTTTACCAAACTGTGTCAAGGAGAAAGGACCCAACAGCAATTTTTTTATAGTTTGAATAATGATATTTTAATGAAGGAATTTGAATTAATAAATAAATCTGAAAACCTAAGTAACTATTAAACCAAAATTTCAGTGACCTACAATATTTTGCTCTTTGTATTTCACGAAAAAGATATTCTTTATCTCTCACAGGCCAGAGAGAGAGAGAGAGAGAGAGAGAGAGAGAGAGAGAGAGAGAGAGAGAGAGAGAGAGAGAGAGAGAGTGTGTAGGTTGACCAGGTCACCAGCCACCCTTTGAGATACTATCGACAGAGAGTTATTGGGTCCTTTGACAAGATCTCTCTCTCTCTCTCTCTCTCTCTCTCTCTCTCTCTCTCTCTCTCTCTCTCTCTCTCTCTCTCTCTCTCTCTCGTTATGGCTAACTTTTTCTTTACCTACACATGTTCTGAAAAGTCTGACCTATTCTTTACAAATTCTGCTCTGTCCTCATACACTGACAACACTAAGATTACCAAACAATCCTTCTCCACTCAAGGGCTTAACTACTGTACTGTAATTGTCCTTGCTAAGGGTAGAAGGGATGTTTTAGTAGCTCTTCTAGGAGAAGGACACTTCGAAATCAAACCATAGTTCTCTAGTCTTGGGTAGTGTCATAGCCTTAGTACCATGATCTTCCCTGTCTTAGGGTAGAGTTATCTTGCTTGAGGGTACACTCGGGCATAATGTTCTATCTTATTTTTCTTCCTCTTTTATAGTTTATATGAGAAATATTTATTTTAATGTTACTGATCTTAAAATATTTTATTTTTTCTTTGCTTCCTTTTCTCACTGGGCTATTTTCCCTGTTGGTGCCCCTGGGCTTATAGCATATTGCTTTTCCAACTAGGATTGTAGCTTAGCAAGTAATAATTTTAATAATTGTCTAAAATCTCCTTATATAGTTGTATTTATGTCTGTTTTTATCGTTTCTACTTAGAAAATGATTGAGAGTTGGGAAATCATTATTAAAATATGGAGAAGCTGAGATTGTGGTACAGGCAGGAGGAGAAGAATTGAGTGGAAGAGGTCAAGGAAGGATGGAGGATATGTGAATATCACTTGGAAGGATATCAATATTATTATTATTATTATTATTATTATTATTATTATTATTATTATTATTATTATTATTATTACTGGCTAAGCTACACCCCAAGTAGGTAAAGTAGAATGCTATAGGCCTAAGGGCTCCAACAGAGAAAATAGCCCAGTGAGGAAAGGAAACAAGGAAAAATAGAACATTTCAAGAATAGTAACATTGAAATAAATATCTCCTATATAAACTATAAAAACTTTAATAACAAAACAAGAGGAAGAGAAATAAGATAGAATAGTATGCCCAAGTGTACCCTCAAGCAAGAGAACTCTAATCCAAGACAGTGGAAGACCATGGTACAGAGGCTATGACACTACCCAAGACTAGAGAACAATGATTGGATTTTGGAGTGTCCTTCTCCTAGAAGAGCTGCTTACCATAGCTATTGCGTTAGTTAGAAGCTTGAGTTTGACTGTAAAGTGAAGAAAGTTTGTATATATTATTAGTTTCATGATCCAGAAGTATACAAGATTTTCATGAATAATTTTATTTTAATTGTTCATTATTTCTCATACCATTTATTTATTTCCTTATTTCCTTTCCTCACTGGGCTATTTTTCCCTGTTGGAGACCTTGGGCTTATAGCATCTTGCTTTTCCAACTAGGGTTGTAGCCTGGCAAGTAATAATAATAATAATAATAATAATAATAATAATAATAATAATAATAACAATAATAATAATGTATGCATTAATTAAATCAGAACATGCTTTTGTTCTTGTGTGTACATGTGAATGTGTATTTGTATGTGAATATGGGAATGTTATACAGCCAGATATCCAATCGGTTAGTACAGGAAAGGAATAATGTGTATCCATGTTCTTCTTTCAGCTGAGTTCTGGCATATTATGGCTCCAAGAGTAAAAAAAAATCTATTATTATAGATTGAAATAAAATTGAATAAACAGCTGGTTTGAAATAGCGTTTGGTAGTGGGTGTATATATTTTGAGTAAAATACTTAAAAAATGCAGTTTATTAAAACTTGCTTTTATTTATTTTAGAAAGAGGACCCTGGTTGACATGTTGAGTCTTAGCTCAGGGCTTACAGTGAGAAATCTCGACTCATAGAACAGGCCTTTTGCAGTTTGATATTTGCATATTTAGGTGCCTACATAGTGTAGAAAATTACGTTAAAGCCATAGAGGCCTTATTCACTTTGATATTTCCACATTTAGGTACCTGCATAGTGTAGAAAATTACGTTAAATCCATATTTCATAGCTTCATCTATGTTGCATATTATAGGTAGGTCTAGAGGAAATATATAGGTTTTTTAATGTTTAATAAGAAGGCAAATACATTCATATAACTAGAGGAACACTTATTAAAGAGCATGCCTTCTCCACGCCAAGAAGTCTTATTTTGCTCTTAACTCCACTGCGTACTTGAAAGAAGTATTTTCTTGAAATCTAATGATTTTTTCCTTGGGTCGTACCCCATATGTTCACCAAGTTTAGTTGAAATTGGATCTGTAGTTTTTACGTAATGTTGTTCACAAACAAAGAAATTAATATTGCCATTATTTTCAAAGTACTGCTGTGTACTTTGATGAACTTTACCCAGAATGTTAAAATTCAACCCTTATCATGCTCAAAATGACGTCCAAGTTTTGTCAAAATGGGTACAGTAGTTTTTGCGTATGTTGCAAAGGGTAGGCCTATGTATTGCCCCCACGTCTGTCTGTTTGCTTGCGAGCAACTTTACACAAAAACCACTTTACTGATTTGGACCAAACTTGGTTGTCATATAAGGACCCATGGATAAATCTGTAACATTTTGGATAAACATCAAAATAGATATACGCAACATTACCTTGAAAATAATCGCAATGTTGATTTCCTGCTTTTGATCAACATTATGCAAAAACTACTGATTCAACTTCAACATGTGGAGTTGAAAAAGCAATATGCTATAAGCCCAAGACCTCCAACAGGGATAAATAGCCCAGTGAGGAAAGGAAATGAGGAAACAAATAAACAATATAAGAAGTAATGAGCCGTCAAAATAAAATATAATATAAAGGAAATGAACTGTGACTCAGCTTATACAACTAAATCATTTTGATATATTTGTAAAGCCAATTATAACGTAGAATTATTCATTGAAATACAGTTTTACCTATTGCTGCATGCCCTGTTCTTTTAATTATATTTTAATAAACTCATTCTCTTGACTTTAATATTAACATATCTGTAAATTACCAAAATTAAATTACCAAAATATTCTAAAGAATTTTCTTATTGCTTTTTCAGAGCCTTGGTACCTGTGTCGAAAGATGATATCCTTAGAGAATAGAATTGGCTCATATTAAATATCTCCATTCCTGTTATGGTACCTCCAGAAAAGGTAGGATATGCTAAGTAATTTTCAGAGGAAATATAAGTGTTATAGCTGTACTGAAGCCCATTGCATGTATATATATATATATATATATATATATATATATATATATATATATATATATATATATATATATATATATATATATATATATATCAATGGCAGGAGGAGCATGGACATTGTTTGAATAAAAGGTATTAAGCCTCATGTAGGGGAGAATAAATATAATTAATTCCATTTGGTGAAGGAGTTGACATTTACTAATAGATTAACAGTAGAATTTATCAACTGTATTGATTAAATCTAATGTATTTCGTATCATATATATAGAGGAGAACAAAGATCCAAAGATTGGACCAAAAGTCCTACTTGAAATAGAAGAAGAAGCTGTTATTTTCTAGCAGTGTTGCGAGTGATGGGGATTTATCCCTAGATTTGAGGATTTTTGGTGTCCGATGGGGTATTCTGTATAAATTTCTATGAGGAAAGAAACGATAATAAACCTTTATATCGTTGCAATTAGTTTAATTACACTAACGTGAATTATAGTGAGTCATTTTTATGTTAGCAAAGCCTACAGGATCAGAAGAATATAAATATATGTTTGCGGAAATAGGGAATTAGTGCTTGGTTTGGGGAATTATCACGCGTTTTGCCCCTTTTGGGGATTTTAACACTAATCTACCTGACAACGCTGCTAGAATTTGCACATGGCGCTAGGTTTATCTTTGTTAGTGTTTGAAATACGGCCAAAGGTGAGTTTTAAAACTAAAATAAAACCCAATCTGTGTTCTTGAAGGGTAATATAACCGCTGTGTCTTGGAATTAACTAATAGTAAATGGATTTGCCCTCAAGTTTGGCAGATCTGAGGTGATCATCTGCCAAGGGTTGAACTAACTCGAATCTTGCAGTCGTAAAATTATTTTTCAAATGGATTTCATTTATTGGGATGTATTAGTTTATCTTGTATGAAATACAATATATACAGTAGCTAGTTCTAAGATTGAAGAAATTGTGGTGTTATAATTTATGAAATATTCGGTAATTTTTCACCCAGTCTGTCCAAAGGAAATATGAATTTATAGGCCTATGGTCAGGCTGTGGGAGACCACAATGGGGAACACTTTCTCGTTTGTGGGGATTAAAAATGTGGGAAATATAGTTAGAAATTGGACTGATATCCCTACTGAAGGTTTGGTAAAACTGGGCCCCTTAGAAGGGGTTAGGTTAGGTAGGACTGTTAGCTGATTGCAATTATGATTTGGGCTTTTGGTAATTTTGTATTGTATTACAGGGTGAGATTTCGAACAGAAAATATATGTTTTCTTATAGTAATTAACGTGATTTAACCGAATTGGACCTTCATTTCAATCTGAAACAAACAGATCAACCAATTCGGGTAACTTTAATCTGCCGAAATGGTTGATGTTATTACGGATGAAATGAAGATGAAAACCGGTTAAATCACGGTATTTCCTACAGGAAAACATATATTTTCTGTTAAAATGGTTAAATATACCATATACTTGTGTAATGTTTGATTTTTGAAGGCCTATTTTTCAGTTAATAAAGTAAGGGTCGAACATTACACGAGATATATATTTGAAAAAGTAAAAATTTCTGGCCTACAGGTAGGTAAACGTAAGCTAGGCCTACGCGAACATTACCCTAGGCTATGCTACCTACCGATAGGTAATCGTAGGCTTTGCTTACACGTATAGGCCTATAAGTTTACCTACCGGTAGGTAAACATAGGCTAGGCCTATATATACAGTACTAACCATGTTCATTTAACACCAGGCATATTATTAGCATGGATTTTATTTCCTAAACCATCATACATAGTTTTTTTCCGCTACGAGTAATGACTTTACCATAACGCAGCAGGTATGAAGCTAGCAAACAGTCGGGTTGAGTATGTTATAACGTGGTATGGTTAATGAAAAAATTAGGCTCATTTTATTTTACTTGGTATGGTATATTAACCTTTTTACCCCCAGGCTATTTGGAAATTTCCAACCCTTAACCCCCAGGGGGTTATTTTTTCCCATCACATTTTGCAGTATATATTTTTTAAATTGCTCTAGCAGCCTTAATTTTTGTCATAGAGAGGTCAGGTTAGTCTCATTCTCTTGGAAAATGCCTGAATTTTCTCAAAAAATTATCAAAAATATGAAAAAAAAATTTTTTATAGTATTTATTTGCAAGGACGTCCATGGGGGTAAAGGGATGGCTTTTGTGAAACGTACCAGTACGTCCTTTTGGGTGTAAAAGGGTTAATTGGTATTAATAATAAACCGCAAACATTTTTCTTAATTGAATCCACATTTTTTTTCTCCAAATTCGAACGCTATTTTCGGTAACTCCTAACATATTTACGGCTTGAGTGTTATTTGTCGTTTCAGCGGACAGCGGCTGCAATAACTTGAAGCTTGAATTTTGCAGTAAATTTTTTATATTTCTTGGTAGCTTGATGGGTTATGAGTAAGTTCTTATTCATATATATTGTGAGGAAAAAAAATGATTAGCATAACGGGTAATTATAATCACCGTATTTACCGGCAATTACCGGTAATGGTAATTTTTTACTCAAAACGATGAACTAATTTTGTTTGCTACATGTAGTGTTTGCTTGTTTTTGAAATCTATTAGGCGGTGATGATAATCGGCCGTTTGCAACTAAAGTGTTCGCTAGAAAATGTACGCTGAATACTCAATTGTTACTGTAAACAGATGTTAGTATTTAGGTGTTGTTCCGATTTGTTTTATACATTTGTTTGTTGCACTTAGGCATAACCCTTACTTTGTTGGTAATAATGGTATGCTGGAGATAAAAGACCTCTAGCCTTCTGCCAAAATCAAGACTCGAACATTACAGGAGGTATATGATGAATTCATGATTTTGAAGGCAAAATAGGGGGGATGAACATTACACGAGTATGTACAGTAATCACTGATGTCATATATGTTATGTTAAACGAATGTACTGCGAACGATAACATTAGCAACGTTACCAATAATACACAGTGTTACCAACGTTGACGTACGGTACACAGAGTTACCAACGGCACGATGACATTACTAACGATAGCAATGATAGATATTTCCATACGTATTTTAGATAATTTCTCTATATAAGTTTTACTCAATATATAAATGGTACAAAAAGGGCACAGAACCTAACTAACCCACCTAACCTATCCTAGTTGTATGACAGGTCACAAACCTCAGGTATTTACTGAAAACGGTAAAATTCTCCTTACCTTTACGAAGAAGACGATGAAACTTGCGGGTCACGGGAGTCTTCCATGGGGGTAGAAGACTTTTTCCCCAAAATGTACCTTTATAGGAAGTAACGGTATAACCACAACGACGTTTCTTTTTGGTTTTAGGTATGGTGGATTCGGCATTGCAATAAAACACGTGAATATCTTTCCTGTAAGATAGGGGGAACGACACTTGGGGCACTGCAAACGATGAGGAATTACATTGTGTGATTTCAGGAAAATATCAATATTGGCAGAAGAATCATAAAAATCACCATGGAATTTAGCAAATGCTTTTAGCTACGGAATACTGCAGCCGTTACAAGTAAGTATCTATAATTTCCTCCATTGTAAAATACGAAAAAATAAATCTCACTCGAAATGGCGGACACCTGACTAGTTCAAAGGTTACAAAGGAAAAGGGCTTCGTGGAAGAGGGATTAACAGACGGCTTAAAGAGACAAAGGAAGGGGGTAGGGAAATACCAGTTGTCAACCCCCTTGTGCACACTTTGAATACGTATCGGTTCCTGATTGGTTAACAGAAAAATAAACGTATTTTGAGCATAGTGAAAAATCTATTTTTGGGTGAAAGAGCCATGTCGTCCTGATGGAAGTTCCTTCATTAGTAGCTTCCTAAGTTATATGGGACTACAGTGATATATCCCAGAGAATTTACCGAAGGTACCCAGAATTCTAACTCCTGGAGCGAGTATCCCTTAAATTTCTCTAAGGGATATCGCGTAAGGACGTATCTTGACACATCTCATAGCTATTTACACCCCAAATAGCCTTTCACTACGAGAGGGAAAGTGGTAAGAAAAAATAGGAGAGTCGGACTTTGGCAGCATTGGTTACTGTATTTTTTCATGACACAATCTTTGCAACGGCGCCTCCAAAGTTTATCCAGATATACTTTTTTGTATTTTCCTCTGAATATTATAATTTAAAGAAGGTAATGTATAGAGAAGAAAAGTCTTGTTTTACGTTTATATATCGATTCCCCAGTATGTTTTCCCCACCCGAAACCCCGAGTTCCCACTGAGGTCCCCCATTATTGGAGGATATAGATGTATATACATTTCTGAAACTATTCATTTGCGACGGGAACGAGTCGTTTTCCAAGAGAGCGTAATTTTTTCTATAAGAATAAGTAGTTGTTTTCCTAGGTTACATTGCCCTGTAATACACTACAATGAAACCCTTCATAGTCACCAATTCCATTGTAGAAATTTCATTAGATGTGTTACATACTTGGTTTGGGGCCTTTGTATAACAGCGGCCAGTTCCTCCTGCTTGCATAGTGAATTATCCTAAACCTAACTTACGAGCCGTGTCCTTACCTACTTACCTAACGGGGAAGGTGGGGGGGCTGACGTCCCTCTGCGATCCCCCTTACACTGCCGTATTCTTGGTAGTCTGTCATTATAACTAAGGTAGGCTGCTCTTCTAGAAAAAGGACTCTCATAAATCAAACCATTGTTCTCTAGTCTTGGGTAGTGCCATAGGTTCTGTACCATGACCTCCCACTGTCTTGGGTTAGAGTTCTCTTGCTTGAGGGTACACTCGGGCATGCTGTTCTGTCTTGTTTCCCTTCTTTCGCTAAAGTTTTTATAGTTTATATATGAAATATTTATTTTGATGCTGTTACTGTTATTAAAATATATTTTAAGTGTTAATAACACACTTATTTCCTAGTTTCCTTCCTCACTGGGCCTTGTTGGAGCCCCTGGGCTTGTAGCATCCTGCTTTTCCAACTAAGATTGTAGCTTAGCAAGTAGTAGTAATAGGTGGCCGCTATTGTACACAACCCCCTTGTTTGTTTATTATTGACGCAACTGGAATCCATGTTTGAAATATCAATTTCTTCTCATCATCTGAGTTATTATTGTATGATAGCCTATCAGTTCGTCTATTTGACCACTATGTCCAATTGCTGTCTTGATATGGCCTTATTTTTCTTTAGAATTCACCGTATTGGTCATGTCTTAAGACAACACATTATCAGTGACTGCTCCATAGAGAGGTTAGTGGTCTCATTGCATGACATGTGGTACTCTATATTATTCGTATTATTATCATTATTATATCTTGCCAAGCTACAACCCTAGTTTGAAAAGCAGGATATTATAAGCCCAGGGGCTCAAACAGCGAAAGTAGCCCAGTGAGGAAAGGAAACAAGGAAAAATAAAGTATTTTAAGAACAGTAACAACATTGAAATAAATATTTCCTGTATAAACTATAAAAAGTAACAAAACAAGAGGAAGAGAAACAAGATTCAATTGTGAGCCCGAATGTACCGTCAAGCAAGTTATTTTTGTAACAGACTCTATGCAGTGACCTTCGGCTCCTAACTGCGCTTGCTTTATATCCAGCTAATTTACCTCTGTTCCTTCTTCCTTCCATCTTACTGTCCAGCTTATTTAACTTTTAGTAAATAGTGTAACTGTTTTGGTGTTCTCCCCCCAGTTGCACTTGGGCAGTGAATGGGCGTGCAGGCACTAGCCCCCATCATATATTGCCTAAATTCATAAATCCAATCCAATCCATCACCTACTTTTATAGAAGTCCATCTGATTATATTTATCGCACGAGTGTTTTGACGACTAGTGCTTGTTCGTTTATCTTGGGCTGTCGTATCTTTGCTCTTGTTGTCCCTGCTGCTCCTCCCTCCATTGGCGGTCACTTCATAGGGGATTCCACAAGCGAGTATAAGACTCGCTGATGCTGGCATTTATCTCTTCGGAGCATATCTTATCAGAGCAAGACAAGAAGGGGGTTCGGCCCCTCACTGATATATCGACTTCTATATTTGCTGCTTTTCTCAGTAATTGTTCATTCTCCGTTCGCATTTAAAGTTATAGTACAATCACTGTGCAGAGTAATTCTTTGCTTTTTTGGCCATGATTAACTTTGTTGATGATGACGGTTATCAGAAGCACAATTATAAATATACGGCTTTTTATGTGTGTACTTAACAGTATAGTACTGTACAGTACTTTATTTCTTGCACAACACAAATACTGTATATCATTTACTGTGTGGTAGTTTACGATAGATTAAGGACTAGTTTAACCATAGTTTTGTGTAGCACTGCATGGTTACAGGACAAAAACTTTTTCTTATTTGGATTGGGCGATCAGTGTGAATTATTGATTGGTTCCGATACGCACTACCTAACTTAATGTGTGTTTTGTAATAGTAAACATAAGGTGCCATAACAATTTTCTCATTGAATTTTTTATGGGGGCTGGTGGTATATTGGCTTGAAGTGTGTACTTTATAGCTAACACTACAGTTTCCAGTACAGCACTTATCTGTGGTGACGTTTGACATACGATAATTGACTGGGTATAATTCTTGTGATAAACGTCTAAGCAGAGACACGTTCGCTAAGTTCCTGTAAGGGTGCAGCGCATGGGAAAAGTGTATCCTATGTACTTTTAATGGCAAGGGGAGGAGAAGCTTTGTTAACACCCCTATGGAAAAGTGATTGGGTACTATTATTATAGAAATGGTATTCAACTTCAAATTGCTTTCTAACCAAGTTGATCATGTTTCAACCTCCATCCCTGTAAGTCTTCATTCTTCTTGGTGGTATGGAAACGTCCATGCCTGGTGATTTACCGGACTGGGGTTTGAATCCCCTCAAGCACGATAGTTTCTTGTAGTGTCTGCAACCTCGCCATTTTTGTGAGCAAAGGATGGTGGGTTTGGGGTAGCCTTTAGTTATACCTGCATAGTCATTATCAGCCATTGCCTGGTCCTCCCTGGTGCTGGGTTGCATAGAGATAGGGTGCTTGGGCACTGATCATATGTATATATCGTTAGTCTCTAGGGCATTTTTTGCGGTGGTAGGACAATTGCGTCCCCGGACAATTGTGTCCCCGGACAATTGCGTCCCCGGACAATTGCGTCCCTGGACAATTGCGTCCCTGGACAATTGTGTCCCTGGACAATTGCGTCCCCGGACAATTGCGTCCCCGGACAATTGCGTCCCCAGACAATTGCGTCCCGGCAATTTGCGTACCTGTACTTGTTTTTAGTGACTAGGTAATAATTGTTAAGAGAAACGAAAGTAACTCTGTCTATAGTATATCTGTACGCATGTATATATGTATATCTGTATGCATGTTATCACTTGATTACAGAACTACTAATTAGTGTAAATAAGATATATGTCATAGAACCACTGAGGTACAGAACTCAGAATTACTGTACTTATCTATGATTTTTCTTTTGTTTTTACGTAGACCTTTAGAAAACAATTCCTGAGTTCTCTAGAAGCAGAAGAGAATTTTTATTTACGGCAGTTCAACCTCAGTTGTTGGAGTGGGCTTACCTTTTAGGTATGAACTTAAAAGTAGCCAACGTAAGTCATTATTAAGGAAATATAACTTAAACTTTTTAGACTTACAGTATAGAAAATTTATAGTGTATTCATTTATTTAAAGGTTTTCCATTTCATAAAGTTTTTAAAGATAATAAAACGTGCAAATGAAGTATTGATGTCTATATATATGACCTTTCATGTCGAGTATGGCTAAAGGTATAATTATTGTCAAAGTATGAAGCAAGAATCTAAATTATTTGATGCCATTAAAACATATGCATATTCAGGGTGGATAAAGGTATAAATAAAATTACTGTGTAAAAGTATAGAGTAAAGGTAAAGATAAAAAGCTTTATAGAATCAGTAAAACACACTTACAGGTACGCAAATATCCGGGACGCTTATGTCCAAGGACGCAATTGTCCGGGGTCGCAATTGTCCAGTACGCAGATGTCCTAGAACCATTTTTTGCTAATCAGGGCAATGCCACTGTCCCTTGCCTCTACCATTTATGACAGCCTTTAAACATTTAAACCTGTCTTCTGCCTGCTACAGATATGTGCATTTTATGGAGGCATAGTTTTTGGTGCAGCACTAAAGGTTAGGTAAAACTGGGCCTCTTAGAAGGGGTTAGGTTAGGTAGGATTGTTAGCTGAATGGTTCATTTATAAGATTACGAGAATGATTTGAGCTTTTGCCTTTTTACATAATCATTGAATGGTCACCAATTCCATTGTAAAAATTTCATTAGATGTGTTACATACTTGTTTTGGGGCCTTTGTATAACAGCGGCCAGTTCCTCCTGCTTGCATAGTGAATTATCCTAAACCTAACCTACAAGCTGTGTCCTTACCTACTTACCTAACGGGGAAGGTAGGGGGGCTGACGTCCCTCTGCGATCACCCTTACACTGCCGTATTCTTAGTAGTCCGTCATCATAGCTATGGTCAGCAGATCTTCTTGGAGAAGGACACTCAATAATCAAACCATTGTTCTCTAGTCTTGGGTAGTGCCATAGCTTCTGTACCATGACCTCCCACTGTCTTGGGTTAGAGTTCTCTTGCTTGAGGGTACACTCGGGCATGCTGTTCTGTCTTGTTTCCCTTCTTTCGTTAAAGTTTTTATAGTTTATATAAGAAATATTTATTTTAATGCTGTTACTGTTATTAAAATATATTATTTTAAGTGTTAGTAACACACTTATTTCCTAGTTTCCTTCCTCACTGGGCCTTGTTGGAGCCCCTGGGCTTGTAGCATCCTGCTTTTCCAACTAAGATTGTAGCTTAACAAGTAGTAGTAATAGGTGGCCGCTATTGTACATAACCCCTTGTTTGTTTATTATTGACGCAATGGGAATCCATGTTTGAAATATCAATTTCTTCTCATCTTCTGTTTGAGTTATTATTGTATGATAGCCTATCAGTACGTCTATTTGACCACTATGTCCAATTGCTGTCTTGGTATGGCCTGAATTTGAGATGTCAACAATCATTTATTTTTAGAATTCACCATATTGGTCATGTCTTAAGACAACACATTATCAGTGACTGCTCCATAGAGAGGTTAGTGGTCTCATTGCATGTCATGTGGTACCCTACATTATTCGTATTATTATCATTATTATATCTTGCCAAGCTACAACCCTAGTTTGAAAAGCAGGATACTATAAGCCCAGGGGCTCAAACAGGGAAAGTAGCCCAGTGAGGAAAGGAAACAAGGAAAAATAAAGTATTTTAAGAACAGTAACATTAAAATAAATATTTCCCTGTATAAACTATAAAAACTAACAAAGCAAGAGGAAGAGAAACAAGATAGAATTGTGAGCCCGAATGTACCGTCAAGCAAGGTATTTTTGTAATAGACTGTATGCAGTTACCTTCGTCTCCTAACTGCGCTTGCTTTATAGCCAGCTAATTTACCTCTGTTCCGTCTTCCTTCCATCTTACTGTCCAACTTATTTAAAACTGTTATTTCGTAGTGTAACTGTTTTGGTGTTCGCCCCTAGTTGCACTTGGGCAGTGAATGGGCGTGCAGGCACTAGCCCCCATCATATATTGCCTAAATTCATAAATCCAATCCAATCCATTGCCTACTTTTATAGAAGTCCATCTGATTATATTTATCGCACGAGTGTTTTGATGACTAGTGCTTGTTCGTTTATCTTTGGCTGTCGTATCTTTGCTCTTGTTGTCCCTGCTGCTCCTCCCTCCATTGGCGGTCACTTCATAGGGGATTCCACCAGCGAGTATAAGACTCGCTGATGCTGGCCTTTATCTCTTCGAAGCATAGCTTACCAGGGCAAGACAAGAAGGGGGTTCGGTCCCTCACTGATATATCCATTTCTATATTTGCTGCTTTTCTCGGCTCCTCCGTTCGCATTTAAAGTTATAATACAATCGGTGTGCAGAGTAAATCTTTGTTTTTTTGGCCATGATTAACTTTGTTGATGATGACGGTTATCAGAAGCACAATTATAGATATACGGCTTTTTGTGTGTGTACTTAACAGTACAGTACTGTACAGTACTTTATTTCTTGCACAACACAAATACTGTATATCATTTACTGTGTGGTAATTTAGAATAGATTAAGGATAAGTTTAACCATAGTTTTGTGTAGCACACTATAGTTACAGGACAAAAACTACTTCTTCTGTGGATTGGGCAATCAGCGTGAATTATTGATTGGTTCCGATACGCACTACCTAACTTAATGTCTGTTTTGTAATAGTAAACATAAGGTGCCATAACAATTTTCTAATTGAATTTTTTATGGGGGCTGGTGGTTTATTGACTTGAAGTGTTTACTTTATAGCTAACCCTACAGTTTCCAGTACAGCACTTATCTGTGGTGACGTTTGATACATGATAATTGAGTGGGTATAATTCTTGTGATAAACGTCTAAGCAGAGACACGTTCGCTAAGTTCCTGTAAGGGTGCAGCGCATGGGAAAAGTGTATCCTATGTACTTTTAATGGCAAGGGGAGGAGAAGCTTTGTTAACACCCCTATGGAAAAGTGATTGGGTACTATTATTATAGAAATGGTATTCAACTTCAAATTGCTTTCTAACCAAGTTGATCATGTTTCAACCTCCATCCCTGTAAGTCTTCATTCTTCTTGGTGGTATGGAAACGTCCATGCCTGGTGATTTACCGGACTGGGGTTTGAATCCCCTCAAGCACGATAGTTTCTTGTAGTGTCTGCAAACTCGCCATCTTTGTGAGCAAAGGATGGTGGGTTTGGGGTAGCCTTTAGTTATACCTGCATAGTCATTATCAGCCATTGCCTGGTCCTCCCTGGTGCTGGGTTGCATAGAGATAGGGTGCTTGGGCACTGATCATATGTATATATCGTTAGTCTCTAGGGCATTTTTTGCGGTGGTAGGACAATTGCCTCCCCGGACAATTGTGTCCCCAGACAATTGCGTCCCCAGACAATTGCGTCCCCGGACAATTGCGTCCCCGGACAATTGCGTCCCCGGACAATTGCGTCCCCAGACAATTGCATCCCCAGACAATTGCGTCCCCTGACAATTGCGTCCCCGGTGCGTCCCCAGACAATTGCGTCCCGGCAATTTGCGTACCTGTACTTGTTTTTAGTGACTAGGTAATATTTGTTAAGAGAAACGAAAGTAACTCTGTCTATGGTATATCTGTACGCATGTATATATGTATGTCTGTATGCATGTTATCACTCGATTACAGAACTACTAATTAGTGTAAATAAGATATATGTCATAGAACCACTGAGGTACAGAACTCAGAATTTCTGTACTTATCTATGATTTTTCTTTTGTATTTACGTAGACCTTTAGAAAACAATTCCTGAGTTCTCTAGAAGCAGAAGAGAATTTTTATTTACGGCAGTTCAACCTCAGTTGTTGGAGTGGGCTTATCTTTTAGGTATGAACTTAAAAGTAGCCAACGTAAGTCATTATTAAGGAAATATAACTTAAACTTTTTAGACTTATAGAAAATTTATAGTGTATTCATTTATTTAAAGGTTTTCCATTTCATAAAGTTTTTAAAGATAATAAAACATGCAAATGAAGTATTGATGTCTATATATATGACCTTTCGTGTCGAGTATGGCTAAAGGTATAATTATTGTCAAAGTATGAAGCAAGAATCTAAATTATTTGATGCCATTAAAACATATGCATATTTAGGGTGGATAAAGGTATAGTTGTAAAGGCTATGCCTCACCCCGGAACCTGAACCTGAACCTGAAGGTATAAATAAAATTACTGTGTAAAAGTATAGAGTAAAGGTAAAGATAAAAAGCTTTATAGAATCAGTAAAACACACTTACAGGTATGCTAATATCTGGGACGCATATGTCCGAGGACGCAATTGTCCTTGGTCGCAATTGTCCGGGACGCAAATGTCCAGTACGCAAATGTCCGAGAACCATTTTTCGCTAATCAGGGCAATGCCACTGTCCCTTGCCTCTGCCATTCATGACAGCCTTTAAACATTTAAACCGGTCTTTTGCCTGCTACAGATATGAGCATTTTATGGAGACATAGTTTTTGGTGCAGCACTAAAGGTTAGGTAAAACTGGGCCTCTTAGAAGGGGTTAGGTTAGGTAGGATTGTTAGCTGAATGGTTCATTTATAAGATTGCGAGAATGATTTGAGCTTTTGCCTTTTTACATAATCATTGAATGGTCACCAATTCCATTGTAGAAATTTCATTAGATGTGTTACATACTTGTTTTGGGGCCTTTGTATAACAGCGGCCTGTTCCTCCTGCTTGCATAGTGAATTATCCTAAACCTAACCTACAAGCCGTGTCCTTACCTACTTACCTAACGGGGAAGGTAGGGGGGCTGACGTCCCTCTGCGATCACCCTTACACTGCCGTATTCTTAGTAGTCCGTCATCATAGCTATGGTCAGCAGATCTTCTTGGAGAAGGACACTCAATAATCAAACCATTGTTCTCTAGTCTTGGGTAGTGCCATAGCTTCTGTACCATGACCTCCCACTGTCTTGGGGTAGAGTTCTCTTGCTTGAGGGTACACTCGGGCATGCTGTTCTGTCTTGTTTCCCTTCTTTCGTTAAAGTTTTTATAGTTTATATATAAAATATTCATTTTAATGTTGTTACTGTTATTAAAATATATTATTTTAAGTGTTTAATAACACACTTATTTCCTAGTTTCCTTCCTCACTGGGCCTTGTTGGAGCCCCTGGGCTTGTAGCATCCTGCTTTTCCAACTAAGATTGTGGCTTAGCAAGTAGTAGTAATAGGTGGCCGCTATTGTACATAACCCCCTTGTTTGTTTATTATTGACGCAACGGGAATCCATGTTTGAAATATCAATTTCTTCTCATCTTCTGTTTGAGTTATTATTGTATGGTAGCCTATCAGTACGTCTATTTGACCACTATGTCCAATTGCTGTCTTGATTTGGCCTTATTTTCTTTAGAATTCACCATATTGGTCATGTCTTAAGACAACACATTATTAGTGACTGCTCCATAGAGAGGTTAGTGGTCTCATTGCATGTCATGTGGTACCCTACATTATTCGTATTATTATCATTATTATATCTTGCCTAGCTACAACCCTAGTTTGAAAAGCAGGATACTATAAGCCCAGGGGCTCAAACAGCGAAAGTAGCCCGGTGAGGAAAGGAAACGAGGAAAAATAAAGTATTTTAAGAACAGTAACATTAAAATGAATATTTCCCTGTATAAACTATAAAAACTAACAAAGCAAGAGGAAGAGAAACAAGATAGAATTTTGAGCGCGAATGTACCGTCAAGCAAGGTATTTTTGTAATAGACTGTCTTTGCAGTTACCTTCGGCTCCTAACTGCGCTTGCTTTATAGCCAGCTAATTTACCTCTGTTCCTTCTTCCTTCCATCTTACTGTCCAGCTTATTTAACTTTTAGTAAATAGTGTAACTGTTTTGGTGTTCTGCCCCAGTTGCACTTGGGCAGTGAATGGGCTTGCAGGCACTAGCCCCCATCATATATTGCCTAAATTCATAAATCCAATCCAATCCATCGCCTACTTTTATAGAAGTCCATCTGATTATATTTATCGCACGAGTGTTTTGACGACTAGGGCTTGTTCGTTTATCTTGGGCTGTCGTATCTTTGCTCTTGTTGTCCCTGCTGCTCCTCCCTCCATTTGCGGTCACTTCATAGGGGATTCCACCAGCGAGTATAAGACTCGCTGATGCTGGCATTTATTTCTTCGGAGCATATCTTATCAGAACAAGACAAGAAGGGGGTTCGGCCCCTCACTGATATATCCACTTCTATATTTGCTGCTTTTCTCGGTAATTGTTTATTCTCCGTTTGGATTTAAAGTTATAATACAATTGGTGTGCTGAGTAATTCTTTGTTTTTTTGGCCATGATTAACTTTGTTGACGATGACGGTTATCAGAAGCACAATAATAAATATGCTGCTTTTTATGCGTGTACTTAACAGTACAGTACTGTACAGTACTTTATTTCTTGCACAACACAAATACTGTATATCATTTACTGTGTGGTAGTTTACGATAGATTAAGGACTAGTTTAACCATAGTTTTGTGTAGCACTGCATAGTTACAGGACAAAAACTTTTTCTTATTTGGATTGGGCGATCAGTGTGAATTATTGATTGGTTCTGATATGCACTACCTAACCTAATGTCAGTTTTGTAATAGTAAACATAAGGTGCCATGACATTTGATTTTCTAATTGAATTTTGTATGGGGGCTGGTGGTTTATTGACTTGAAGTGTGTACTTTATAGCTAACCCTACAGTTTGTGGTGACGTTTGTCATATGATAATTGTCTGGGTATAATTCTTGTGATGAACGTCTAAGCAGAGACACGTTCGCTAAGTTCCTGTAAGGGTGCAGCGCATGGGAAAAGTGTATCCTATGTACTTTTAATGGCAAGGGGAGGAGAATCTTTGTTAACACCCCTATGGAAAAGTTATTGGCTACTATTATTAGAGAAATGGTATTCAACTTCAAATTGCTTTCTAACCAAGTTGATCATGTTTCAACCTCCATCCCTGTAAGTCTTCATTCTTCTTGGTGGTATGGAAACGTCCATGCCTGGTGATTTACCGGACTGGGGTTTGAATCCCCTCAAGCACGATAGTTTCTTGTAGTGTCTGCAAACTCGCCATCTTTGTGAGCAAAGGATGGTGGGTTTGGGGTAGCCTTTAGTTATACCTGCATAGTCATTATCAGCCATTGCCTGGTCCTCCCTGGTGCTGGGTTGCATAGAGATAGGGTGCTTGGGCACTGATCATATGTATATATCGTTAGTCTCTAGGGCATTTTTTGCGGTGGTAGGACAATTGCGTCCCCGGACAATTGTGTCCCCAGACAATTGCGTCCCCGGACAATTGCGTCCCTGGACAATTGCGTCCCTGGACAATTGCGTCCCCGGACAATTGCATCCCCAGACAATTGCGTCCCCGGACAATTGCGTCCCGGCAATTTGCGCACCTGTACTTGTTTTTAGTGACTAGGTAATATTTGTTAAGAGAAACGAAAGTAACTCTGTCTATAGTATATCTGTACGCATGTATATATGTATGTCTGTATGCATGTTATCACTCGATTACAGAACTACTAATTAGTGTAAATAAGATATATGTCATAGAACCACTGAGGTACAGAACTCAGAATTACTGTACTTATCTATGATTTTTCTTTTGTATTTACGTAGACCTTTAGAAAACAATTCCTGAGTTCTCTAGAAGCAGAAGAGAATTTTTATTTACGGCAGTTCAACCTCAGTTGTTGGAGTGGGCTTACCTTTTAGGTATGAACTTGAAAGTAGCCAACGTAAGTCATTATTAAGGAAATATAACTTAAACTTTTTAGACTTATAGAAAATTTATAGTGTATTCATTTATTTAAAGGTTTTCCATTTCATAAAGTTTTTAAAGATAATAAAACGTGCAAATGAAGTATTGATGTCTATATATATGACCTTTCGTGTCGAGTATGGCTAAAGGTATAATTATTGTCAAAGTATGAAGCAAGAATCTAAATTATTTGATGCCATTAAAACATATGCATATTCAGGGTGGATAAAGGTATAAATAAAATTACTGTGTAAAAGTATAGAGTAAAGGTAAAGATAAAAAGCTTTATAGAATCAGTAAAACACACTTACAGGTACGCTAATATCCGGGACGCTTATGTCCAAGGACGCAATTGTCCGGGGTCGCAATTGTCCAGTACGCAAATGTCCGGGACGCAAACGTCCAGTACGCAAATGTCCTAGAACCATTTTTTGCTAATCAGGGCAATATCACTGTCCCTTGCCTCTACCATTTATGACAGCCTTTAAACATTTAAACCTGTCTTCTGCCTGCTACAGATATGTGCATTTTACGGAGGCATAGTTTTTGGTGCAGCACTAAAGGTTAGGTAAAACTGGGCCTCTTAGAAGGGGATAGGTTAGGTAGGATTGTTAGCTGAATGGTTCATTTATAAGATTGCGAGAATGATTTGAGCTTTTGCCTTTTTACATAATCATTGAATGGTCACCAATTCCATTGTAGAAATTTCATTAGATGTGTTACATACTTGTTTTGGGGCCTTTGTATAACAGCGGCCAGTTCCTCCTGCTTGCATAGTGAATTATCTTAAACCTAACTTACAAGCCGTGTCCTTACCTACTTACCTAACGGGGAGGGTGGGGTGGCTAACGTCCCCCTGCGACCTCCCTTTACACTGCCGTATTCTTAGTAGTCCGTCATCATAGCTATGGTCAGCAGATCTTCTTGGAGAAGGACACTCAATAATCAAACCATTGTTCTCTAGTCTTGGGTAGTGCCATAGCTTCTGTACCATGACCTCCCACTGTCTTGGGGTAGAGTTCTCTTGCTTGAGGGTACACTCGGGCACGCTGTTCTGTCTTGTTTCCCTTCTTTCGTGAAAGTTTTTATAGTTTATATATAAAATATTCATTTTAATGTTGTTACTGTTATTAAAATATATTATTTTAAGTGTTTAATAACACACTTATTTCCTAGTTTCCTTCCTCACTGGGCCTTGTTGGAGCCCCTGGGCTTGTAGCATCCTGCTTTTCCAACTAAGATTGTAGCTTAGCAAGTAGTAGTAATAGGTGGCCGTCATTATACATACACCCCCTGTTTTTTTATTATTGACGCAACGGGAATCCATGTTTGAAATATCAATTTCTTCTCATCATCTGTTTGAGTTATTATTGTATGATAGCCTATCAGTACGTCTATTTGACCACTATGTCCAATTGCTGTCTTGATATGGCCTTATTTTTCTTTAGAATTCACCATATTGGTCATGTCTTAAGACAACACATTATTAGTGACTGCTCCATAGAGAGGTTAGTGGTCTCATTGCATGTCATGTGGTACTCTATATTATTCGTATTATCATTATTATATCTTGCCAAGCTACAACCCTAGTTTGAAAAGCAGGATACTATAAGCCCAGGGGCTCAAACAGCGAAAGTAGCCCAGTGAGGAAAGGAAACAAGGAAAAATAAAGGATTTTAAGAACAGTAACATTAAAATGAATATTTCCTTGTATAAACTATAAAAACTAACAAAACAAGCGGAAGAGAAACAAGATAGAATTGTGAGCCCGAATGTACCGTCAAGCAAGTTATTTTTGTAACAGACTCTATGCAGTGACCTTCGGCTCCTAACTGCGCTTGCTTTATATCCAGCTAATTTACCTCTGTTCCTTCTTCCTTCCATCTTACTGTCCAGCTTATTTAACTTTTAGTAAATAGTGTAACTGTTTTGGTGTTCTCCTCTAGTTGCACTAGGGCAGTGAATGGGCCTGCAGGCACTAGCCCCCATCATATATTGCCTAAATTCATAAATCCAATCCAATCCATCGCCTACTTTTATAGAAGTCCATCTGATTATATTTATCGCACGAGTGTTTTGACGACTAGTGCTTGTTCGTTTATCTTGGGCTGTCGTATCTTTGCTCTTGTTGTCCCTGCTGCTCCTCCCTCCATTGGCGGTCACTTCATAGGGGATTCCTCAAGCGAGTATAAGAGTCGCTGATGCCGGCCTTTATCTCTTCGGAGCATATCTTATCAGAACAAGACAACAAGGGGGTTCGGCCCCTCACTGATATATCGTCTTCTATATTTGCTGCTTTTCTCAGTAATTGTTCATTCTCCGTTCGCATTTAAAGTTATAATACAATCGGTGTGCAGAGTAAATCTTTGTTTTTTTGGCCATGATTAACTTTGTTGATGATGACGGTTATCAGACGCACAATTATAAGTATACGGATTCTTATGTGTGTACTTAACAGTACAGTATTGTACAGTACTTTATTTCTTGCACAACACAAATACTGTATATCATTTACTGTGTGGTAATTTAGAATAGATTAAGGATAAGTTTAACCATAGTTTTGTGTAGCACTCTATAGTTACAGGACAAAAACTTCTTCTTCTGTGGATTGGGCAATCAGCGTGAATTATTGATTGGTTCCGATACGCACTACCTAACTTAATGTCTGTTTTGTAATAGTAAACATAAGGTGCCATAACAATTTTCTAATTGAATTTTTTAGGGGGGCTGGTGGTTTATTGACTTGAAGTGTATACTTTATAGCTAACCCTACAGTTTCCAGTACAGCACTTATCTGTGGTGACGTTTGATACATGATAATTGAGTGGGTATAATTCTTGTGATGAACGTCTAAGCAGAGACACGTTCGCTAAGTTCCTGTAAGGGTGCAGCGCATGGGAAAAGTGTATCTTATGCACTTTTAATGGCAAGGGGAGGAGAAGCTTTGTTAACACCCCTATGGAAAAGTGATTGGGTACTATTATTATAGAAATGGTATTCAACTTCAAATTGCTTTCTAACCAAGTTGATCATGTTTCAACCTCCATCCCTGTAAGTCTTCATTCTTCTTGGTGGTATGGAAACGTCCATGCCTGGTGATTTACCGGACTGGGGTTTGAATCCCCTCAAGCACGATAGTTTCTTGTAGTGTCTGCAACCTCGCCATCTTTGTGAGCAAAGGATGGTGGGTTTGGGGTAGCCTTTAGTTATACCTGCATAGTCATTATCAGCCATTGCCTGGTCCTCCCTGGTGCTGGGTTGCATAGAGATAGGGTGCTTGGGCACTGATCATATGTATATATCGTTAGTCTCTAGGGCATTTTTTGCGGTGGTAGGACAATTGCGTCCCCGGACAATTGTGTCCCCAGACAATTGCGTCCCCGGACAATTGCGTCCCTGGACAATTGCGTCCCCGGACAATTGCGTCCCCGGACAATTGCGTCCCCGGACAATTGCGTCCCCAGACAATTGCATCCCCAGACAATTGCGTCCCGGCAATTTGCGTACCTGTACTTGTTTTTAGTGACTAGGTAATATTTGTTAAGAGAAACGAAAGTAACTCTGTCTATAGTATATCTGTACGCATGTATATATGTATGTCTGTATGCATGTTATCACTCGATTACAGAACTACTAATTAGTGTAAATAAGATATATGTCATAGAACCACTGAGGTACAGAACTCAGAATTACTGTACTTATCTATGATTTTTCTTTTGTATTTACATAGACTTTTAGAAAACAATTCCTGAGTTCTCTAGAAGCAGAAGAGAATTTTTATTTACGGCAGTTCAACCTCAGTTGTTGGAGTGGGCTTACCTTTTAGGTATGAACTTAAAAGTAGCCAACGTAAGTCATTATTAAGGAAATATAACTTAAACTTTTTAGTCTTATAGAAAATTTATAGTGTATTAATTTATTTAAAGGTTTTCCATTTCATAAAGTTTTTAAAGATAATAAAACGTGCAAATGAAGTATTGATGTCTATATATATGACCTTTCGTGTCGAGTATGGCTAAAGGTATAATTATTGTCAAAGTATGAAGCAAGAATCTAAATTATTTGATGCCATTAAAACATATGCATATTCAGGGTGGATAAAGGTATAAATAAAATTACTGTGTAAAAGTATAGAGTGAAGGTAAAGATAAAAAGCTTTATAGAATCAGTAAAACACACTTAAAGGTACGCTAATATCCGGGACGCAATTGTCCGAGGATGCAATTGTCCGGGGTCGCAATTGTCCGGTGTCGCAATTGTCCGGGACACAAACGTCCAGTACGCAAATGTCCTAGAACCATTTTTTGCTAATCAGGTCAATGCCACTGTCCCTTGCCTCTACCATTTATGACAGCCTTTAAACATTTAAACCTGTCTTCTGCCTGCTACAGATATGTGCAATTTATGGAGGCATAGTTTTTGGTGCAGCACTAAAGGTTAGGTAAAACTGGGCCTCTTAGAAGGGGATAGGTTAGGTAGGATTGTTAGCTGAATGGTTCATTTATAAGATTGCGAGAATGATTTGAGCTTTTGCCTTTTTACATAATCATTGAATGGTCACCAATTCCATTGTAGAAATTTCATTAGATGTGTTACATACTTGTTTTGGGGCCTTTGTATAACAGCGGCCAGTTCCTCCTGATTGCATAGTGAATTATCTTAAACCTAACTTACAAGCCGTGTCCTTACCTACTTACCTAACGGGGAGGGTGGGGTGGCTAACGTCCCCCTGCGACCTCCCTTTACACTGCCGTATTCTTGGTAGTCCGTCATTATAACTAAGGTAGGCAGCTCCTCTAGAAAAAGGACTCTCATAAATCAAACCATTGTTCTCTAGTCTTGGGTAGTGCCATAGGTTCTGTACCATGACCTCCCACTGTCTTGGGTTAGAGTTCTCTTGCTTGAGGGTACACTCGGGCACGCTGTTCTGTCTTGTTTCCCTTCTTTCGTTAAAGTTTTTATAGTTTATATATGAAATATTTATTTTAATGTTGTTACTGTTATTAAAATATATTTTAAGTGTTAATAACACACTTATTTCCTAGTTTCCTTCCTCACTGGGCCTTGTTGGAGCCCCTGGGCTTGTAGCATCCTGCTTTTCCAACTAAGATTGTAGCTTAGCAAGTTGTAGTAATAGGTGGCCGCTATTGTACATAACCCCCTTGTTTGTTTATTATTGACGCAACGGGAATCCATGTTTGAAATATCAATTTCTTCTCATCATCTGTTTGAGTTATTATTGTATGATAGCCTATCAGTACGTCTATTTGACCACTATGTCCAATTGCTGTCTTGATATGGCCTTATTTTTCTTTAGAATTCACCATATTGGTCATGTCTTAAGACAACACATTATTAGTGACTGCTCCATAGAGAGGTTAGTGGTCTCATTGCATGTCATGTGGTACTCTATATTATTCGTATTATTATCATTATTATATCTTGCCAAGGTACAACCCTAGTTTGAAAAGCAGGATACTATGAGCCCAGGGGCTCAAACAGCGAAAGTAGCCCAGTGAGGAAAGGAAACAAGGAAAAATAAAGTATTTTAAGAACAGTAACATTAAAATAAATATTTCCCTGTATAAACTATAAAAACTAACAAAGCAAGAGGAAGAGAAACAAGATAGAATTTTGAGCGCGAATGTACCGTCAAGCAAGGTATTTTTGTAATAGACTGTCTTTGCAGTTACCTTCGGCTCCTAACTGCGCTTGCTTTATAGCCAGCTAATATACCTCTGTTCCTTCTTCCTTCCATCTTACTGTTCAGCTTATTTAACTTCTACTTCGTAGTGTAACTGTTTTGGTGTTCTCCCCTAGTTGCACTTGGGCAGTGAATGGGCGTGCAGGCACTAGCCCCCATCATATATTTCCTAAATTCATAAATCCAATCCAATCCATCGCCTACTTTTATAGAAGTCCATCTGATTATATTTATCGCACGAGTGTTTCGACGACTAGTGCTTGTTCGTTTATCTTGGCCTGTTGTAACTTTGCTCTTCTTGTCCCTGCTGCTCCTCCCTCCTTTGGCGGTCACTTCATAGGGGATTCCACAAGCGAGTATAAGACTCGCTGATGCTGGCATTTATCTTTTCGGAGCATATCTTATCAGAGCGAGACAAGAAGGGGGTTCGGCCCCTCACTGATATATCGACTTCTATATTTGCTGCTTTTCTCAGTAATTGTTCATTCTCCGTTCGCATTTAAAGTTATAATACAATCGGTGTGCAGAGTAATTCTTTGTTATTTTGGCCATGATTAACTTTGTTGATGATGACGGTTATCAGACGCACAATTATAAATATACTATACTGCTTTTTATGCGTGTACTAAACAGTACAGTACTGTACAGTACTTTATTTCTTGCACAACACAACTATTGTATATCATTTACTGTGTGGTAATTTAGAATAGATTAAGGATAAGTTTAACCATAGTTTTGTGTAGCACAGCATAGTTACAGGACAAAAACTTTCTTCTTTGGATTGGGCGATCAGTGTGAATTATTGATTGGTTCCGATACGCACTACCTAACTTAATGTCTGTTTTGTAATAGTAAACATAAGGTGCCATAACAATTTTCTCATTGAATTTTTTATGGGGGCTGGTGGTATATTGGCTTGAAGTGTGTACTTTATAGCTAACCCTACAGTTTCCAGTACAGCACTTATGTGTGGTGACGTTTGACATACGATAATTGAGTGGGTATAATTCTTGTGATGAACGTCTAAGCAGAGACACGGTCGCTAAGTTCCTGTAAGGGTGCAGCGCATGGGAAAAGTGTATCCTATGTACTTTTGATGGCAAGGGGAGGAGAAGCTTTGTTAACACCCCTATGGAAAAGTTATTGGCTACTATTATTATAGAAATGGTATTCAACTTCAAATTGCTTTCTAACCAAGTTGATCATGTTTCAACCTCCATCCCTGTAAGTCTTCATTCTTCTTGGTGGTATGGAAACGTCCATGCCTGGTGATTTACCAGACTGGGGTTTGCGTCCCCCTCAAGCACGATAGTTTCTTGTAGTGTCCCTAGGGCATTTTTTGCTAATCAGGGCAATGCCACTGTCCCTTGCCTCTGCCATTTATGACAGCCTTTAAACATTTAAACCTGTCTTCTGCCTGCTACAGATATGTGCATTTTATGGAGGCATAGTTTTTGGTGCAGCACAAGTCCATCTCTATTTGAGGCAAGGGACGTTCAGCATCATTTGAGTGTTTTGTCTACGTGTGCCCGGTGATTCACCTCGGCTTCCTATGTCTGCGGTTTTTGTTTTGCTTGCGGCTTACCCACCTTCGACTGTGGTTGTAACCTTTGCTCTGATTTCTTTGTGGCATCTGAAGCATCTGCGGTTTTCACTACACTGCTATGTCAACGGTTTCTGGTCCTCTGTTCCTGCAACTACGCTCACATAACCCACTTCGACTACTGCCGAGCCCAATGTTTATGCTTCCTTCCCACTCCTTTAGCTGTTCATGCGTATAATTCCTGATGCTCGTTCACCTCTGGTTGCTACGTCTTACAGTTTCTAGAGATGGATGTCCCACCTTCAGCATCTGTGATTAGTAAATCTTCTGCTTTCTTAAGGATTATTCAAGCTGAGATGTATGAAGAGTATCATCAAGTAGATGAATGTCTTAGCACTGAGTATTCTGATAATTTTAGACAGGCTTTGTTTGTCTGGGATTGCTTCTCTCATACCTTTGTCTTTACTCAAGAGGGCTTTGTGTTATTCATCTCAAAGTATATACAGTACTGTTCACTACTTCTTTTTGTGTAGTACTGTATTGAACTGACCCTGCATAGTTTTCTTTTGAAATGGTCAAAGTGCAGTTTATTAGTTCTGTAGTTACAGATAAAAAACTGCGTCTTACGTTCATTTCCTCCCTACAAAAGGGCGAGTAAAGGGCAAGGGATGCGATTTTCCAATGGCTCCCATACATTTATCCTCTTTATGGGGTCGCAGGCTGCAGACGTTGTTTTTTTTGGCCATGATTAACTCTGTTGATGATGTTGGTTATCAGAAGCACAATTATAAATATACTGCTTTTTATGCGTGTACTAAACAGTACAGTACTGTACAGTGATGGCCAAGGAATACGGTTGGCCAATGGCTCTCATACATTCCTCCTCTTATGTAATCGCAGGCTGCAGAGGTTATATAGGATTTTGGGCTTTTTTTTTTCAGTTTTTGTATTACATTGATGTAAGGGATTACCTCCTCCATCCCTTCCCTTGTCATAATTGTATTTTCTACTAATGTAAGGAAGAGATTTCAGGTCTAGCGCATAACTTGCTACAGCCCTTGGAGTGATCTATACGGGTGCGTGCGTGAATAACTGACTGTACAGTATTCATCTACTGGCATATCGTGGGCCCTCAGGAAATCTGTTCCAAGTAGCGGGACTGACGCTGATGACTGCCGTGATTAATATCTCTTAATCATTTGCCAGTGAACACTTACTTTTGTAGGTTCTATAAATCCTGTTTGTGGTGCTGTTTCTGTCTGGCTTCATGGGACATACAGAAGTGCTTCTCTGACTAGCGAGGAGACCAAGTAATAGGAACGCTGTTTATTTCTGTCTTTGGATTATATTCAAACATGCTCCTCCATCTGGCAAGGAATCAAATCAGTCATCCCGGGTTTGAGCTCACAAAATTGGACATATCGGATCTATACCAGCTCTCGGGTAGAACCTGTCTGGGGCACAATTCTTGAAGGCTAGAGATGGTTAAGGACAGAACCGTCTCTGCTCCTTACCTATGAGATAAACCTACAGGTCCCAGGATGCTAGTACTGTATCCTTTGCCTAGTGGTAGTTCATAAACAGATCGTGTAGCAAACCTAGCTCCTTCGTGGGACAAGAAACGTATCGTATGAGATAGCGATGGCAATGTAAGTTTAGAGTAAAAGATAATTGACTGGGTCTTTTACCTTTTCTTTTGTCCCCTTCCTTGGGGTACAGCAGTTGCTTCGTTATGTGTTGGATCTTACGCTAGATGTAGTGGAGCCACGTGATCTAGCAACTTTACTTACAAATAGGTTTTGTTTAGAAGTTTCTCCATCCTCCGAGGGGGAGAGGTGTGACCAAATGTATGCAACCCATTTTTCATAATGACCATAAAGGTAGGGGAGACTCTTGACGTTTTGCGGCAGCTGTTGCCTTCCTTTGGGTGTTTCAGGTTCATCCTCTAAGGAACGGCTTGTTGAGGCTCTGCGGACAGGGACACATCGGGCGCGAATACGTGCCTTCCCAGGGGAAGACTTTGGTTTCCTTCTTAGAGTTTCCGAAGGTTGTAGGTCTAAGGAACCTCCCATGTCTCTGCCCGTAGTGCCCACAGTACAGTAGTCTCAGCTCCTTTTGCTTTTCTCGTTCTTGCTACACCGTTAGTTAAATGAGAGCAGTTACTGACTGGTACCCCTCAGGGTTTCCCGTCAGGGGATCCCTTCGGGGTGAAGTCAGAAACTTGCTGCGGCCAAGTTTTGCAACCTTTTGCTTTCTATGCCTGCCCTCAGCCTCAGCTTTCTCAGCAAGCTGAGGGTATGGATAGTTTGCTTCCACCTCTTTCAGCCGATGGTCGCCCATCACGCCAATGACTTCAATGCCCCTCTCCTGAATGGTCACTTCCCAGGGGATTCCAAAAGCGAGTATGAGACTCGTTGATGCTGGCATTTATTTCTTCGGAGCATAGCTTATCAGAGCAAGACAAGAAGGGGGTTCGGCCCCTCACTGATATATTCACTTTTATATTTGCTGCTTTTCTCGGTAACTGTTCATTTTCCGTTTGCATATAAAGTTATAATACAATCACTTTGCAGAATAATTCTTTGTTTTTTTGGGCCATGATTAACTTTGTTGATGTTGGTTATCAGAAGCACAATTATAAATATGGTGCTTTTTATGCATGTACTAAACAGTACAGTACTGTACAGTGATGGCCAAGGGATACGGTTGGCCAACGGCTCCCATACATTCCTCCTCTTATGTAATCGCAGGCTGCAGAAGTTATATAGGATTTTGGGCTGTTTTTTTTTTTTTTTTTTTTTTTTTTTTTTTTTGTAATACATTGATGTAAGGGATTACCTCCTCCACCCCTTCCCCTGTCATAATTGTATTTTCTACTAATGTAGCTTAGAGATTTCAGGTCTAGCGCAAAACTTGCTATAGCCCTTGGAGTGATGGGGACTATAGGTGTATGTCTTTGAAATAAGGCTGTGTTTACAGTATTTATCTACCGACATATCGTGTGGCCTCAGGAAATCTGTTCCAAGTAGCGTGTCCGACAGTGACGTCTGCAGAGATTAATGTCTGAATCATTTGCCATTGAACGTTACTTTTGCAGGTTCCATAAATCCTATTTGGGGTGCTGTTTGCAGTAGACACTTGGAAGGTTTTGGGACCTGGTTTTATTCGTTTGTTCGGGATGGCTGGGACGAACAATTTACATGCGCCTTTATTGACAAGTAATTGCATGTGGAACATCTCCCTGGTATTGTAAAACACACAGTTTTCTGTTTCCTGGAAGAAATACGGCCAAAGGCAGACACTTTTCCCGTTTGAAGCCAGCGAGACTCAAGCAGTCTCGCTGATGTCTAAGCCAGGTGAACCTCGTCTAACATTTTTAGGAAATCATTGAGGGACATGATGAAAGCAATAGAAATTGCTGTGAGCCTTTTGTTGTAACTTTGTCTGTAGGTTACACTATGCCTGCTGAGAAGGTTTACGGACTGATACTGTTTACTCTTACGAATGGTGTATTTGACGGAGAACTGGATATCATTCATTGATGTGTGTGCATGGTTCCCCAAACACCATTGAAGACAGGCACGACTAATGGAGTATAGCCCATCATAAGAATTAAGACCACTCCATTACCATAGACCTGACGGACATGTAACCTTGGATCTGTTCTCTGTTCTACATGAGCCTTTCTCCGTAGCATTTTTGGGAAAAGTAGTGATCAATTCAAAGCCCATTGCTTCTTTTTGGATACCACTCCCCCAATGTTTCTATCGGCACTCGTCTACTGAACGGACAGGTTTCGGCGATAGCTCCGTTCTGCCATCCTACAGGGAAATCTCTTCAGCATCTAGACAGACTTCCTTAGTTGACGAAGTTATCCTGCACAGCCACCTCCAAGTGTCGGCTCCAATAGTTCCTGAAGCTTTAATGGTTAACAACTAGTATTCTCCATACCTTCGGGTTAGGTAGCAACACGAATATGGGATGATCTACCTGGTAGCGGCACAATGAGTTTTAGAAACTAATGCAACACCTTTATACATTGTTTTTACACTTTCTTTATGGTAAAGTAATGTAAACGTACATCTGTTCTGTTCAGAGAAAGGTTAGAATCCTTTCCGTGATATCTTAAGACAACATTTGTTAGGAAGAGCTAGGTAGTGCTGTTGATTACTGTATATGTACAGTACATGAATGCATTTACAAATACAGGAACTATAATGTAGACTGCATTAAGGTCTATCTAAGCTTTATAGAAGGCACAGTTGATAGGTAGTATGATTGTTTTAGCTTCATGCAAGCATTGAATCTAAGTTAAGCCACACAGCTCATGTTGTACAACAGAAGTACTGTACAATATAATCTTTTATGCTTTTCCTCTGGGAACTTGGGGCTTTTAGAGTCTTTATCAGAGGTCCTAGTACTCTGGGTTGATAAGGGAGCCTTGCAATCATCTGTCTAAGATTCACTTGCTTCGTCATGACTGAGGGATGCTCATGTCTTTTACCAGTGATAATTCTCTTGCTTTTTATGGAAACACCCTATAAACTACATTTATGTGTTTTGACTGTAAACCTAATGGTAAAGTACTAGTGGCTTACCCTTGCCTTAGATAAGAGACCTCATTTTGAAGGCACTGTGTCTAACCTTGATGGCCTGACCTGTTAACTAACTGACCCTGTGTACTGTTAAACTAACTTATTTGTACAGTTTCAAATTTGTTTTTACAATCTGAGACAATTAGCCTTGTCACTTTCTGCTTTTCCAAGGTAGGATTTATATCGTAGTATGCATCCTGCCATGTCTATTAATCGTTCTACGTCAATATCTTCTTAAAAGGTTTTACGTCGGCTCTTCCCTTTATGGTTGTCAGTCTTGTAATTGTTCTTCTTAACTCCTGTCACATCTAGGTCTTCATCTATCCCCATTTCCATGAACATACCCTTATATGCTACAGCACAGGGTAAAGCTAAATGTGCTTCAGCATATGCCAATGAAAGGCGTTTGCGTATCTGCGGATTTTAGGTTTAGGAACTTGGGTCAAGAATGCTTACTAAGAAGGACTTTTATATTGCTTATGACCTGTGATCTATTGATAGCTGAATGATTAGACAAGATTGGGCGTGACTGCTTATACGTAAACTACCTGAGACCTCGTCCGATGTGAAACTCCGAAGTACAGCAGTTGTCCCCATGATGCCTGTGGTTACTGATACGAGAATGACCTCAGTCGTTAATAGATTAACTGGAGCGGAATTGAAAACAACCAAGTAGTGTTTACACTCTCATGGTGACCTATATGGTAACGTCCCTGATTGGTGATCGCCAGACTGGAGTTCGAGTCCCGCTGAAACTCGTTAGCTCCTTTGGTCGCTATGACCTCACTATCCTTGTGAGGTATTGATTAGGGGGTGCCTATAGATCTACCGGCTGAGTCATCGGCAACCATTGTCTGGCCCTCCTTGGTTCTAGCTTGGGCGCAGAATCACTGTCCCCTCCCTCTGCCATTCATGAATGGCATTTAAAACTTTAATTTTATTTGCTTGAAGTAAAAGTATTGAGTTGTCTTTGCACTTTGGTCTTTACAAACATTTAAGCCTCCATTATTCCATATTGCTATCCAATCTCTCGTGGGTTACTACTCAATGGAACTGTGGTTTTGTCCCTCAGTTGCAGGATGCCTGAAATAAAACAAACTTAAAAAGCAAAGTATAAAAGGAAAGTAACGGGATAACCTTTTGAACTGTCAATTCATGACCTTGAAAACATGAGCTTGAATAACGGGTCTCTCTCTCTCTCTCTCTCTCTCTCTCTCTCTCTCTCTCTCTCTCTCTCTCTCTCTCTCTCTCTCTCTCTCTCTCTCTCTCTCTCTCAGCTGATAAAGGGAATCCATATACCCGTGTAGTCTCTCCCTCCCGGCTATGACTGCGCAACCATGTGTGTGTGTGTGTACTCTTATGTAGGTGTGCGCGTGTACATTCTGTATGTACATGGTGGTAGTGTGTACGCTTATGTAGGTGTGCGCGTGCACATTCTGTACGTACGATGGTGGTAGTGTGTACGCTTATGTAGGTGTGCGCGTGCACATTCTGTACGTACGATGGTGGTAGTGTGTACGCTTATGTAGGTGTGCGCGTGCACATTCTGTACGTACGATGGTGGTAGTGTGGACGCTTATGTAGGTGTGCGCGTGCACATTCTGTACGTACGATGGTGGTAGTGTGGACGCTTATGTAGGTGTGCGCGTGCACATTCTGTACGTACGATGGTGGTAGTGTGGACGCTTATGTAGGTGTGCGCGTGCACATTCTGTACGTACGATGGTGGTAGTGTGTACGCTTATGTAGGTGTGCGCGTGTACATTCTCTATGTACATGGTGGTAGTGTGTACGCTTATGTAGGTGAGCGCGTGCACATTCTGTACGTACGATGGTGGTAGTGTGTACGCTTATGTAGGTGTGCGCGTGCACATTCTGTACGTACGATGGTGGTAGTGTGTACGCTTATGTAGGTGTGCGCGTGTACATTCTGTATGTACGATGGTGGTAGTGTGTACGCTTATGTAGGTGTGCGCGTGTACATTCTGTACGTACGATGGTGGTAGTGTGTACGCTTATGTAGGTGTGCGCGTGCACATTCTGTACGTACGATGGTGGTAGTGTGTACGCTTATGTAGGTGTGCACGTATACATGGTGGTAGTGTGTACATTCTGTATGTACATGGTGGTAGTGTGTACATTCTGTACGTACGATGGTGGTAGTGTGTACGCTTATATAGGTGTGCGCGTGTACATTCTGTATGTACATGGTGGTAGTGTGTACGCTTATGTAGGTGTGCGCGTGTACATTCTGTACGTACGATGGTGGTAGTGTGTACGCTTATGTAGGTGTGCGCGTGTACATTCTGTACGTACGATGGTGGTAGTGTGTACGCTTATGTAGGTGTGCGCGTGTACATTCTGTACGTACGATGATGGTAGTGTGTACGCTTATGTAGGTGTGCGCGTGTACATTCTGTACGTACGATGGTGGTAGTTTGTACGCTTATGTAGGTGTGCGCGTGTACATTCTGTACGTACGATGGTGGTAGTGTGTACGCTTATGTAGGTGTGCGCGTGTACATTCTGTACGTACGATGGTGGTAGTGTGTACGCTTATGTAGGTGTGCGCGTGCACATTCTTTCCGTTCGATGGTGGTAGTGTGTACGCTTATGTAGGTGTGCGCGTGCACATTCTGTACGTACTATGGTGGTAGTGTGTACGCTTATGTAGGTGTGCGCGTGTACATTCTGTACATACGATGGTGGTAGTGTGTACGCTAATGTAGGTGTGCGCGTGTACATTCTGTATGTACATGGTGGTAGTGTGTACGCTTATGTATGTGTGCGCGTGTACATTCTGTATGTACATGGTGGTAGTGTGTACGCTTATGTAGCTGTGCGCGTGTAGATTCTGTACGTACGATGGTGGTAGTGTGTACGCGTGTACATTCTGTACATACGATGGTGGTAGTGTGTACGCTTATGTAGGTGTGCGCGTGTACATTCTGTATGTACATGGTGGTAGTGTGTATGCTTATGTAGGTGTGCGCGTGCACATTCTGTACGTACGATGGTGGTAGTATGTACGCTTATGTAGGTGTGCGCGTGCACATTCTGTACGTACGGTGGTGGTAGTGTGTACGCTTATGTAGGTGTGCGCGTGTACATTCTGTACGTACGATGGTGGTAGTGTGTACGCTTATGTAGGTGTGCGCGTGTACATTCTGTATGTACATGGTGGTAGTGTGTAGGCTTATGTAGGTGTACGCGTGTACATTCTGTATGTACATGGTGGTAGTGTGTACGCTTATGTAGGTGTGCGCGTGCACATTCTGTACGTACGATGGTGATAGTGTGTACGCTTATGTAGGTGTGCGCGTGTACATTCTGTACGTATGATGGTGGTAGTGTGTACGCTTATGTAGGTGTGCGCGTGTACATTCTGTATGTACATGGTGGTAGTGTGTACGCTTATGTAGGTGTGCGCGCGTACATTCTGTACGTACGATGGTGGTATTGTGTACGCTTTTGTAGGTGTGCGTGTGTACATTTTGTATGTACATGGTGGTAGTGTGTACATTCTGTACGTACGATGGTGGTAGTGTGTACGCTTATGTAGGTGTACGCGTGTACATTCTGTATGTACATGGTGGTAGTGTTTACGCTTATGTAGGTGTGCGCGTGTACATTCTGTACGTACGATGGTGGTAGTGTTTACGCTTATGTAGGTGTGCGCGTGTACATTCTGTACGTACGATGGTAGTAGTGTGCACACTTATGTAGGTGTGCGCGTTTACATTCTGTATGTACGGTGGTGGTAGTGTGTACGCTTATGTAGGTGTGCGCGTGTACATTCTGTATGTACGGTGGTGGTAGTGTGTACGCTTATGTAGGTGTGCGCGTGTACATTCTGTACGTACGATGGTGGTAGTGTGTACGCTTATGTAGGTGTGCGCGTGTACATTCTGTACGTACGATGGTGGTAGTGTGTACGCTTATGTAGGTGTGCGCGTGTACATTCTGTACGTACGATGGTGGTAGTGTGTACGCTTATGTAGGTGTGTGCGTGTACATTCTTTACGTACGATGGTGGTAGTGTGTACGCTTATGTAGGTGTGCGCGTGTACATTCTGTACGTACGATGGTGGTAGTGTGTACGCTTATGTAGGTGTGCGCGTGTACATTCTTTACGTACGATGGTGGTAGTGTGTACGCTTATGTAGGTGTGCGCGTGTACATTCTGTATGTACGATTGTGGTCTATATCAGCTGATAGCGTACTTCCTGAGCGTTCTGTTTTAAAATTGTTTGAAATCATACTTTATATATATATATATATATATATATATATATATATATATATATATATATATATATATATATATTCTTTTTTTATTTTAACTTTGGCATATATTACTTTGTGGTAGAAGATTCTTAACATTTTTAAAATGGCAATGACGTTATACAACTAGCGAAGTAGACAAAATTCTTAATTAGAATTTTATTTGATGTCCTAATCTATTATATATTTTATTCCTATTTTGTTTGTTTACAGACACACACACACATATATATATAGATATACACACACATATATATATATATATATATATATATATATATATATATATATATATATAATGTGCCTGTATAATCTATAATTATGTATATGTATGTGTTTACACTACAGTATATAATACAAAAACTATGTATACATACACCACATATATGTATATACACACAGTATGTATAATTTGTGTGTGTATACATTATTCATATAAACACACACACACACACACACATATATATATATATATATATATATATATATATATATATATATATATATATATATATATTTATGCATATATCATAATCCATTGTATATACAGTGCTGTCTGTTCTCATTCTTGTGATAAAAGTTGTTGTTTAGGTTTTAGGTGTAAGGAAAACAAGGTCATATACTTGGTACATTGTTTTTTAAAGGACTGTTTGTATCATTTCAGATAGATATAGTGCCTGAGTGTACCGTCAAGCCAAAGAACTCTTACTGTCACCAAGTGGATTGTATCCACTGAACTTAAAAGTGTAGTAGTCCCTCGAGCGAAGAAGAACTTTTCTCGAATAGGCTCGAGTACAAGGTGTGCCAAGCAACACTCTTAGGTGCGTGAGAATTACGTGCCAAGAAGAACGACTTCTGAACATTAATAAAAAGGTGAGAAAAATCTCTTGATTCAGTAACATACATTGTGCTTGAACCTTAGGTTAGGCTTTATCTACATGCATAAAAGCTAACGTCAATGGGTGGATGTCCATCATCTTTGTAACAAGACATCCAGTTTGAAGGTTTAAAGGTTCTTGCAAATGAAGTGTCATTGCTGTTGCTTTTCCAATTTGCATCTTCTGAGATGTCCTTCTCTATTACTTCTTCTTGCAAAGTCCGTATCCATTAATTCATAGTTATCATATGTCTTCTTCATTTTTCCAATTTGTTTAGGTAGCTTCCTTCAATTCAAGTTTTTTGTCTTTATTTATTGGTTTTAACATTCATTCCATAAGCTTACCAAATCTTCCTCTTTGTTTCTGTCATGTGGCTTCTTGTTCTACCTGCTGACCGCCTTCAAATTCCTTGATTGTTCTCTGCAAGAGCTTTAAGTATCCCCTGTATTTGAAATGCCTTTTAAAAGTTGCTTATGAATGGCAGAGGCAAGGGACAGGACAGTTTCGTAGATAATGGCCATATATACATATGATCAGTGTCCAAGTTGCCTCTCAATCAAGTAAGACCAGGAGAGCCAGGCAATGGTTGCTGGTGGTTTGGCTGGTACATCAATAGGCTCTCCCAAACCATTCCCCATCCTTTGCTCACAAGGATGGTGAGGTTGTAGACACTGCTAGAAACTATAGAGCTTGAGTGGATCTGCCCTTTTTTGGTGTTTCCTAGATTCTTATCATAGCAACTTTCAATAAACTTTTTAAAGGATTTTATTCTTCTTTGCAGTGGTTAACTTTTTCAGTCCCTTTTCTTTCCTTATTCCAGTAGTAATCCCTTCGCTATCTTCTTTTCCTCTTTCAGCACTGGACCACTGACTTTTATTTCATAGTGTGAATAAATTGTGTGTGTGAGTAATTGATTCTTGTGTGGGGGGGATAGAAAATTCACTCACTTAATAGTCCTAAATCTTATGACTCAGTAAACTACAGAAATGTCTTTCATGTGATGTAAATTCTAGCAAGCAAACTAGCAAGATTAGCTGTTGTTAGTATTCCTCCGGTGCCTTAGATGACCGCGGAGGTAGCAGCAGTAGGGGACTCAGCAGTATGAAGCTTCATCTGTGGTGGAAATGTGGGAGG